>NW_024368707.1:55323-538100 GCF_014805655.1 Passer montanus | reverse complement strand
CCACCCTCCCCCCCCAATAAATAAGGCAGGAGAAATTGTGACAACTGATATGGAGAAGGTTGAGGTACTCAACATTTTTTTTTTTTGCCTCAGTTCCCTCTTCCCAAATCTCCAAAGCATCTGAAACTCAAAACAGGTACTGGGGGAATGAAGTCTCTCCCATCATCAGAAAAGATCACAGTAAAGACCAACTGAGGAACCTGGAAGTGGCATGGGTGAGAAGGAATTGGGAATACTGGTGGATGAAAGGCTGGTCATGAGTTGACAATGAGCACTTGCAGCCCAGAAAGCCAACTGTGTCCTGGGCTGCATCCAAAGCAGTGTGGCCAGCAGGTCATGGAGGTGATTCTGCCCCTCTACTTGGCTCAAGAAAGAGTCCACATGGAGTTCTCTGTCCAGCTGTGGAGTCCAGCACAGGAAAAATATGGACCTGTTGCAATGAGTCCAGAGGAGGGCCACAAAAATGCTTAGAGGTCTGGAACACTTCTTCTATGAAGAAAATCTGAGGGATTTGTGGTGGTTCTGCCTGGAGAAGCGAAGACTATGGAGAAATCTTATTGGGACCTTTTGTAGGAGTGTGCCCCCTAATGACAAGAGTGGCAAAGCTAGCCTTTGTCCCCCAAAAAAGGAAAGAAGCCCAGAAGTCTCTCTCAATGATTAGATGAAAAGCCACCTCATAGGACTTCAGGGACTTCATCAAAAATTTGAGGACATCTCTTTGGATAGAAGCCAAAAAGTCCCACCTGGCCCATCAGGTAGAAAAGAACAAAAGAACTAAAGTGCTTTTGTGTAGTGTTTATACCAGGAGCAGACCTCTGTACCTGGCTTGAGTTTTTCTGTTTGTTATTTTGCCTTTTATTAAACCTTTTTTGTTTCTAACACTGCAGCACAAGTCATCCTGCTTATTTTATGACCCCAAAGTAATAGCGAAGCTATCCTTGGGTGTATTATGTTTCTTTTTGAGGGCTTATGAGACCTGGCCCAAGAAAAAGAAACTTAATAACCTTTCAATATATAAAAAGAGTTTATAAGAAAGAAAGAGAAACTTTTATAAGTGTAGTGTTAGGGCAAGGGGCAGTGCTTTTATACAGAAAGAGAATACATTTAGATCAGATATACAGAACACATAAGATGTCTTTTACAATGGAGGTAGTGAAGCATGGGACCATATTGCCCAGAGAAGTTGTGGATGCCCCATCCTTAGAAGTGCTCAAGCCCATGTTGGACAGAGCTCTGAGCAACCTGCTTCAGTGGAAGATGTCCTTGCCTATGGCAGATGGTTGGAACTAGATGATCTTTAAACTTCCCTTCCAACCCAAACTATCCTCTGTGTTTCAGTGCTCAGAACTCACCTGGACAAGGCCTTAAGGAACTTCACCTAACTAGAGTTAGCCCTGTTGTCATAAGGATACTGGGCTAGAGGCCTTCAGTGGTTGCTCCTTATGTTTTTTCTGTAAATCTGTTATTTTTCCCTTTTGTGAAAGGAATTTTTCGTTGCTTTTTACATGGCAAAATATAATAAGGTCCTGCAAAAACTCCAAGAAAAAGATAACTGAGATAACATCTACTGATCTGTAGTATTTGTAGGGTTTTAACACACAAGATGCTCTTCCAAGAAAGCCCACGGTAGTTCCTACAAGCAGCTAGGAACTAAAGTGTAAAAATGTATCATAGAAGGAGGACAGAAAGTAAGAGGAAAGAACAGTAAAACTACACAAGCTCTTTTTTCTGTTGGGAAACACCATTTCCAGAGTTCTGCTTTGGCCAAGTCACTTTTCAAGTGCCATGGGTAAGGATAGCTCAGGATGAGTGGAGTTCAGCCCCAGGAGGTCCTCCTGCTCAGCTGCTGGAGCCCAGGCTGCAGGCTCTCTGTCTAGGGCTGCTTTTCCCAGTGCTGCTGCCCAGGCTGCAGCGGCAGGCCATGCCAAGGTTGGCTGTGTGACCCAGGGACAGGCACACACCTGGGCACAGAAAGGACATGGACACAGCCATGGCACCGCTGCCACACACCAGGGGCTGCCTTCAGCCACCCCACAGCTGACACCACCAGCACTCCCACAAAATAAGGAGACACAGCCAAGTTCTTCATCTAAATGCAGTGTAATTACAGCACTGCAGAGACATCAAGGACAATGTATGTGTATTCTGCAGTGGTGACTGAGATACTTACCAGTTCTATCGCCATCCTCAGTTTGTCTTTAAGTTTTACTGGAGAGAAGAAGCTGGTGTTTGCAGTTTTAAGTAAGATATTCTTTCAAAGCCATTCCTGGACTGAAGTGAATCTCTAAAAACTTCAGTGTAACAGAGGAGACTGTTACTGGGTAGAGATGTAAACGCTGGCCTAATGTTGTCAGTACATCAAACATCACAGACACAGTTGACCACAAGGAAATATTTCTGGTTTTGTCTCATCATCTGAATTTTCAGACTTTTGTTTTCTTCCTCAATGTAGTGGAAAGTGCTTTTAGCCCACTTATCTGCCTGGATGTCAGCACACCGTCCAGACTATTGACCTTCCACTGCAACAGGGTTGTCAAAATTCATGTTTTTCCACAGTATTTCTCCTCTAAAGAAATACTCCATGAGACAAGTAGAAGGCTTGGTCTGCTCCCACATTTGACTAAAACCTAATGTTGCAGGACTATGAAAAATCTTTATTACCTGTGGCTTCACTTTTTTCAGGGTGGCCTTGTGCCCTTTTTACTGTCCTGGCATGTGCAACTAATTGACAAGCAGAGCTATATTTTCCATCTTGCACTGCACCTGCTATACAGGCATTTCCATAGCTCCACAGTCCTCAATTTTTGTGTACAAAGTGGATATTATTAAGTCTAATATGAACGCTTAAAAAGAAAAACCTGTAGAAAGGTTGTTGTCTGGGAAAGCACTGCACTTCTGGGAATAGTCATAGAGCTTCCAAAATGAGATTTATGGTTTCTCCAAGCCATAGTAGTGATTTAAGAAATATGGGTATTTTTTTCTCCATCTTGGGTAAATCTGAGTAAAGCCTTAGTTTGGAGCATCTTGAAAAAAAACTTAATTCTTAGACACAACAATATACATTACTTAATTCCAATTAAGTTGTTCTTCTGATTTCAGTGTCCAGTGGTAGTGTTGAGAAACACATATAAAGATTACTATCTCAGTGACCTAACTTGTGCAACATTAACATTGTTCCAAATTTTGGGCAGCAAAAGGTTCCTCTTTGTCATCAAAGTCTAGAACAAATAAAATCAGCTTTTAAGAACATGCAAACACTGAAGAGTTTCATCGGATATTTCTAGCTGGCATTTAAAACATTGATGAATTTTCATATCTGCAGTCCATTTGAACTGTCTGTTCTGAAGATACTAGATGTAACCTCTGAGAAGTTACATCTAGTAACCTCTGTGGAGCTACTCTGTACTGTGCTAAGAGGCTTTTTCCAACATTCACTTGATGCACTAATCTTGTTTTTCCTCTTTCCTGTGCTGTTTCCCTTTGCTCCCATACTTCCAGTCCCAATACCAGAGGTTTATTACAGCTCCATTAAACCAACAGTAAAGATCAGTAGCTGTAAATCATATCTCAGGCGATTCTGGTTAGAAATTCAGCAAATTTTTCCCCAACAGGCATCTCAGCAGTGGATATGACATGTAGAGGGGTGAAGGAGTCTCCTGCCTTGGAGACTCCATAAGAAAAATCCATTATGATGGGATGCAGTGTTAGTGATACTCCAGCTCTGAGCAGGAGGCTGGATGTTCCAGCTGCTTTCTTATGTTTCTGTGACTCAGTGAAGACCTTTTGTAGCACTGGAGGATGTTATGGAATCACATCCACTTGATGCAGTTTCATTATATTTCCCATTCATCAGCCTGAAAGAACTACTGAGTACTTAGCCTGGTTTGTTGCTCAGGCTGTCACAGGGTCTTCAGCCTGTGTTCCCTAATCCGGGAAAATTAGGTTTTGCTAATAAAAGAAAGTTGCTAAAACTGAATATGGAGGAAGCTCTTCTCAGTGTCTGAATATAAAGGAAAAGGCATAAATATGCAGATCAGCTAGCATGTGCTCTAACAAGCAGCTTATTTCAGAATAAAAGCCTTTGCACCAAATAGATCCGTGAGATTGGAAATCATTAGGGACACCAGAGGTATCAGGCTTTACATCAGCCATCCAAGACCCAGCTCTGTTGTACTGGTCAACCAACATGTAAATATGAGTGTGGTCTCTTGATAATGGTAGGCATGGCCACAGTTCCCCAGCCCAGGGCAGGGTTCAGGACTCTGACAGTTGAAGGGCATTTGCCAGCAATAAAACGCAAGGTGCCAGATTAGAATAGAGTAGAATAGAATAGAATAGAATAGAATAGAATAGAATAGAATAGAATAGAATAGAATAGAATAGAATAGAATATCCTGAGTTGGAAGGGACCCCACAAAGATCAAGTGCAACTCCTGGGATTTCCGGAGACCTCAGCCAAGCACGAGTCCTGTCTTACTGCCACATCTTCACTGAGACTCACAGAAGTAGATAAGGGCTTAAGTTTTTTGTCCTTTTTGACCTACTGTCCTCTTCTTTCTCCTGTTTCTCCAAGCAGCTCATGATTCTGTTGTGCCATGTGATGCCTCCTTTCAGATTAGGGCTTTGATCACCCAAGAAGCACAATAAAAAAATTAAATATATGATATATCTATAGACAGGGATCCTTGCAGGCTGGTAAGTCTTTCCCCTATCTCTAGCAGGTCCTCATGCAGAAAAGTTGTTTAAAGTCTTTCTTCTTGCATCCACTTGTCTTGAAACTATTTCTTATAATTCTGTGTTCCTGGACATCTGAACTAGTAACATTTTACTGCATCTCATCCTGTATTCTGCAGTGATGATGCAATGCTGGGCTTTGTAACAAGAATAGTTTGCTGAATTCTCACTGAGTTGTTTCAGCTTTTGCTCTTATGTTACATAAGAATTTAGAGATATTGTGAACACAAGAGAAAAAATAATAGAAGTAGAGAATATGTACATCATTGTGTGAGGCAATAAGTGGAAATGAGGCTAAAGAATGCTGAAGGCAACAGCTGGATGGCTCTTTGACTGAGCACCTGCTCCCCTGCCATCCAGTCCAGCAAGCCGCTGCATATATGTTTTCTAAAAAATAGATTCCTTCTACAATTAGGGACAGATTGCTCTTTTCTTTCACCTTCACTGACTATCTTGAAACACAGCTTGAAACAAACTTGAGAGTTCAGTGCTAGAATGGATTCTACATCCCATCTGCAGTCTCTGACCACACATATTGACTGTCTACTACAGTTCTTCTGTCTAAACAAGCTCCAGATAATCTGGAGTTTATATATTCAGTCTGGGATGCTGGTTTCCAGAGTTTATTTTCTGAAATAAGCTTCTTCAGAAAAGCATATTGGCCTAATAGTTATTTACCCCACTATTCTGAAAATGAGCTTTGGGCTTCTGAGTGACACAGATGAAAAATGTTATTCTAGATGACCAAGCATGGGATGGGAGGAGGAGGAGGATGAAATGAGTAGTAGCTGAGTACATTGGGGATGAAGTGCACGCAGCATTAGCTGGGGATGGTGTCTCCTGTGGAGAACTTCATAAGACAATGAGTTTTTCTGGCTTTTCTCCCAACGGCTGTAGTTGCATCAGAACAAATTAAGCAAAAACAAAGTATGTCCCCAGGTGGAATGTCTCAGTCACTGCCACCCCAAGGAAGAGCTCAGGTGAGACAATGCCTCATTTACCATTGCATAGGGAACAATAAATACATGATTTTTGGAAGTCAACACCAGTGATTCTCAGCAAGGCCCCAGAGTGCTGTCACCCCTGCCCCAAGAAGGGCTGAACACTGCTGAGCTCCTTCAGAGACCATGAGAGTTGCAGCTACTCTGTTTCTTTCCAGATGAGCCCTTCAGGCTGAAGGTAGTTAAAACCCAAACTTTTAATTGGATCTACAGAGACATCCACAAAGTTGTCCAAATTGGTAAAAGTTAAGGTATAGATTGATTCTACTGTATTAAGATGCTCAGCAGAGCATTTGTAACCTAAACTAAGGGTCTCCAGGCCTGCCTGCAGATGCAGCTGACAGCTGTAGGCACAGGCTCTGTCGCCCATGACCCTGGACTGCTCTAACGTCTTGGATGTAATAAACTGCATTTTGGAAGAGCTGCTTTGGAGTGCCGCATCTCTCATTATGGCTCTTACAGAAAATAACTTCAGATAAAAAAAGAAAATGTAGACATATGTTCAGAATATCAGTCTTTCTTACTACCCTCACCTTCTTTCTTGTCTTAACTACTGGTGTTCTAATAAATCTTCTCCAGGGCCTGTAGCCCTAATTTTCAGTTTGTCTGTCTTTTTCATTTTCACTTGCTGTTCTCAGGCAAAATATTTTCATCCTTTTATTCATTAATTCCTATTTTAGATTGGCCTTTTCTCACTCTAGTTCTAAATGAGCTTTCTTCTAGCAACTCCATTTTATTCCAAATGGGAAAAGCTTACATGTTTACGATACTATTAACTGATTTGTAAAAACTTTTTTTTTTTTTTAGCAGAGATGCAGGACAATGCCTTTGGCTCGGTTAGACTATGAGTAAGCACAACGAGGTGAAAGAAATGCCCCACCCTTAACAAATCATGAGGAGTACTTAGCTGCCAGGTTGCCCACCCTTTTTTTGCAAAACTCTGTTTTGGTTGGTTTATCGTTCAGCATCTTTCCCAGACTGAGTTTCCAGGCATGGTTTATCAAGCCAAACAACAGAAACTCAAGGAGAGCAGTGTGATGATTTTCCTCACCAAGGCAAACCGATGCCAGCCATCCTGCTGTTACCACCCCAGCCAGTTTCAGTTCCCAGTTTCCAGAAAGCTCTGAATGTTGTGGGAATAAGGATACACTGCTCCTCCTAAAGGCTATGCCAAATTTTTTCAGTGTCTTGCCTCTGTGGGATTTCTTGACTCCTCTTTACTACAGAATAGGGATCTGTTAAAAATAAAAATAGGGACCTGTTAAAAAGTCTTTGTCAAGATGCTGTAGTTTTCAGCCCTTGTCCCTGCTATGTTATGATCATAATCAGCCATACTGGAGTCAAAAATGCACTTTCTCAAAAGATACTGGCATTTATTTTTACATTGCCACTCTTAACACTTTCATTTGAGTGAATCTCACATTTCATCAACCACCAAAACCAATTCAAGCAATCCACCTTAAAACTGCCTTAAATTCTCTAATCAGATAAGTCACCATGACGTTTCTGAATAACACTAGAGCTTCTGCTACTGAACATCCCTGCAGCAGAACATCAGAGCAGCTATGACAGCCAAAAGCTTTGCTTTCTACAGTGCTAAGATACCCCCAGAGGATCAATATCAGCATGCTTTTCCTTGCAAAGGAGATCTGCAATCTTTCTTATCCTCTTTATTCTCTTTTACCATTGGCTAGGTAGTTTGTGCTGCTTGAACATTGCTTTCATCCTGCTGAAGAGCTGTGTATCCTCTGGGCTGAGACTGCCATTTCCCTGGCCATTGCTGGGACTGGCTGTCCTTCTCCTCCAGGTTTCCAGGTACCTCTCAGTTGTTTCCCTTTTACCCAGATTGCTCCACATTACACTGAACTTCCCAGTTTCTCTTGCCTTCTTTGGAGAAGGCTGGCAATCCACGGGTGTGGATAGGCAAGCCCAGTACTGGCCCTTTTTCTGAAGACCAAGGAGAATATCCTCTGAAGTATGTTGCAATTGCTGATAGAAGCTGATACTATGTGATTCATTAACCGTAGCTGGATTCCAAGAGACTCTTTATACAAATTCGGGCTAAGGCAGACCAGTCCCAAAGCCTTGCAGGCACGTACTGAAATAAATCACACAGTTAAGAGTGCGAGGGAGGAGAGCAGGGCTGAACTCTGCAGCCAGGCAGAAAGTACAGCTCTCTAATATGCTGCAGACTCAAGACATGCAAACACTAATGCCAACGTGCAGCTTTTAATAATCTGTTATGAACCTGGCTGTAAGCTGATGCAATGGAAGTGCTGGGAACCTGAAAGGTGTGGGCTAGAGGAGGAAGTATGGAGTTGCTTTGACATGCATATTCTCATCCTCTGCTGCTTGTTGTTTGTCTGGTTGCTGTGTGTTCTGGCACTGGGCTGCGCAGCTCACTCCAGCTAGCACTCCCCTCTTGGGGAGCCATGTTTTGGAGGTAAGGTGTGGGAGTGTGTTGAAACATTGCGGGGAGGTGTAAGTTGCATATTAATAAATGATGGCTTATCTGCACACACACAGACTGAAACAGTAATTTGCCTGATTTATTTCAGTGTAAGGCTGGGCACTATGGTAAAAAAAAAATTAGTGTATATAACTGCTGACTGTGTGGTATTGGTTACTGGCTATGAGCTGACTCACCTCAGTTCACCTCCAGTCCAGCAGGAGGAAAGGACCACCTGAAGATGAGAAAGCTGGAATAGACTTGTCAAAGTAGTTCCTGATAATTATTTTTGCATTGTTACTGAGGCAGCAGATTTTCTCCTGCAGTTTGGGTCAGAGAAGAGGACAAAGTAAGAAATAGCACCAGAGCCCCTGAATTTTATTTTGTAACACAAAGATAAACTCTAAATGAGTTGATTAGCTGGTGTCCTGAAATTCTGACAGAGTTTACTAGAGGGAGCAGTCTTATTCTGCAAAGCATTTTACTAAAATAGAGTTCACTGTAAAGATTTGCTTCCATTTATAATCCACCCAGCTTGCTAGGTGTAATTAGAAAATAACCAGCACCTTGATTTTGCTCCTGTTACAGCTGCAGAGACATGTCACCAAGAGAGGCTTCAGAGATGCTGTTTTGTTCAGCATTATACAACAGTACCTAGAATTCAAGACAGATTCAGAATTCGGTTTTGAAAATGCTCTAAAAACATTCTGTGCCCTGAATTATTTGCAGAACCTTAAACAATAAGAAGTGTAAGGAAAATAGTTGAAAAGAAAAAAATAAATTTGAAAATTAAGGAAGTGACTCGAGAAACTAAAGAAGATAGACTTTAATGTCATAGCTGTAATTCTAAGAAGTTAAATGACAAGTTTAAAATAGAGTAAAAATACTTGAATACAAGTTTTCCAGTGTTCCAGATGTGGCTACATGTGTCACAGATGAAGGGGCATAATCACTTTCCTTCACCTGTTGGACACATTCTTACTATTGCAGCCCAATAAGTGGTTGGTCTTCGTTGCCCCTTCCTGGCTCCTGTTCCTTGCTGTCCACTGGAAGACCAGGTTCTTTTCCCAGCACAATCAGTCCCAGACTGGATCGATGCATGAGGCAGTTTTGTTTCAAAATTACTATACCACATAGATAAAATATGAAAGAAAAACATTTTGAAAGTATTCCTTCTAAACCAGGTCCTGTGAAAAATCTTGAGGTACCATAGTTACATGTTTCTGCCAAGCAGATCCATTTTAACAGTCAAAAATCTTGACTTTGCTTCTCTTTTCTACTCACATAAGGCTACAGATCTCTTTCATTGTCTCACTGTAAGTAGCCAGGAAAATGTAACAATGGCAATAAAAATAAATTGGGCTCAAATAATCTCAGTCCTATCAATTGCTGAATGGTGATTTCATCTGAGCCAGTAAAAGATAATGGGTCACCTGAACTGGTGAAAACTCCATATACAGATGTGTTTAAAGTCTTTATATCTGTTTTACTTTGCCTCTAAGTATTAGTTGGCTTAAACTTACCTAAACACCCACAGCTTTACTTTTATTTAAGAAGAACAGCAATGATTTTGTTGCTTAAAACGTTGCCATGGCAGGTACAAAGCAACCCCATCAATAATCAGCAACTTTCAATTGCTTCAGTGAAGAGAACAAGAGAGCAGGGTGCCACCCTCTGAAGATGCAATTACATCCTATTGCTCAATTTACAGAAAACCTGCAACCCCCCATTTCTTGGGAGGAATGGAACTGCCTGCCCTTGGTGCAGGAAGGAGGCAGCAGGGAACAGGACAGACTTCTGCATCACATGGCATATAAGGAACTGGGTCCTGCAGAGGAGAAGAGAGGATGGCCAGGAGATGCTGAAAGAAAACGTTGGTTCTAGGGGCACCCACAGCCAGAGGGAGCCCAGACTGGGCAAGAAACAGAATCTCAGCCAGACTGAACAGCACACATCATCAAGAGAAAGAAGTCTCTATTTTCTTACCTTTTAACCCAGAGAAGGTATGTTGCCACTGAAGCAAACAGCTCCAAACAAAAGGAAGGGAAACCCCTGTTTTCTTCCCACTTCTTAGCCCTGTTGTGTTCAGTAGAATCCTCTTAAAGCCTCAGCACTTGGAGTGAGGGGAGCCCCAGCTGGTCCTCAGTGACTCAGTCCACAGCCATGCACCAACCCCTTACTCCTGTTTTCAGTGAACACCTTCTGCTTGCATAGAGTGTCAAGAAAGATTTACAGCCAGACTGCTTAGAACTGCTTTTGGGGAGGTCTTGCAGCAGCAAAATGTAGATGTAGGAGTTAACTGTGTCCAGCAGTATTATTTTTACTTGCTTTTGCAGGAGTGCTGCTCTCTCTATGTTCTCTAAAGAGTTCCTTCTTGGTCTTCACTGACAGTCCATTATTTTTTGGTCTTGGAGTTTATGGTAGTTTCTTCCTAGCTTGTTAATTTTGCTGACTTATCAGTCTGCTCTAAGGCAGACTGATTAAATTCCTAGTTTTGCACCTGAGGTAATATAATTGTGGGTATTTTCATATTTACCTGAGTCCCCAGATGTTTCAAATGCTGTGGAGATACTGAATCACAAGGAAACCTTGGGAAAAAAAAAAAAAAAAAAAAAAAAGGCAAAGGTCTGTAGGCTTTAAGTAGATTCACCTCCTCAACTGTAGTGATTATTTTTTCTGGAGTTTTTTTGAAACATCCTTTTCCAGGAAAATCCCCATCTCCACTAACAGCTTTTCCACCAATTTCACATTCCTTCTATTAGTCTTCGATGACATTTCATGTCATTTTACAGTTTGTTTCACCCTTAAATACTGCTGGGATTTTTATATAAGCAGAAGTCTTCAAGAAAGCTCTGATTTTATTTCTGTTTTACAGCAAAGTGTAGAAAGAGTTGCAATTATTCCTTGTAGTTAATACTGTATTGATGAACATGTCAGCAATGAACTCTGTTCAACCATGACCAGTATATAATTTATTTTTATATGTGTCTCTACATTCTTATCTTTCCTAGATTTTTCAGCTTAAGTAGCTTTGTATCAGTCCACTTTCCTAGGAAATTTCTGTTCTTCCTGTGAAAAGCAAGATCTCAGTCTCCATGTCCAGGATGTTAGCATTGTGTTTTCCTTAAAAAACTGTTATAGAGTATGTATGTTGCCATGGACATCTTTGGTTTGGAGAGTGGAAGTTTGTTTACTTTAACTCTGATGCCACAGGGCTGAGCCAGGCATAAAGATGTAAGCAGCCAAAATGTCAGCCCTAATTTTGGAATCCTCATGTCTAATCACTGAAACCCTCTTTCTGTATTAACTTTATGGCAGACCCACTGTGGAGAAGGGAAAAGCCAGTCAGAGAACACCTAAAATTCCCCTAATAGGAGTCAGGCTGCAGCATAGAAGCTCCATCTCACTGTCTAGTTGTACTTGCACATCTCTGACACAGATGTAGGGGACTGCAGAAATGCTGTGAATAGAGAATTAAGAAGTCTGCCTCGGAGTAGAAGCACAAGGAACAGCAGCAACTTCTGTGAGACCTAGGAGCTGATGGTTGTCAAGCACCAAACACCTCTGTCTGCAGCTTCTTAGGAAATGCAGATCAGGAGGGAGAGTCCAGTGAAGACTTTCAAAAGCAGGACAGCTCAGTCAGACTAATCAGTGTCAACTCCTAAAAGGCACCTAATGCATGTTTAAAGCCTACACATGGTCACAAATCTCAGAACAACTCAGAAGAAGTGATGAAGACCCAACCATTGACAGTCTTTGTCACCAACGTCGACAAAGAATCCTAGGCAGATTGTTTGGGCACAAGAACCTTGGTGATTGTGAGAATTTGGGCCTGAGATTGTGCTGAATGTGGCTGAGTGAAATCACGTTTGAAGTTTGGGATTTTTTTTCAATGAAATCACCTTCCTCCCTACCCAATAAGCTTTACTACACTGGTTCTACAGTAATGCAGCATTATTTCCTATTACAAATCAAGGGCAACTCCAACAAGGGGAGAGAGAATGATGCATCTGACTCCATCATCAGAAGGCTAAATAATTACTTCATTATGTTATACTATATACATTGCATGTAAACTGAATCTGCCGTGCACTCACCCTTGCTCACAACTGCACAGAACTGCACTCATCTCTCATTCTCTTATGACTGTCTCGTGACAGTCCAACACACACATTCTCCTGGTCCTGACAGGCCAAGCAAACAAAACATCCCCACTCTGGGTAAACAATCTCCATATTGCATTCTACTTTGGCACAACACGGGCACAGCAAGTGATAAGAATTGTGTTTTCTCTTTCTCTGATGTTCAGAGAATGTGAATCCCAGAAATATTCCTGGGAAGAATGATGCCTTGCTTTTCTCTGTGAAGAGAAATGTGGCAACAATTTCCTATAGGGAATTGATTGCCAGACATCAAATTCAGCTGTCTCCCTTCTGTTTCTCTCCTGCAGATGCCATGTGAGGGCTGCATGGAGTGGGACAATGTGAGCACTGGCACAACCATGGAGTTCCTCCTGCTCGGCTTCTCCGAGCTGCTCCATCTGCGGGTCCTGCTCTTCCTTACCTTTCTCACTGTCCATTTGGTCACACTGGCAGGGAATATGATGATCTTCATGGCGGTGGTGATGGAGCCCTCATGTTCCCCCATGCTTTTCTTCCTCAGCCAACTCTCTGCCATGGAGCTCTGCTAAATTTTAGTCATCATCCTCAAGGCACTGCTCAACCTGGCGGCGGGTGGCAGCGCCATCTCCGCGCTGGGCTGTGCCGCACAGATGCAGTTGTTCGTGGCCCTCAGCGGGGCTGACTGCTTCCTGCTGGCAGCCATGTTCTACAACTGCTACGTGACCATGTGCCAGCCCCTGCACTACACAGCCCTGGTGGGCGAGGGGCTGTGCCTCCGCCTGGCTCTGGCCTGCGCCCTGGGAGGCTTCGCCCTGGGCTTGACGGTGGCTGTGTTCCGCCTGCCTTTCTGTCAGCCCCGCTGAATCGAGCACTTCTTCTGCAATGTGCCTGCCGTGCTGCGCCTGGCCTGCATGCAGGGATACACCGCCAAGCTGCCCATGCTGGCGGCCTGTGTGCTCCTGCTGCTGCTCCCCTTCCTGCTAATCCTGGCCTCATACCTCTGCATTGCTGTGGCTTTGTTAGGCGTCACCTCCCCTGTGGGAAGGGGCAAGGCCTTTTCCACCTGCTTTTCACACCTAGCCGTCATCTTACTGCACTATGGCTGCGCCACCTTCATCTACATTCGTCCCAAGTCCACTTACTCACCAGCTCGGGACAAGGTGGTGTCTCTGGTCTACACCAACATTACTCCTTTAATGTATCCTCTCATTTATAGCCTGAGGAAAAAGGAAATCAGAGAGATCCTCAAGAAAATGCTGAGGAGGAAGAAAATAGGTAAACTGGGATACTATCAGAGTTGTGATGTGTGTGTATGTGGTAAATTTTAGTAGAACAAACACATGCTTGCTGGAAAACAGCCCCATAACCAGACAACTATAGGCTTCACTAAGGCAAATATCCAGGCAGAATTCTACATGCATCACTACATTCATGAGAAAAAAATATCTCTGCTCAAAAAAATCCCCAACATAATACTTGATCTAAAGGAAAATGCTTTAGTGAGTTGTGAGGATGAAGAGCTTTGATCAGTCACTGGTCTCACTTCTCTGATCACATACGTATTCAGGATCACTCTGATCACATCCCAGCACAATCAGAAGATCAACACAAAAATTTCTAAAGCTAATAAACCAATACTACAGTATTAATTTTGTTATTTTTCTATCAAGATGACAGTAGAAATTGGGTAATCAGTACAGATTTTAGACTGGTAAGTTTAGCAGCACAATAAATCTGTAGGGGCTTAAAGGAAGGTTAAAAGAAGAAAGTCCATGGCTAGAAACGAGGGTAAAATAGCTGTGGTTTTCTCCAAATTTAGTAGAAGGCTGCACTCTGGCATCACATGACAAATGGAACGATTGTTAGTGTAAACTCATCTAACCTTGAATTATTCTACATATTGAAAGTTAAAATGCCATTAGTCTAACAAGAGTATGGCTTTGCTATGCCTGTTCTGCAGGAAGCAAAACATGTTTCCTTTTATAGGGAGATGCTTTAGGTTTGGATTGTTCCTATGGCAACACAAAGGCTAAGATACTTGTTTTATCATGTGACTTTCACCAGCAAAGACTGCATCATATAAATATGAATGCCTGGGGAGTGTTGAGATGTGTAATTGTAAAAGTAATAATACTGCTGCCACAATTACTGCAATTTCTTCAGCAAAACCAGTGAGACTTACAGCACAGGCTGGACTGCAGCAGACGTAAGAGTCCGAAAGGTGCAAAGCAGTGCTATTTTATGAGTTTCCTATGTGTAGGAGGAACAGGATGATTCAGACAAATTAGAGAAGATCAATTTTGGCCAGGAAGGGGGCAGGGGGCGGGGGGGAAGAACCAACTTAATTATTTTATTTAATACTTCCCTCCCCTCTGTCTTTTTAAAGGCCATAGAGACCCTATGATTCAGAACCCACCTTTTACGCAGAAAATAGTTGAGAAAAAATTAAAATGTTTGCTTCTGTTCCTCTGTCTAATCCAAAGGAATTTCAGCACCCCAGCTGCCCTCAACTCTCTTGCTGGGCAGATTGAGAGAGCAGAGTGGTATTTGTTTTCTCTGGGCTACAATCATTAAAAATTATGGTAAGTGGATTTGACAAATGTAAGAAATTGGCACCGTAACTAAGGAAGTTAACTTGGAGCCTTCTGACAAAAGAGAAATGTGGAATTTAAAATTGACATTAAAATCTCTCTTCAAGTTCAGAGTCTAGCCTGCCTAAAACATTAACACAGAATATTGGCTCTCAAGTCAATGAATACATAATTACTCTGTGGGCAAACACTTAGATGCATTATTTAAAATTATCAAATTGCAATGAACATTTTAATCACCTGCCAGCTCTTCCAAAAGTGAGAAGGGGAGGGTCTCAATGAGAGAACACTATGTACCAATAGAGAAGTACTTCAGAATTAGAGAAGTACTTTGAATCAAATACTATTAAGTAACTGTAATGAGTACAGGAAAAATAGGAAGCATCAATTCTAAATCCTGTCAAGTCAAATCAGGCTTTAAAGTTAATCCTGTTGCAAGCAGTTGGCTGGACTTGAAATGGACAGAGGTCCTTCTTGAGATTAGCAGGACTCTGCATCAGAGGTTTCTAACCTGCCATTGAGGAGGTACTGATATGTCCAAAAGCCTGGCAATAAAACTGAAGGACAGAAAGACACTAAGGTTTATAATACTGTTCAAAGCCTTGGTAGAGGCCCTCACATATTTCTGGCAGCTGTGGGCGTGGGATAGCAGAGAGATAACTGTGACCTGCTATGGGAAGATAGCAGGGCTGTCCCTGAACAGAGGCACCTGGGCAGACCTCTCCTCACCCCGGGGATATAAGATGATGCCTTTGGAAGGGATGACATACCTAAACAGCAGCCAGGTTAGACGCCCAGCTCTTTCCTTCTGAGATACATGTGGGAAGTACAACAAGCAGTGGAGGCTTTCTGAGAAGACACTTTCTCTATCCAGTGTTCTTGCAGAGGAACAGAGCAAGGCGATATCCCAGAGCCCAAGACCATCCTCACCAGCATTCCCACATCCACTAGTCCAAGACTAACCCCATCAGTATTCCCACACCCATTCACAGCACCCTTTCCCCCCACCCCATGCCAGCTGTATTGAGCACTGTATAGATCTGTAGATAGCATGAGTTAAGAGAAGCAGTAATGTATAAGAGATATCAGACACATCTTCTTTCTAAAATGTTATCTTCTAATTGACTGGACCTGCCTGAGGTCCCTTTTCCACTCAACAAGTGGCAGTTTCAGTCCTGTTGACTCAGCACACTGTGTGCTGAGAGCTGGAGAATGCTCAAGCGAAGTATCCACCATCCCTGATGTAGGCATGAACATAAATAATCATTTTTAAAAGGTAATTTCTAAGTTCTCCTCGGAACTTCATGGGGAACAGCAGGATCCAGTCAGGCAGTGCAGATTTTAACAAATGCACATTCCACCTCCAACCAAAGATGGGTATAGAAAAGATCTTTCCATGGGTGTTGTAGTTTTTTTGGGTTGGACAGGGATTCAAGACTCCCCAGTGAATGAGTACAGCTGGGTAGCTGTATTTCAAATGGTCTTGTCCATTCTTGGAAGAGGAATGCAGAGACCTGAGATGTGGCAAATATAGATGTCATGAAGTTTTCCAGTGAAACCAATTAGGACATCACTAAGAATCACTTCATGGTTTACACAGCCATAAAAACAGAGTACTCACCTTTGCAATTAATTTCATAAAGGTGGCCTTGAGCAAGCACTGTGTGAGAACACAGATCTTATCAATGGTGCAGCACCAGAGCCCAGCTTCTAAGAATTGAACCTGGAAGATCGCATCAGTGATCAGCTGTCCACATTCTCAAAAATGAAGAGAGTTTGGAGGGTGATGGCCCAGACTTTGGGCAGCATTCAGGATATTCAAGGTCCGGCACCTTGAATGGCACATGCCACTGAAAGGTTCCTCCACTCAAGGAGATATTTCAAGGTGGCTCCTTCAGAGCTACTACCAGTACTGGGTAGTACTGGTACTGGTACTGGGAGGATACAAGTGAAACCTGCCTTTCAGTATAGAGAGAAACCAGAGAAAAATGCTTTGGTGTTTTTTGTTTGTTTGTTTTTGTTTGGTTGGGGTTTTTTTGTTTTGTTTTGGGGTTTTTTGCACACTATTATGCTTTGCTGGCAATCTAGGTAAGACATTTCTTAAAAGTTGTTCCTACAAATAATCAATCTCCTAAAATATATAAATGCACCTGCATTAAAAGAAAGTCTATATTTTCCTAGGAGTATAAATACAAAAAGTTTATTTAGGGGATTTGTTTCTGTTATGGGTAAGGAGGGATTTGTTTCTATTACGGGTAAGGAAAATTGAAAAATTGTCAAAATCCAGTTTTAAGAACTAGGAAGAAATTTCAGTGTATTTATCTTCCCCTGACAGTCATGTTATCACATTCTGTCTGTTTTGGCTTACATGGAAAGTGTGTCCACCAGTCTTTCTTTCTTTCACATTCCTTAAAAGCTTAGAAAACCTGCAAATAATCCTACATTTACCCAAATAGATGTTTTTTATCCTTTGATCTGAAGCAGGAAGGTGAAATTAATACAGCTGTTTAGAATAATGGAATTGTAAAATTAAATGGCTGTGGGCTTAGTAGTAAACCTAGAAAATAAATGTTAATATAATGAGGGTGAAAAGTTGTCAAAGATTTTCTTTATTAAGAAAATACCTCTGTTTTCTATGTTTATTATGAACATGCCAAAGGAGCAATATTTACTGTTATTACTTTTCTATTTACATATTTTACTATTATAAAAGCTAGAATGCTATAGGAGTTTCTCTTGCAGATATTTATAGATAGAATATTTACAAAAGAAGAGAGATGAGTCCTTCCTGAGATTGTTTTTTTACTATTATATGAAATTATGTAATCAGCATAAAAAATCTGATAATTTCCTATATGATATAAAACAAATATAGTCCACACCCCCATAAAAAAGCTAATGGGAAAGAAATTTCTGCCATTTCTCCACAGAATTAAACATTTCTACAAGCTTTTTATTTCTCAACTCAGCTGTTGCACAGGCCTTAAGCTTCCTTTCAATGGATTGTTTCAGGAAGCAACCAGGAACAGAGGACAAAAACTAATCAGGAGACCAAAGTGGAGCTGAAGAATGAGGTGAAGCTCCTGCCAGCTGGTTGGTTTCAGAATTAGTTTCACCTCGCCCTACAAGTACCTCCACATCAAAAAGCTGACTGAAGGTGTTATTAATAATTCCAGTTCTGTATCCCTAACCTAAAGCTCTTGGCTCTAAAGATCCTATTGTGCTCAGTTGTCTTCCAAGCAAGTCCAGGAAAAAGTGAGAATGGGAAGGTCGACACCCACCCAGTGTGTACCTTTGGCTTTACCTGCATAAGTGCAAGAATATGAGACAGGCTGGTTTTACAAATTGGTATGTAAAGATGTAAGACCATCTGGTTCTACAAATTGGCATGTAAAGTTGAGGGAAGACATGATGGCTCAGCAGCATATGGCCTCTAGTCTAGTCACTGCTGAAAATCAGGTCTCCTAAAATCTGTGTAGTGTTTCATTGTGGTTTTGCTGTACAGTTGCTCTCAGCATTCATTTCAGTTTTCATGTTTTGATTTAATTAATGAGTTCAAGTTTCAAAAAATCAAGTGGGAGGCTGAACTGAGAATAGAGTTGGCAGTGAGCTGGGAAGATGTTAACACATTCAATGCCCTCTTTCCATCTGCAAGGTGTCTGCTTCAAATACCTTCTCCTGATGTCCACCTTGAAACCTCTCAGGGAGAATGCTGCTTGCTAACACAGTGAACAGTGGAAACTATTTCATTTCTGCACTGGACAGCAGCTCTTCAACATCAGGATCAAGCTACAACAGCAACAAATATGACAAGCTTCTTGTGTTTAGATTGTGGAGGCAACTGTAATTTGTTAAGAAGAGGACCACAAAAATATCTCAAAAAACATATCAGAAACAGACATAAAAGCTTTAAAACATTTGTTATAAACACCCAGAAAAGATTTATTAACTCCCACATTCACTTGTAAGAGCAGAAAAAATAATTTAAAATTACACTATCTAAGTGACTAATGGTACGGCTTTTTATTGTATTTTAGTAAAGCCTTTAGTAAGCATCAGTGAGATATTTCCATGCTTGAACATAATTAATCCAGGACTGGGGAAGAATGGCTAGAATATATGAAAAAATTACAGAGAGGTATGTGTTTGCTATATTTTGAGCTTTGATTCAGCTACTAAAATATTATATTTTCACTTTTCTATAATCTAGTGGAATAAGTCATCAGCATTTCTCTACTAGAAATAAGTCATCAGTTCATTTCTCTACTAGAAATCAAGTTTATCTGGGTCAGATTTTATGTTTATCACACATATGCTGTTGTGTCAGTAATGCTTAAGGAGAAAGTGAATCCTCTCGTGAAATCTTAATGCCACCAAGATGAATAGACAACTTTAAAGATGCCCAGGAAGAATGTGCCCTCAAAGAGAAGTGCTAAATGTAGAACTGCACTTTTTAGATTTCTAAGTATATAATGTGCTGCAATAGTATAATAGAAAGAAACTAACTCTTGTGACCCAGATTTGTACCACTTAGGGAAGTTTTATGATTAGGAGAATGAATCAGATTCTATTATGACTTGCTTTTCATTGGTTTCCTCTTGTCTGTACAAAATGTCACACCTCAGCATAGGCGAAGCCCTGTTTGGCTGCTCTCCGGAGGCAGCCGGGGCCTCTGGGGCTCCACAGCCGCTGGAACACAAGGGGGAGCAGAGCTGGGCTAATACGGCAAGAGAGTTATCTCAGGTAATTTCTGCGGAAAAGCAAGGTCCTCCCCCTCATTTGCAGGATGGTGTAATAATTTAACTGAGCCCTGTTTTGCAAGCCAAATAAAGAGCATGGAAGACCATGGCAGGATAAACTTATCCAGAGACAAAAGCCAGCGAGCCTGCAGTTCAGGCAGCAGTGTAAACACGCTTCCCTGCCTGATCAGGTATCCAGCCAGGGCATCAGCACGTAGAGAAACACCTATTTAGTGAGTTCCTGATGATCAAGTAAGTGGAGTTTTATTCAGGAATACTGGGCTTCTTCTAGTCCATGTATTGAATGACATCTCTGCTAGGTGGAAAATATATTTGGGAAGTTACCCTCCTGTTTTGACTGGAGCCCAAGTAAGGAACTGTCTGCATTCCTGGTGGAAGAAAATGTGATTGCTCATCTACCAATGATGAATTGAATGAGCAAAATATTGATGTGGGGAGGGATGACTGGAGGCCTTTAGCCCAAATACCTGCTCACTGCAAGGTTAACTCCAAAACTGTGTCAGGTTGCTCAGGGCTTTTCAGGAAAAGCTTTTATTATCTCCAAGGATGCTTATCTCACATATGTGAGGAAGAATAAGGGAGTGTCTCCTGCTTCTTCTGTGTATGAAATATCAGATCTACGCCTTGTCTCTATCAGCTTCATTCATTCCCTTGCCCTTGTTCTTCTTCTCAAGGGAGAAAGATAACCAGCTTGACTACTTGTGCAGTCAGGTCCTCAGGTCTCTAACAGAAGGATGGCTGCTTTGTGATCCAGAGGAGCTACTTGTGCTCCTTCATAGGAGGTAAAAATATTTATTTAAAATAAAATCTGAGTTTCTGAATGAAACATGCAGTAGGAGTCTAAGTGGTTGGTGTCTGTTTTCTGCAGAAAAACAGTCTAAAGTCAGCTGTTTGAAATATTCTAAGATAATTGCTGGTGGAGTAGAGACAGAAAACCTTATAAGATAAACATTAAAACACTAGAATATTTAACTGTGGTCATGCAGGTGAGAATAAGGGACAGAAAGCACGAATTTTCTACAGGGAATAAGACTTTGAAACAGAGCATATCTTAGGCTCTACAAAGCTGTCATAGATTATTCCTAGAGTTGTAGAAATAATAGGTAAAAGGAGTGGATCAGAGACCACAGAACAAGAGCAAGTTCCTCCTTTAGATTGAAGTGAGGCTTGTTGCAAAATGAATTTGAGGCCTCTGGAAGACCTACACATCTATGTTACTAGGATACCTTACTCAAAGCCAGTTCAGGATGCACAGATTCAAGTTATCAGTACCAAAGGGATGCTTTGATAATTAGGGAAGTGATATCAAGTGAGAAACTACAGAGATTATTCCTAGATTCTGTTTAATTCATCATCTGTAAGGACATTTAACAGCACAATGGTGAAACTAATTCTAAAATATGAGGAGCAGCAAACAGAGTAAACAATTTGTAAGAATCATATCAGACAGTTTTATCTGAACTGCAGTTCAAAAGAAGCACGTCCCAACTCGGCCTTGGGAGTGCCCTTTGACTTTCCCAAGAGCACATTAAAACAAAACCTGGTGCACAGCCTTCCTCCTCACTTCCCTCACCACAAGCCCACATAGCTGTAGGAGGAAAGCCCAGGTGTGTTGTGTGGTGATATTTTCCAGCTGGATACCTAATCACAGCGATACTCAAAACAAGATTCTGGGAAATGGAAGGAAAAAATGTGACCTGCAATTCAGAAATATTCAGATGGCCAAGAAAGAGAGGATGAGAATCAGCCCAAAGACATGCCGAGAGTGAGCTGAAAAGATACAGTTACCTTCTTAACACCAAGACACATGCCAGAGATGGGATGCTCACTGGGAAGCTAGGAGAGTGAGAGGTTGTGGGGATGTAAATCATAGAATCATAGAATATGATTGCAAACAAGACATAAAAAGATTTTTTAAATTAAGTTCTTTCGGTTTTGCTTATTTGTTGTTTGTTTGGGATTTGTTTGTTTTAGTTGTTTGGTGGTGGTGGTTTTGTTTGTGTTTTTTTACAGTCAGAGAATTAATTTTGCCCGACAATATCCAAAGACAAAATCCAAACTTGTGATGCACAAACAGAATAACAATGTCAATGAAATACTGAGTATGAAAATGCATGTGTGGTACTCACTCTTCTGGCTACAGGCTCTGTGTATATTCCCTCTTTTTCCCTTTGGATCTGCATTTTGGTGCAGAGGACACATGGGAAAACAATCTGGCAGAACTTTTACAGGTACCAGAAAAGTTCTAGGCATTTTGTGGTTTTACTTCTGTATGCTCCCACTTGTTTATAGATTTTCTTCAGATCCTGATCCTGCTGAAACATTAGACTGCATTTTGTTTCACTATCATTGTACACATTCTGACTGTGAGCTACACTAGGTGATCTCCAATCTGAAAAACCACAAAGCAATAAATACTATTTCTGACCATCATTATCTGGAAAACCCCAATTGCTGATCCCCATCTGCCAACACTACAAGGGGGAGAAAAAGAACGTAATTTTTTTTTAGGCCACATTCTCCAGTAAGCCCTAGTAAATTGCTTCCTACCTACTCCTTAGATCAAATGTTCTGAGTATCTGCACACCAGTGACATGGAGACAGAACATCCTAAGGCTCTTCACTCCAGAACTTGTCACTTATGGGATTTTACAGATGCAAACTCTGTTAGCCCTAAGGAGCCAAATATTAAGCATCAACACTGATTTTTTTTTCTCCTGAGGAAGGACATGAGCTTCTGGGCTGCCCTAGAGTCTTATCCTCCAGTTGCAAATGGTTCTTCCCCATTTCACTTCTATTTAGGCCTTGCCTATGTCATCCCATCACAGAGAAGTTAGCTGTGGGTCTGTCTGCCCCAGTGCTACATCACATATTGAAGAAGGGACAGAACTGTACAAATGAAGCCCTAAATGGACACATTCCCCCCAGCACAAACTCAAGGTATGAGCTGTAGACCAAAAAATCTTATATGATTCCTGCAATGGGAGTCATTCAATTGTGGGGGAAACATAGGCATAACAGTTTGACTTAGCACTATGGACTGTTACAGAGAACTTTAGACAGGATTGAACTGTAACAAACTTAAGGTACAACTACTCTGAATGCCATTTACATTTGAATTATTTGCAGCTATATTTTACTTCATGTGCTACGTAAAATTATAAGCTTAGTATTGTAACCATTTTTTCTGAAATTTTTCTTGCCTATGTTCAGACATCTTGGGATAGATCTTTCTTTCTCAGGATGTATAGTTTGAGAATCACAGGATTCACTGAAAGATTATATGCAAAGGCCCTCAGAGAGTCCACAGTCCCAAATACTACTCAGAGCAGGGCTGACTCCAGAGGTGGATACATTGCTCATGGCTGTGTCCTGGCAAATCTGGAACATCTCCAAGGGTGGAGATCCCCCAGCCTCTCTAAGCAACCTGACAAGGTCCTTTCTTTAGCCTTCCTTGGGGAGGAGGAGGAAGAGAGCAGGAGGAATGCAGCCATACAGCAAGTGTAAGTGTAATAATACCACCTGTATTTTATGGGGAGGGGTGTAATAGCTGTGTATGGGTGGGAGTAACATCCTTGATGAATGCCAGAAGAGACAGAACAAAGGCAAGTTCTTTCATATTTATGTCCCTCAGGAAGAAAACAAAAAGTCCCATGAGGTCTTCCTACACAGAGAAAGAATTCTTCTAGTTTGCCTCCTCTCCCATGATTTCTTTTTTTTTTTTTTTTTCTTTTTTCTGAGAAGCAGGCACTGTCCATAAATGCTGTGGAGCATACTAAATGAAAACCAGTAATTCTGCGAGACAAAGTGGTATTGCTGTCACTCTGTGACATACTTGGGAACGAAATGGGCTGCTGTCCCTGTGTACAGATGGATTTCCTAAACATATTCAGTGAGGATGGCTCAGTGGTTTTAGCCCCATTACCACAGATGGCAGAATCACAGAATGGTTTGGCTTGGAAGAGACCTGGAAGATCATCTATTTCCAACTGCCCTGCCATGGGGGTTGGAACTAGACCTTCCACTAGACCAGATTGCTCCAGGGTCCCATCCAACCTGGCCTTGAACACTTCCAGGGATGGAATAGCAACAACCTCCCTGGGCAACCTGTCCCAGTACTTCACTACCCTGAAGAATTTCTTCCTAAAATTTCAGTTTAAAGCCATTGCCGGGGCCGGGAAGGATGGCGAGGGCTGCCCAGGAGGTGGCAATCGGGAGCCTCTTACGGGAGTGGAGCAAAGGTGGAGGGAGGCTCCCAGGAAAGAGGTGGCTGCCTTTAAGGTGGGTTTATTTGCCTGCCAGATGGGAAGTCTGTGACCAGCCCCTTAGAACAGGTAAAAGCAGTAAGGCTTCTCCACCCACTCGCCTTGATCTTTCATCACCACCGTGGGCCAGGCGGGCGCTTGTGCAACGTGCGCGCCGCGCTCGGGAGGCTGCGGGAGAGGCCCATGCGCTGCCCGCAGCAGCCCGGGCACGGAGGCCGGAGCCGGCGGGGGCTGCGAGCCGGGCCCCCTCTCCGGCCAGCCTGGGGCTGAGCACCTGCAGCGGCGGGATGGAGCTCTCGCTCGGGCTCCTTCTCCTCTGGGCTCTCCTTCCTCCCGAGGCGCACGGCAAAGAAGGTAAGCGTGGGACCCGCCGGTCCCTCTGCCTGGAGGGCTGGGCTGGGGCACGCAGCGAGAGCGACCTCGTTAAGGGGCAGGGAACGGGACCTGGCCCACGCGTCTGGGGCTCCAAGGACACCTCCGAGCGACGGGGGGGTCAGGGAAGGACAGCCGGGTGTGGGGACACCACGGCCTGGCAAATCCCATCCGAATCTCGCGGTGGCTCAGTGAGCGAGCCCAGGTATGTTCTCGCTCTCCTTCACCTCCTCCTAGCTGAAGCAGAAATGCCCCGGCGTATCCAGTGATCCAAGTGAGTTCTGCCCCTGTTCCCCTCAAACACGGCCTTGCAGATAACAAGTTTAAACACAAACTCAGAAAGTTTCTCCCCTCCTCTGGCAACACCCCCGCAGTTTCCTCAGGAAGCCCTCCTAGGAGTTAACCCTTGTGAGCAACCAGACAGTAATTTTATCAGAGTCTTTTACCTACCCTACTCCTGGTAGACGGAGCTGGGCTTTAAAATTTCCTCTTCCACCTCTTTAGCCTTCCATGTTTCCCTTCCCTGTACCACTTACTCCCTTTTATTAGATGTAGTGATTTTTTTTCCCTTCCATCTTGGTAGTTGCACAGTGGTTATGAAACATGGGAGAATGGTAACTTTCAATAGAGAGGTGAGGGAAGTGTAAATCTCTGTTTCCTACCTCCTCCTGCAGTCAGTCCCTGCTAGGGACTTCTGTTTTGTACAGCAAGAGGTGTTGGGGCTTTTCCATCCCAAGGACAATCCTCCTTCGCTTCTGCAGGCTCTGAATTGAGGGGACTTTGTCATAACTGGCAGTTCAGCCATGGACTCAGCTCTGATTCTGTACTCAGTGATCTTTTAAAGGGTCCTTGACAAGCCTGTTTCCACTAAGGATCAGCTAGGTTGTGAATGCAGCTGGCAGACGTAGTGCAGAAGGCCAGCCTGGGTGAGAAGTAATACCGGGTGGCACCGCGCAGGCTTCGGTTTCCAGAAGTGTGACCAGTAGTTGGCAGTAACAGTCAGGGACCTGTCTGCCCACTTCTCCCCCATCTCAGCCGTCTCGTTTGGACTGTGTCTGTGATCCACTCTTCCTTAACTTGTCTCTCAGGGAAACAGCTCATTTTCCAGGCGTCCTCTGAAGCCTTTCTTCTTTTTGGCGACACGTCCTCCCCTGTGGCTGGGCAGCCACATGAGACTCCTAGCAGCAAAGATGTGGACCAGAGTTAGTAGTCCCTGAGGACTTTATTCCTCTGCTTCTGTAGTCTTACTGACTCAATCATCCTTTCCGTGGAGAATCCCTGTTGTGGGATTCACTTTGAGAAGTACTTCTTGCCAGTGGGCTTTGTCCCTCCAGTGGGCACACAGCAGCTGAAGGAGCTGCCATTGCTGGCGGTGCAGAGCGTGGCACAAGGGCTCTGCCAGGTTCCTGTCCCAGCCACTTCCAAGTTCCTTTTCCCTTGCTCTGCTAGAGCTTGCCATGCAGCCGCTCTCACAATGCTGCTTCACTCCTGAAGAGGATGGGATGGCATAGATTTTATCTGGGTTATGGTTCTGGCAGGACAGGCTACCTCACCCTCTGAGCTTTTGGAGCTAACCACAAAAGAATATTATCTCAAATAAAGAGATTGAAAGTAGAGGGGAAGTGAATGAGGAGCCTTGTCTGGACAGGGAGTCTGTGGCTAGGAAGGTTTTGCCATATGACCATACTGTGAGCGCTTGGAACTTGCAAAACCTGGATTCTTGCTTTTCCCTTCTCCCAATCCTGAAAGGGTGTTTCAGAGGTGAGAACAGCAGCGAAATCCCTCTTATCTCTGATTCTGGGCCCACAGCCTGCTTACTCATTCCACAGTACTCTTGCTGATCTGCACTTTACACTATTACTTATAGTTGGCAGGGAGTGTCTGTAAAAGAGTCAGATGAGGGGAAGGAAACCTGGTTATTTAAATGCCATTTAAAAATCTCCCCACTCCTACCTTTCACCCCCAGATTCTTTTCTGAGATGTTCAGAAACGACCCCTCTGAATACACCCACAAGAATCTAAAAGGGAATCCAAAGAATTTTTCTGTTTCTTATGTTCCCAAGCTGGGACTTCGATAGGTGCACAGAAACCAGTAGTCTGTTCTGGCAGCACCGGCAAACCCAAAGGCCGGCACGAAGCTGCATATCCCACAGTGTGTCTTATTCCAACTCCTCTGCTATCTCAATGTTTGCCTACAAAGTGACACATTTTTAAACACGTCTTCAGATCAAGACTAGGCCAAACTGTGATCCTATTTTCAAATTCATTTGACGGCTAAAAGTGAATATACCGATGATTTCTCTTTTGTCACACGACTCCAGGAGCAAGGCTTAAAGCAGCCGTGCAATTCTGCAGGAGGTGGCCATGCTATGGCCGGAACCATTTCTCTCTCTTGATGTCCCGGCCAAAAAAGTCGGCAAGTTGGGAGAGGGTTAAACGATTTCTAGGCCATCGTCAGCTGGTGGACAGCCTGAGTTAGAAGTGGGGGGCTCATCAATTTGCACAAGTGATGCATCTCCGGGCTTTTGGGTACTGTGACAATGGAAAGTCCCTTCTACAACTTCACACTGACTCTGTACTTTCCCACCGTGTTTCAAGTACTGAATAGTCCCTCCAGGCGACACTGATTGATCTTTTGTGTTGGTAATTTATTTGATTGCCGTACTCTTCAGCCATTTAGTTTGCTGCCTTCCTATTTAAAGGAAATATGTGTTCAGCTGCTAATGCCGGGTACCCATCTGAATAGGCTTCAGCCTCCTTCTTCCTTTTTGGGACAGTTTTAGGAAGTGATAAAATTTGTCAGGGTTGCGGTTTCTTGGATGTGTATAGAAAGCGGGGGGGGGTCTCATATATTAGTAAAAACTTTTAACTCCTGACTAACTGCCCTGTCTGGTATCTTTCCGTCCCTCCTCTAGTCATGCTTTTTGAAAGATTTCAAAGGGTTTGAGAGAGGAAATGCAGGCTTTACCTTCTTTGACAAAACAAAGGATGAAACTATTCCGTGGGCCGTATGAGCTGGGTCGCCGATTTATTTTTTTTTTCCCTCTCTTCTGGTTTTCAGTGGATCTACTTGACACAAGCACTGCACAGGGTGAACTGGGCTGGCTTCCCGACCCTCCGGAAGTAGGGGTGAGTACCCACATTCAAGGAAGGGGAGCCACTGGCAGTACTAAATGATGGAAAAATATAACCGTGTTGAAATTTCACCCTACCTGTGGAAACTGAGCTCCTGAGGCTCCACCACCTCCTGGACATTTTAGGCTTTAAAAGCCTCCCTTCACTTGTGCAGCCTCACCCCTAGCTAGCTTTTTAAGGACTGATGCCTATTGACTTCCAGTATGATTAGACATATCCTTGAAATATACTGTTTACATGAAGTAATAAAGTAATGAAGAAAAATTTAAAAAATCAAATAATCCCCCAGTTTTTTATTCTGTTATGCTGCACATAAATCTCATCCATTTTTTTGTCCCAGGAAAATAGGCAGAACAAAAGTATTTCTGTCTCAGTCTCTCGAGAAATTAGAAATACATTACAGGTTTTTTAATTCAGCAGCTGACTGAAGAAATACCTGTTAACTCATGGGGCAGCAATCTGCCTGTGTGGGTGGGCTGCAAGGTTCTCGGATTTTACACCAAACTGTGGTGTTTGGTCCACACAGCTGACAATGAGAGTGGAATTTCCCTTTGTTTTGTGACTGTAAAATTGAGTTGATGAAAATGCTTCAAAATGTACTCCTGAAACCACTGCAACAATGGAACCTGAAAGACAGCTGAACTCTCAGCTATTTTTATGCAAGTACACCTATTTTGTATGAAGCATAGTTGGGCAGTCTCTCTGATGTCACAATCTACATCAGTGAAGGTGGTTTCCTCTGTAGCAGCGGTGCTGTGGGTGTGCTGGAAGGAAGGCACAAAGGAAAGGGAATTTAGGGACTACATTTTGGTAGTTAGCACATATGTTAATACGCAGTTTCAGTTCCTCACCCGTGCTCTTATGTTTGTAGCAAGTGCCAAGATTAGTACTGAATAATCTGACTAGGTTGATTAGTAACAGGATGGAAACGTCTGAGCTGTGTTGCACACAGAGCTGAAGGGTGTACTTCACATAACACTGCTACTTGTACCTAACCTCAGATGCCAGAGATCTCCCATCAGTGAGCTGGATTTGTGTCAATATACTTATCGCACAGAGGAGGAATTTGCTGTGGGGAATTTTCATGCTTTATATGGACAAGGCCCCCGAGGCATAGCCCAGAAGAGGCTGGCTAAGTCTGTGGAGCTGGAACTACACCTTTGTTTTCTCCTCACTTGTAGCCAATGACAGAGGATGAAGTGGCTTGCCAGGTGTGGTTTTTTCATGGTCAGACCGTGGCTGTATCCGGGCCAGACAATGCTCCCATTAACACACGGGCTCAGCCTGAGAACACTGTGCTTCCATAGTTCAGAACTTCTGCAGCACATTTGCCAGCATCTTGCCTAAGCTCAAGGGTGGTCTTTGAGTGAAAGTCTCTGTACTTTAAGTAAAGTGTCTGTAGAGTTTTATTTGTTAAAAGGTTTGTACTAGCTTGCTTTGTAGTAGCTATTTAAAAAGGGTTTCATTCACTTTGGGCTACTATTGGAAACTAGGCTTTTAAAGAGGCAGACTGTAGCTCCTACAAACCCCTTTTATCTACCTTACCACCCACCACCCCCCTCCTCTAACGTATTCCTTGATAATTCTTTTTTGGCTTTGAAGTTCTGCCACAGCAACACCAGGTGGGCATGGAGAGGTGTGTTACAGTACTAGTAGTAGATTTCCAGCTTTTAATATACATTAGAGAGCCAATGATGGCCACTTTGAAGGTGTCAGGAGTATAGAACTTGCTTGCTCTCACATTTCTTTAAGATTCCTCATGCTGCACAAACAGCCTGGTTTCAGATACCACTGAGACTTCAAAAAAAAAAAAAAAAAACAACCTCTCAAATCCAATCATGAACAAATTCACTTATCAGGTATAGTGGCACTGCTTCTTGGCAGTTTGTAAAATGACATTATAAAAAGTTATGAATCACTAATTTGCTTTCAAATATAATTGCATCAGCTGTGAACAGATTGTGATGAGGGATTATGTTTTCCTCTTGTATTTTGCTTTTAATAGAAAAGGCCCTAAGCCATCCCAGCCTGGCTTTGAAGTCAGCCTTGTTCTGAGCAGGGGATTGGAGTAGAGAACCAAAAGTCCTTTCCCTCCTAAATGTTTGCATTTGTGTGATAATTTAGAATTATTTGTTTGTTAGAATTCTGAGCTTGAATTTTTAGCCAAGGCAGAAAAGGTCCTTTATGTTTTGATTTTTTTTCATAATTTTATGTAATATCTATTCCTATGGATTTTCTGTATCAGTTTATGTACGCCTACAATACAACATACTGAGCAATCCAATATTTGTCTTTAATGCTGTGATTATCTCACTCCCAGCTTGTGGGCCTATCTTGAAATTTTCCTTTTATCCAATTTTTTATCTAATTTCCAATTTTTGTGTATGTGAATAGTATTTGCACAATCCAGTCATACTCCCATGAGTACCTCATGTGACTACTTAAGTTCCAAGCCATTTGTGCTGGAGAATGCTGCACACTGGGCTTCTCAATATGACTTTCTCTATATTGTTGAATGAATTGTAAATTAAAGACGCTTCTTTTTTTTTTAGCTGCTACATTTTCTTGGGAGATATGCTTTCATCAGTTCTACAGCTGTCTTTGCTTGTAAAAGGGTCCTTTTTCACGGTGACTTCATTCTTAAAATCGGACGTATGTTATTTCAGGAATCACATGAACTCCTCTGCTGCCAAATTGTGCCATATTCATTACATATTAAAAGTTTGGCAAGGCACAGGTCTTAGCTGGTAGCTGCTTTGTGGAGTTATTTTTCCCAACTTACATTCCTGCTTGGATCATAGCATTATTAAAGGTTATGTCTTTCTTAGTCTCCTTTCCAGGCTGCTGTGGTTCTCAGTCTTTTATTCAAAGTGAGGAGGAGGACATAATTATTTTCCTGCCTGTTTCCTACTCTTCCTTGCTTCCACACATACTTCAAATCATTGCTATCAGTTTCAAGCTTTCTACCATTTTCCCAGTGTGCACGGCCCTACTCAGCTTTCCCAAAGTCTACCTTTAAACAAGAGTAAGGACAGGCATGTAATACCAGTGGCCTAACTGTCCTTAGTATCCCAAAGGCTATCAAAGAATAGCCACTAATTACAAAATCACTTGAAAACTTTGGAAATTATGTGATTCTTGTTCAGGAACAAGAGTTCTGAGTTCTGCACCTCATGTTCCATGGAAAGTTTAATTATGACCACAGCAGATGCCAAAGATATGTGAATACAATTTGATTAAACCAAAAAAAACCAGATTTTTTTTTATGCTGTTGTTGTTGTTGTATTAAAGTCCAGGCATAGTTCAAATTCTACACTGATAAATTTTTAGGTAATAGACTAGATCAAGTACCTGAGACCGGTCAGCAACTTCTATATCACTGACCACACCATAACATTTGCGTGCCTTCAGGTCCTAGCAAGGTGAGGTTGTGTTCCACCAGACTCAGCGGTCCCAGATTTCAGTATCAGCTGATGGCTGGTTTCTGTTCCACCACTTCTTGGTCAGACAGATAGTCCTGGTCACGAAGGAAATAGTGCTATGGGGCACACAGCCTTCCACCTGCAAGCATTCCAGCACAGCACTCCTATCTCATTAAAACTGGGCAGTTCACTGAGTCAGACTTGATGATCACTTAGTCAGACTTGATGATCTCTTACTCAGATAGTCTTACTTGGAAGAGTCTCAGCCAGTCAGCTTTTTGTATCATCCAAAGACGGTGTGGAAAACAGCCATCAGAAAAGCTGCTCTGTGCATGTCTTCCCACTGCTGTTGTTCACGCATGTCCTTTAGGAGCTAACTCAGAGGAGTGCCATCACCTCTGAAGCTGGAGTAGAGTAGCAGTGTACACCTCATTGCTCTCAGTTAAGTACCAGGCACAGGGGATTAGCTCCCCCGAGTGAACAGGATCTATATAGAAATAAGGGAAATATGCTTAGTAAAGTCAACAATCACCTGGAAATGAGAACAGCTCTGGCTTCAGGGTTGTATCCTGACATGACCTGCTGCTGTTGATCTGTGGACTGATGGAGAGATATTTGTTGATGATATCCTGTTAATTGAAAATTAATTATTTTGTGTCAGTTTGGTAGACAAGGAAAAAAATTGTTATGCATATCCAGATAAACTTTACTCAGAAGTGTGAGAAGGAGGAATACAAACCAGTGAGATGAGAACGACTGAAGTGTAAATTAATAGCTGTAGGGAAGGCCAGATTGCATGAGCCACCAACTAGGCAGCCTAGAAAGGAGTCACTGCCAGAGACCCAAGTAACAATCTTGGCCAGTGCACTCAGTGTTGTGACCTGAAGGGGAGAAAAGAGCACATTGTGAGCTGAAGATGCTGTACAGCCATGACATTCATCACCACGGCTGCTAGGGCACTGGGGTAGTGACAGCCCTTTTGCCTGGCAGCTCCAGCAAGCTGCTTCACTCTTTTATAGCTGTTCAATGAGTGGACAAGGTTCACTGAACTTCCTTGAGTCAACACAAAAGCAGCACAAGTCAGCTGGAGCTTGGAGATTAACCTGCCTATAGCATGGTCCTCCAAGAAGACTAACAGGCTATTTAAAATAATAATAATATTAAAACCCAACCAACCAAACAAACAGAAAACCCAAACACAACAACTTCTATTATCTATTATCAACTAAAATACTGGTGATTTTGCAGGCAAAGCAATTAGAAAGAAAAGGCTTTACATCTTTTGTTGCCTGTTGTGTCCTCGAAGGATGAACCTTTGCTTTGAACTGTGTTTCTCACTATCTCAGAGGCAGATCTGCAGGAAAAAATTCCCATTATTTATTTCTCAAAAGGTTATTTCCATTGTTTCCAAGGCCTAGTTTCTGGCTTCTCTTTGCTTGACCTGAATATTGCCAGCTCCTCACATGACTTTCAGGCTGCCATCTCCTGCAGTTTCTTTTCTCCAAGCAGGTTTGATCATCATCAAGGCATAATTGCCCCATCCCTGTGTGGGATTCCACCTGAGCCATCTTTAAAGGAGCTTATACAAACAGAGCAAGTATTGCCCATCACCACCAGAATAATTTTCAGTTTCTCTGTAAACACTAGATGCACACTTGACACACCATACAAAACCACAGCTTACAATATAAAGTCCTTTACCTTGAAAAAATGAAAAAAAATCACTTCCATTTACAACGAATCCTATGCAATGTAATGCAAAAATAACGCTAGAGCTAACATTTGCTTTATTGGTAATGTGGCTTTAGCCATGAATTCTGAACTCTTAAGATGCACAATCTGATTTTTCACTCCTGTCCTTTTTGTAGTTTTTGGTACTGTTAGTGAGTGTTAGTAAAAAAATGTTCCAAACCAGCTAGGTGAAATGTTGGACTAGACTATCATTATCACTCATCTAGCACCATCTGCTATGACCAGAACTGTTTTCATGCAAGACCTTAATGTGGTCAGCCAGTTCAGAGAATAAGCAGAGAGCAGAACCTGGCTCTGACAAACAGGTTCTGTAATCAATGCACTGACGCTTGGTGTCCCACATGAAAACCTTATCTTCCCATAAGAGCATGAGTACCAGTTAAATTGAAAGGACATGGGTGGGATGGAGACCTATGCGCTAGTGCCCTAAAGAATGAGTAATTGCATAATGGAGTTGCTCCTCCCTGAAAATAACCTGTGGATCATTATGGGGAAAAAATATATATCATCCCACCCATAAAGATACTGTAGATAAGTAAACATCTCTTCTGTGTTCAGTTGTGTCAAAGGCTCCATGATGATGTGATGAAATTAAAATTGCCTGACCATAGCCAAATGATTAAAAGAAATAAGAGCAGCCTCAGCTGTTCTCAGATTTAAAGTTACAGGACTCATGAAGTGTCTAGATGTCACCACGCTTCTTTCATCATCGTCATCTAAATTGTCTTCCACACCAGCAAAAGAACTTTAAAGAGTATTGAGAAACTTTCAGTAAAGGGTCATAGAAGCTTCACTTCTAGAATACACCACTGTGGTGATGCTATTTTCGGTTGGCTGGTCCAGCTTGCCTCCTGACAAATTTTTGTCAGATGTATTTCAACTGAAGAGAAGCTCTTCACTGTATTAAAACAGGTGCCAGCAAGGTGCCTCTCTTGTCACCGGCTTTCCTCTGAGAAAACTACACTATGATTGTAGCACAGCTGTAATTACCTTCAATACTGAATCTGTTCCAGGAAGGGGTTTTGGTCATGGTAGCATGCAAATGCTATACTATACAAAAATCAAGACACTCCACAGGCAACACAGCAGCCAGGGAAAAGGGATAAAAACTGTTCAGTGGCACGTTTTCCTAGATCGTTTCAGGCTTGCCACACCAGTGATATTGTTGCTGAAAAAGGTTGCTATTTTGGGGCCTTGCAATTTTTCTTCAGGAAGAGAATTAATGGCGTCTCAATTCTGTAGAAAATTAAATGAGATTGAGACACACTATGCACAGGTGCATTGTAGCTGTCTTTATTAACTTAGTTGGTATTTTGTCCTAGTGAAATTTTCTAACCCAAAGTTAAACAAGCCATTAGATTTCAGCATATGAACTCTTTGACTTTTCCAATAGGAGTTTTTATTAACATTTCCAGTGGAGACATGCATCTTAGTTTAGTAACTTTAAGCCGACTGGCTAGGCTTGCCTAGCTTTTGCTTCTGTAAGTCTCTTAGAAGTATCACCGTGCCTTTCCTTGGGGGTCTGCAGACAACAGATTGGAAGTCACTGTGCTGAGGTAATGTGAAAGCAAATGAGATAGAGCTCACAGCAGGCAGGCAGGCTCTTTTTTGAAAGGAGACAGGGAAAGTCCGTGGCAAGCTGGAGATGGAGATGGTATTCTTACTGCGAGTCACAAGCTCTTATGACTCCAGTCCCAGCCTACAATTTGCAATACTGTCACAGTCTGCTGCCTCTGTCACTGGTAGCCTACCTCTCCATTAGCAGGATGAAATTTGTATTTGTCAACATTAAAACTTGTTTCCTTCCTTTTTTTCCCCACTAAAAAAGGCTAAAACCAAAAGAGACCACTTCATTGATGCCTGCAAAGCCTGAGACAGTGGCTCCAAGGCGTGCAAACTGTCTTTTATACCTGATGGTAAATCCTAGAAAGAGTAGTCCACAGATAGATAAAGGAATCACAGCTTGTCCTAGATAGGATCCTTGACACAAACATAATCTATAGAAGGCTTATTATACAGAAAAAAGCAGAGTAAGTATTCCGTAGGCTCCAGAGCTTCAAACTGTATCATCGTTTCAGAGTCAATAAAGGCAGATATTAAAAGGCACATGCCTTATCTTATCTTTGGACTTTTACTCACATGGCAGACCAAACCAATACTGTTTACTACAAATATCTATTGGTGCCCTTCCAGATTGTCATTGAAGTCATTCTGAACGGCCTTTGTAAAGACAGCTTTCTTTATATGGAATCAAACCAATACGAGGAAAGTTGCTTTCCTTTTTTCCTTTTTACTGAACTCACAGTGTTTTGAGGTTATTGACACAGTACCTTGGCTTTGAGGTTGTGTTTAACTTGACTCTTAATTGCTGTGCTGGAATAATTTTGCTCTGTATTACACCACCATACCAAGATTTTCAAGAACAAACCTCTGGAACTAGGTGCCTGTATTAGTACATGGGTTTCTGAAAAACACAGGAAACCCATTTGTTCTCAAATTCAATGGCCACATACATAGACTCTTTAGGAAGCCAAGGTACTAACCTATGGCACTCTCCTGAATGCATTGGCATTTGTTTTCTTAGCAACTTTTAAAGAATTCTAAAAGATTTTAAGAGTTTGAAGACTAGTTTAAGGACAGTTTAGACTCTAATTTAAAAAAATAAGAAACTTTAAAAGGCATTTTAAAGAATAACATGCAAAGACTTTAAGACCTCTTTAGTTTGCTTGGAGCAGGGAACTGGACTAGATGATCTTCAAGGGTTTTTTCCATCCTAAATCTTTCTATGATTCTGAATGTCATGAGAAAGTTTTCTCTCACATCAAAAAAACATAAATTCACTCACTGCTATAATAAGTCTCACTGACACTGTTCTCCACTTCTAGAAGAATGTTACCTATTCTATGGCCAACTGGAGTAAGGCAACAGTGTCTGGAATGAAGTGGGTAAAAAGTTACATTATAAAAGGAGGTTGATTCAATGTCATTGGCAGACAAACTGCAGAGGCAAGTAATTAATATTGACTGGCCAGACTTTACCACACATGTTTATGAAGAATATTACATTAAAAATCAGAGGCATACGTTTTGATTTTGCAGCAGATTCTTTGAGGATGGGAGACAGTTGCCTGGCAACTTCTGGTCTCATCACCCTTTCATTAAATGTATGTAACAGTTTTCCTCTACTACTTTGAATTTAAAAGCTTCACTGAATAATGAAAATAAGTCAGAAGCATATTTAACAATAGTTCTCTATTGTTAGCATAAATAATATCCTCATTTTACTTCCTTTACCCATCAGCAGTAGAGTCTAGAAAAAAACATCTGACTCCCTTGTTATTTCTTTGCACTACACTGCATATGAAACTGTGCAATTGTCAGTGCCAAGCATCTTTGCCCTGAAGAACTGAGTCTGGAAGAAGCTAGGCTGAGATGAGCTAAGAAATACAGGAGTTAGCAGTTGGATTTTTTTTCCAGCAGTATAGTTTAAAGGAATTTTTGTTGTTGTTGTTGCTAGAGCTGTCACCACTGAAGATGAAACTTTGGTCCTGTATCATGTAAGTTTTAAAAATGTATTTTCTGGATGGGCACCACAACAGCTCATGTCTTTCAGTGAGACATGCAAAAACCACTTTCTGGTGACACTTGTCTGTGGTACTGCCTTGGGATAAACTGCTAATGGAAAGTTGTCTAACTCTCAGCCTCCAAATGCAATTATGCTTTTCCCAGGCAGACACGCATTGAAAAATGCTTCTAAAAGCCAGTCCTAACATTGGCAGTGTATGAAAGCCAGTTTACTCTTATTCTCCTTCCTAGCTTCTTTTCTTCTACTCCGGTCTATTTCAGGATGCATTATAAATTCAGTTCTGTAACATTTTCCAGAAGGTTTTCAGTTAAAGACTGCAAGAGGTCATTAAGTGATTGTCCCTCCTGCTTGATCAATTGGGATTGATCCATCAGTCTCTTTCTTTGTTTTGCTATCATAAATCCTTTGACCTTCAGTGAGTGAAATAAGTGTAAATCCTGTGTGCTGCAGGTCTATGCCAGCTGGATCAGATTAAGAGGGTGGGGTAACACTGGGGATTAATTATGTGAAGAAAAAAGGGAACAAGAAGGGACACATAGATACCATCCCCAGAACTTCTTGGGAGGAGACTGCTAGTATGCACTTAGGTAAAAGGCTGAAATCATGCAGAGGAGCTTGTGCTATCAGCAGGACTTGCTAGTTTGGAGAAGGCTCTCCAATACTTTTCAGAGTGGGGCTGTGTAGGAGGTATATAGGAGGTATACTTTAACTCATGGCATGAAAGCAGAGCCTCTTATGCACTCTGTGGGTCCACCTCTTGTATTCCACTAGCAGAGTGACCTGGTCTGTGGGGAGAAAAGATGTGGTGCTATGAGCACAGGAGGTGGTGGTGCTAAAGAAATGTGTGAATCTCATGCTCAGCCCATGAGATTTGACAAGTCTGGAGTAACACAGAGACTGAGGCCTTGTTTAAATTGCATCTTAACCTGGAGTGTGATTTAAAACCAAGATGCTTAAACTTGTGCCAGTACTTATGTGGGCACTTGTTTCAATTTAATTTGATTAAACATTTAAAGCATAATGAGAAAGGCAGTCTTAGCATTGGAGGAAAAACAATGTAAGTTATCTTCCCTGTGGACAAAACCTTGCTTTCCAAATGTTCAGTTCTCATATGTCAATTACTCAAAAGAGAATGTTCTTTGCATTTTGTATCCAACCTGTGGCAAGGAAAGAAAAGCTAGAGCCACCTAAAATTTGGCAAAAGCATATGTTAAAATCAGTATCAAACTTTATTAGATTCATGCAAATAGTAAGGTCATATAACCAGCTAGGCCCTTGTCTTCCTCTTGGCCATTACTGGCCTGGGTAAGATGCAGAACCTTAATGCAATATGAAGTCAGAAAAATCAACTGAGTTTTAATAGTTAAATTAGGTTTTGCAAAACATCCCACTTAAAGAAGCGTGAACTCCAAGTTAATGAGTGCTTGCTCTACAACAGTCCTTCTGCAATTTACCTTTCTATTATGCCAGGCCACCTTTTCTCTTACTCCAAAATGCTGTGCATTATTTCCAGGGGCAGATAATAGACCTGGTAGGTCCTACTGTACACCCTGGATGTAAACTGTGGCAGAAAGAAGTGGCAAATACATGGAAGTAGTGGGTCTTAATCTCCAAGATAAGGCAGTGCATGGAAGAAGTAAACTGAAACCAAGGTAGGATGAAGGAGATGTACAAAGGTCTGTGTAAGTCAGATCTAATTGCAGGATCCTCTTTGCTCCCTATGTACAGAGTTTAGGCAGCCAAGGGGCTCTAGACCAGATGCAGCTTTTGCTAAGTGTAAGAGACTTTAGCTAGTGAGGCTTTAAGCCCAAACCCTGTGCAAGAACTGATTTTTAGGCAAGATTTTGTCATATTTGAAGTGAAACGTATTTCTCACAGCTGTATAACAGTATGTGTTTTGTTCTCCCCTGGGAGCAGTGGAGTGAAGTGCAGCAGATGATAAATGGTACCCCGATCTACATGTACCAGGACTGCAGTGTGCTTTCCGAGGGTGACACTGATCACTGGCTTCGCACCAACTGGATTTATCGGGGTGAGGCAGCCTCACGTGTTTATGTGGAGCTAAAGTTTACGGTGAGGGACTGCAAGAGCTTCAAAGGTGAGGTGGTGACCTGCAAAGAGACCTTCAATCTCTATTATATGGAGTCTGAACAAGATGTTGGGATCCAGTTTCGCCGCCCGCTGTTCACCAAGGTCTGTATTGCTGGGGGTGAAGACTGAGTCATATCTTTCAGCTTAAAGTTGTCATATCTTTCAGCTTAAGCTAGGTGTGTCTTGCTGGCTGGGACAGGCCAGGAGAACCAGCATGCAGGGAAGGGCATGGGATAGTAAGTGTTGTCCTTAGATTAAACTTTACCCCCGGTGCCCTCTGTGATGCTCAGAGCACTCTTTGCCACGGGAGGCATAGGAGGTTTCAAATGAGATCAGACCTGTGTTCTGCATAACCTCTTATTTAACCAGACACCACGTAGGTAAGGATTCTAAAGGGTTGTGACAGGGCTGGATGGTTACACCAATTTTTAGAAATAGTAAAGCAGAGACCAAAGGAATTTTACTTGCCTTAGGGAATAAAACAAGATTAGACCAAGCAGAGAACAGAATCCAGTTCAGGTCTCAGTGGTCCTGATTATTTACTCTGATTGCCATGAGGTAGAGGGTCTTGTTTCATAAACCTGGAGGTGATGGCTTGCTACAGTGAAGTTCTCCCTGGTGTGAAGGTATTTAGCACTGCTGTATTTTACCTGCTATTTTCCTCAATGTTGTGCTCTCTTGCCATGGAAACACTGGAACTGCAGGACAGAAAACCTCTGCTTATTTTTCAGAGAAAATTCTCTAAACCAATTCTCTTCTAATAGAAACCACAGACCTACCCTTTCCTTTGCAGTTTAAATGAGATGCGATGGAAACAAAGAGTAATAAAGGCCACGACAGGTAGAGCAGAACTCTGGTAACTGATTCCCCTCCCTCCCCAGTGCTCCTCCACCTCCCCTCCAGCCTACAACATGAATTTGTGCGATACCTCCACAACTCCTAAACATGCCTTATGATCCCTGCCAAATACAGCTGCTCTGCAGAGCCTTTCATCTCCCATCCAACTGCAAGGAGTGGGTGGTGTCGTACAATGGGAAGGGGCCTGGGGAGGAGAGGATCAGTTATCAGGCTCTCCCACCAAGAAGAAAGGCCACCCCACCTGCAGTCCTGCTCTTCCATGTCACAGGGTGTCACAGAGGCCTTTCCCATTTGCTCAAGCATGGAAAATATCCTCACTCACTCATTCACTCTTACCCTTTGTTTGCAGAGGCAGTGGGAATGCAAAAGCATGGGAGTATTTTTCACCCAAGTACCTACAGTCCTGAAATATGTTGAGTGCTGCACAGGGAGCACCTTACAGTAGATTATCTGAACTGCAGCAACTATAGCCTAAAAACAAGTGGCTGTAATTCCCTGGTTGGTTTCAAAGCACAGGTCTTTAGTGGTGTTGTAGATTTACTGCATGCAACTTGTAAAGAAAATTATGACAGAAAAAGGGCAGTTCCTGAAGACCTCTGAAATCAGAGGCTCGGAACACAGGGTACTGTAGAAGACCAGTGAATGACTATAAAGCAGTTGAAGGAGATGATGGAAGGTACAGAGGCAGGAAAATATGCCTGCCCCATTTTTAACACCTCTTTCAAGTGCAAAGAAAGCACGAAGTGCAGTGGCATTAGAAGCAGTTAACCAGACAGCCCCTAAAAGGCCTTAGTATAAAAGAGGCTTGAGAGGAATGGGTATCTCAGCTGCTGTAGCCTGTTCAGATGGCAAAGCTTTTGTCTTTCTCTTTTTCATGTAGCTCAACACTGTGGCAGCAGATCGAAGTTTCACAAGCAGAGACATCGAGTCGGGGGCCATGCAGCTGAACACAGAAGTGTGCCCCATTGGGAAGCTCTCTCGCCGGGGCTTCTACCTGGCTTTCCAGAACTCTGGGGCTTGTGTAGCGATGGTGTCTGTCCGAGTGTATTACAAGACTTGCCCGGAGGCGGTGCGGGGCCTGGCCCGCTTTCCAGAGACGCTGGCAGGGTCAGAGGGGCTGACAGAAGTGCCCGGAGTGTGTGTGGAGTACGCAGCTGAAGAAGTGGGCTCTCCCCCAAGGATGCACTGCAGCACTGACGGGGAGTGGCTGGTACCAGTGGGCCGATGCCTTTGTGCTGTGGGGTTTGAGGAAGTTGATGGGAGCTGCGTAGGTGAGTATGCAGACACTAGCTGTAGGCCATGGGAGAGGTTCCAGAGAGCTAAAGATCAGAGTATCTGTAAGCAGAAAGTGGGATCAGGAGTTAGTGTGGTCTACCTCTCTCTTGCCTACCCTCTGTATCTTATATCTTTCCTTCTCCTTTCCTTCTTAGCTTCTCTTAGTCAGTTGTGATTTTTCTCCTCGTGTGTCAGGTGCAAGACCTGCACACACCTCTCCACTCCCTCTTGGGCTTCATCCAGGAGCTTTCAGCTCTGGAGCTAGTTTCTGCGAGCTGTAACTGTGTGATTGACACTGACTCACTCAACAACTGGTTCTCAACCCTTGAACAGCAGCCTTGTTCTCTCAGGGCAGATGGGTCAGACACACAGAGCAGGGTATTTATCCCATGACTAGACAGCTGAGAGGCAGAGGGGAGAGGTTTCTCCTCTGTCCCTCATTCTTGGACTGGTATGGCTCTTCTGCCATGGGAGACCGTGTAAAGCATATCGCACAACGGCGTGGTGCCTGCCCTTCTGAAGAAGAGCAATTAGCAAGCAAAAGAGTCACCAGGGTGCTGGAGTCACAGCAAGAGTTGTTGGAGTAAGAAGTTCAGGACTCTCCCTTGGCTGCAGAGAAGACAAGATTCAGCTTCTTAAGGCAACTTAGTTTGACATGTGTGGTGTTTTGGAGGATATGTATTACTGCAGGGAGAGAGGTAAAAGACTCTGCTCTTGTTGCCAGAGCTGTGTGGCACAAAGCTAAGGCCACAGGGATCCATGCAGTGCTCTCAGATTCAGCAGGTGACCCGTGTCTCTGCTTTGCTCTGCTACAGGGAGCTGGGGTCTCTATGAATCCCTACTGCTTGCTGCTTGTTTTGCTTGGAGAGCTGGAGAAGGTTGAAGCACAAGATCCTTGGCCTCCTTCAGCAATCCCCTCTCTTTGCACAGCCCAGCCAGTTTTTCCACTTCGGTGCTACAGAGCTCTCCCCGCCCTCCTGAGAGCACTCCTCTGGGAAGGGGCAGGGAAGCTGTCATGTCTGGACAAGCCTCGACTGCTATCGCAGCACAGGTTCATTCTACATCTGTGCTTTCATCCCACTCCGCCCAAGTACAGCTGCAGCCAGAAGTATGTTTTGCAGGATTAGTAGGGACAGGGGAAGTCTCCCAGGAGAGGAAGGGAAGAGGGGAGAACCTAGCAGGAGTAGAGAGAAGTACTTCATGACCAGAATAGTGTCTTATTGGAGCATCAGGGGAGAAGGTGAATGCAGTGGAGGGGATATCTTAGGATCAACCCCCTCAGCAGAAAAGACCAGACTGTGTAATGGACTGGGAGTAATCCAGCTCAGGATAAAGACTGAAATCACAGCTTTTACTTTGTCCTCAGAACAGATGAGGTCTTCCTCAGGCACATAAAGTGTGACAGAATAGAAGATGTGGCAATGTCATTCTAATTCTGAGTTCTGCCTGGAGTAGGGAGAGAAAAAAAAAAAAAAAACAACCCACAAAAAACAAACAAACAAAAAAAACACCCCACACCTGGAAAGCTGCACCTTTGCCTTTTAACCAGGAAAAGAACCTGATCTCTTGTTATAGGACAGTAGACACCAGAAAGCCAGAGGTTGGTTCAGGTCCTTACTTAGTTCCCTCAATCTCTCCATCAATTCCCAAAGGTCTGCTGAGGGTAGAATGGCTTAGCCACCCCAGAGTCCCAGAAAAGCTGTGCCTGCCCCAGAGCATTCAGACTTTGCTGCCCATAAACCCAGAGCTCGTGATTAACTTCCTCAAGTATGTAATTTGCTGTGCCCACAGAGGCTGGCTGTGCCCCGGCCTGTGCTCTGGCTCCTTGCTGGGCTCTGCAGGCCGGCAGGTGAGCCGAGCTCCCCGCCAGCCCCGCTCTGGGGCCTGCAGCCTTCCCGGCCTAGCTGGGACTCACGAGGGGCACCTGCAGGAATAAGGAATGAAGGAAGCGCCCCATCCATCCTTTCTGCCCCCTGGTGCTTGGTGAGCAGGCCCCTTCCCAGACTCGTTTTTCCCATCGTGCCGCCCGGAGCGGGTGCTCAAGGCCCGGGGAAACCGGGGGCCAGCGGGGCTGGGCAGGGGCCGAGGCTACTGGCTCTGCGCCCGCCTCGCCCGCCTCCCCCTGGCCGGCCGCGGGCAGCTGCCCCTCCACCTCCGCACCCCCGGGGCAGGGCGGGGGGAGCCGGGAGCACCAGCAGGCCCTCCGCACCGCCGGCCCCGGGGCCGGGCCGGGCCGGGCTCCGCGGGCCGCTCCCGCCCCCTGCCGGCCGCCGCCGCCAGCTCGTGTCGCCGGTGTCCCCGCTGCTGCTCTCGCCTCCTGAATTTGTCCCTTGGAGCCGAGTACGCCGTGCAGCTCCCGCCCTGCGGCATCTCTGCCAGGTTGTGGGCTGCCTGCAAGGCATCTCCTGCTTGGAGGGGCTCGGCACAGCATGGGTGGGCGGTGGGCTGGAGTGGCGCTGGGGAGGAACAGAGGCTCTCCTGGGGTCAGAGTTACCTGTCCTGGAACATAAGTCTTATGAGGAGCGGCTGGAGGAGCTGGGGGTGTTCAGCACGGAGACTTATCCCTCTCTACAAATACCTGAAAGGAGGGTGTAGCCAGGCGGGGATCAGTCTCTTCTCCCAGGCAAGTAGTGACAGGACAAGAAGACACAGTCTTTATCTTGTTTAGGCTGGACATTAGGAAGAATTTCTTCAAGACGGGGTGATTAGACATTGCAATGGGCTGCCCATGGCGGTGGTGGAGTCACCATCCCCGGAGCTGTTTAAGAAAAGGAATGTGGCACTTAAAGCTATGGTCCAGTTCACATGGTAGTGTTCAGTCACAGCTTGGACTTGATGATCTCAGAGATGTTTTCCAGCTTAATTGATTCTGTGATTCTTGCAAAGGTTCCCAACCCCAAATTTCTTTCATTTACTTGCAGGCGGTCTCAGCCTGATAAGAGTGTATGTATATTGTGTCATATCTGTGGCAGGCAACATCAGCACCTCTGTGTTATACAAGAATATGGCCATGCACTTCCTTTGTTTTTCATGTCAAAGCTCTCCTGACCCAAACTGATCCAATGTCAGGAACTCTCAAATCTTATGCTGGAACAAAGTGGTAGGAGGCCTCAAAACTTTCATCTTCAGTCCAGCAAGTAGAAGTGCTCTCAGTTGTGAGCAGTCTGAAGATCAAAGTAACCTTTACTGCCTGTTTCTCAAAGGGATTATTTGATCTGGAGTGTAAGTGGAATCTCTTTAGGCTGTGACAATCAATACTTGAGCCTTGTAATTATTTTCAATGGCCTTTGCTATCATTAATCACATAGTTGCATGATTGTATCTCAGAATGATAGATTTTCCTGAGTGGTTCTGTCATTTCCCAGAATCAGAAGGTGCTGGTTGCTCCTACTTGTGACTACTTCTCTTTTCTGGGCTCTTTAAGCATCCCTTCTGCAGACTGATGATGAGTAGTCTTGTTTGGCATGTGTTAGTGGAAAGTTTTCAAGGTCCCTCAGATGTTCCTCTTTGTCATATAGTAGGAATGGCTGGGTTGTTTTTTTGTCTTCTGGATAAAGAATCATTTCCTATACTATGCTCCACTACAGTAAGCTATTTGTGTGAAGCTCCTCAACAGATGGTTTTCTCCATTGGGATCTCTTGAGGATTACACAGGATATTGTTGCTTTTATAGTGCAATATAAAAAGGGTCATTCCCTCAATGCGCAAGTTAAATGCAAAGTGGTAGTTCTGGCAGAAAATTGAAAATTAGTCTATGCATTTCTCAACCATCTGATTAGCAATATGTTGGTTGTTTCTTTAGCTAAAGAACTTCTGATTCATTTAGCACAGGCTGGAAAACCATTAAATTCACAGGTTTCCTTAAGCTCCGTCACTGATTTTCTTCTCCCTGCTACAACCGTACAGGTGAAGCATTGACCTTGAGACAACTGGTAAGCTGACCAGTGCTTCTGTGGATTGAACTAATAGTAACACAGTAAAACCAGGTGGTCAGATGTTATACTGGGAGAGTGTGGTTGCTAATTTTTGTAGAACTAGAAGTAGAAAGCATGTGTCACCTATTCTCTTGTAGTCTGTGTTGGCTCCATAGCCAGTTACACTTGATGCTGTGAGGTGAACTGATAGCTTCCTAGATATCCCCCAGGGCCCTGCCAGGTGATGCTCTGGTACAACACTTGAAATCTGCAAAGATGCTTCTGCTAAAAAGCCTACTGGCTAACTCACATGAAGTCAGCAAGCAGAAGACTCTGAGGAGTGCAAGGATTAGTAGTTACTATTCTTATTTGTGGTGTGGAAAGCTTGAAGGACAAGGTGGGGACCAGTCTGGGTTTATATTGGAAGATGTTTCTGAGGTTGACTGGATTCTGTATTCATACAGCATCTGTGAGGAATTAGATCCCCCTGCTTCAGTCTGCAAGTCCTGTCATAATACTGATGCTACCTTGTGTTTGCATCTTCTCTCTATCTGCTCTGAGATGATTGATCTAGGTGACTGCCAGGTGTCCAGATGTTCCTTTCAACCTAAATATTTCTGTAAACTAAAAAAATGGAGGCAGATAAAGGAGTGTTCAAGAAGCTGAGCAAAACTGCCAGGCAGTTTTTTGTTGATCTGGGTTTATTGATTATGTTTTATTGGCTTGTTTGTCCTTCCACAGCCTGCCAGCGAGGGTTCTACCGCCACTCCCTGGATGCTAAACGCTGCCTGAAGTGTCCCCCCAATAGCTTGTCCAACGAGTCAGGGGCCACATCTTGTCCCTGCAATGCAGGCTTCTACCGAGCGCCTTCGGAGGGCCAGAACATTGCTTGCACCCGTGAGTCGCACACAGAAAGAAAGAACAATATCCAAACAGGCTGGGGGATGAACTTACTGAGAGCACCACCAGAGAGGAACTTGGGGGTACTGGTGGGTGAAGAATTGGGCATGAGCTGGCAGTGTGAGCTTGCAGCCCAGAAAGCCAAGTGTATCTTGGACTGTGTCAAAAGCATATGGCCAGCAGGGCGAGGGAGGGGATTCTCTTCCTCTACTCTGCTCTCATGAGACCTCATATGTAGCCCGGGAGGGCTACATCCCGGTCTGGGGCACCCAGTACAAGACAGACTGGGATCTATTGGATCAGGTCCAGAGGAAGGCCCTAAAAATGATTGTAGGGATGGAACACCTCTCTCATGAGAAAAGGTTGAGACAGTTGGGGTTGTTCAGCCTGAGAAGAGAAAGCTTTGGGGAGATCATCCTGTAGCCTTTCAATACTTAGTGAGGCCTGCAAGAAAGATGAAGAAAAGGTTTTTGTACCGAGGCCTGTAGTGACAGCACAAGGGACAATGGTTTTAAACTGAAAGAGGGTGAATTTAGATGAGACACATAGAAGAAATTTTTTATGAAGAGGGTGATGAGACACTGGAACAGGTTGTGGGCACCCTGTCCCTGGAAGTGTTCAAGGCCAGCTTGGATTGGGCTTGGAGGAACCTGGTCTAGTGAAAGGTGTTCCTGCCTGTGGCAGGAGGGTTGGAACTAGAAGATCTTTAAGATCTCATCCAACCCAAACCATTCTGTGATTCCATGAACAATGATATGGGGAGAAAACAAAAGGTTGGAAAATGGGAATGAGAGATCAGAGAGGGAGAAGCTGGGGTGCAGAGAGGGCTCCATTTGAAGTGCATCAGGAGATGGGAAGCTGTCACAGAACTTTGGGCATTAACAGCTGGATCTAATACTTCCTTCTCTGCTCCCTGTAGGCCCACCCTCGGCTCCCCACAATGTCAGCTTCTCCCTCCTCGGCACCCAGCTGAGTCTGTGGTGGCAGCCGCCCAGTGACCACGGTGGGAGGAAGGACCTGACTTACACAGTCTTCTGCCAGCGCTGCCAGTTCCTGTCCTGTGAGCCCTGTGAGGCTGGTGTGGTGTTCTCCCCCAGTGCCTCTGGTCTCACGAAACCTGCAGTGGACGTGGATGGCCTAGAAGCTTACACCAATTACACATTCACTGTGGAAGCCCATAACGGTGTCTCAGGAATGGGTCCTGCTCCACAGAGAACTGCTCCAGCTGTCTGGGTCTCAGTTGGACATGCAGGTTAGCAGAAGCAGAGAGAATTTCTTCCTGCTCATCACGAAAAGGAAGAGGAATCTCTGTGAATATTTAAGCTTTCTCCATCTTCTCCTTGTGCCTGACACAAATGTTGGTATGGTATGCTAAGGGTTCTAAAGTACCTCTGCCTCCATTAGTCATATTCATTGCAAATCAATGTAGCAATAATCATTATCCACCAAGAGCTATGAATCCACTAAGAACTTAACAGAGATGAGGAGGATGAAGCCCTCCCTGTCACACAGCCTAAGTACTGTTACCTCTGTGACAGGAAGAATGAGGGCTGTGTCATGAAATACTTTGTGTGACTCAGATATTGCAAAACACCAAACACAACTGAAACCCTGGTGTAACTGGAAAATAAAAGGTTTTGAAAGAACGGAGGGATGAAGATATTAAATCTTGACACATTTCTGTAGGTTAGCTTCAATCTGGCTAGTTTGGCTGTCCTGTAAATATTTTCCAGAACACCATGAAATGTGATTATAGAAAGGTGACATCACAGTGCTCAACAGCCCTTGGTGCATTCCCTGGGTTCTAATTTAGTAACAAAATATGACTTTTCTTCCTGATGCTATGTGAGGGCAGCACAACTCTGAGCTACAAAAGCAGAGCTACTTTTGGCTTGCCTCATCACTTCCTGATGAAAATAAAGGACAAGGAGAGAACCAGGCTTAACTCCTCAGTCCTTGCAGACTCTTGAGAATTATCTTTTTATTCATGAACAGCATGCATTTGCAGTCAGCTGAGAGATTTTGAGCATTGAGTTTCACTGTACTCTTATGCAATGCAGATGCATTCATAAATCATTACATAGGGTAGCTGTGCTGCTGCTGTAGGAGCATAAAATCCTAACATTTTTTATTTCAAATTGGACACTTTCAGTGCAGTCCTGGAATAAATGTAATTTCTTGGAACATGGATTTTGTTTTGAGGGCCAAACACAGTTATGCTTCCAGTGTTTGGGCAGAAGAACACTATTCACAGAAAGCAATTAATTACAACCAGAGACCTCCTTTCCCTTACACCACACAAGAAAAAAATGACAGTGGCAATGACAGTGGCAGTTCCAGTTGCATGGTATGACCAGAGCTTCTGGTGGAGAGAGGACATGGTTAGCATTTTGTTTGTATTTCTCCCTCATGTTCTCTGTTCTCTCCCACTGCAGCTCCAGTGACAGTATCCCAGTTTATTCTGACACAGAGAGATGACAGTAGTCTTTCTGTTTCTTGGCTTGCCCCATGGCAACGCAGCCGGACTTCAGTGGAGTATGAGGTCATGTTCTTTGAGAAGGTAAGGCCTGCCTGATTTGCTCTTCCCCCTTTCACCCAAAGGGGTGGAAGTGTCCTCTTGTTCAGCATGCATTTGTTACTTGATCCTGTTTGGTTCCTGCAGGGGGAGGAGGCACGTTACACAGTGAAGCACCTTCTTGAGCCGAATGTCACTCTGCGAGACCTGCAGCCAGACACAGCCTACCTGCTCCGTGTGAGATCCATCACACCACTGGGGCCTGGGCCCTACTCCCCGGAGCAGGAATTTCGCACCCTTCCACCAGGTAAAGGACAAGCACTGTCTCATCTGGGAGAAACTCACTTCCCCAACAGATTGTATATTCTCATGGTACATGGATCTCTTTTTGTGTTCTGCTGGCTGTAAGGCAAGACACCACTCTCCTGAGTTCCTTGTCACCAGAGCTACGCCTGTTGCTTTGTAGAGACAAAAGACATTTTTCTTGTTTCCTTGTCATCTTACAAAATTTGCTTGCACTTTCCCCTTTAGACCTGATCTATCTCAGTTTATTGTGTTGTACTGCCATAATACTTAACCATTTAGTTCTTGAAAGACATTTTAATTTGGCTAATGTTTCTAAGTTTGAGTGCTGGTCAAATGATTACCATATGCCTCCTTCTGTGTGCCAGTTACTAGTGAAAAGGAGAACTCAGAGGACCTCAGCTTTTTTTTTTTTCCAGCTTTATCAGTTCCACTGTATGTAGTCCAGCTCCTGAATGTAGCTCTGCCCAAAGAGATGGTATGTGCCACTGAAAAAAGTTCTTCACCAAAGTACAATGTGTAGAAGGCCAAGATGTCAGGGCCACAAGAAGACCTTTCTCCTGTGTCAAAGAACATCTTATATAGGCCTGACACCCAACCTCCTCTTTCCTCGGGTCACCCAGAAGCTTCCCCTTAATCTACTGTTTTCTCTAATGGAATTTGCTCTCTCTTCATTCCACAGACTCCTGTTGACCCCATGGATAACTTTAGAAAAGTGCTGCATTTGAAAGATTAATTTTATTATAATGAAATAAGGACACGAGGAAGAAAGTTAAGGCATACCTTAATGTAACTAAATATTTAGATTAACAGTGTGAAAGCTGATAAGGAGTTGAGATACCATAACTGGAATATAAAGGTTGGGTCCTTTTAGTCACCAGGAGCTTTTGGTAAAATATTCATGAAGTCACAGTGACAAATGATAACAAAAATTATGTTTGACCAATTAAATAAGGTACTACAGAGGCCCTGTGAAAAATACATAAATTAACATTGAAAATTGTTTTGATTAAGAAAGAATAAAATAGAAAATACTTTCATTAATATTATGCTTTATTTCAAATGAAAGTTAATCACATTATCATGCCAAGACAAAGATATTTTGAATATGAAAGGGATTCAAAAGAAGTGCCAGCAAGGTTTCATTTGAAGGTTCTTGTTTGATAATACTAGAAGCATTTTTAGCTGTTATAGTCTAGAAATATTAGTGTAGGAGGATTTGCAAGAAATGGCAATTTTGTATTTAAATCTGAATTTGATAATTTAGATCCCTTAAATTCCTGCAGAAGTCCTGTATATCTAAATGCTTCTCCATTTTATTAATAAAGATACTATTTCACTTTCCAAATCTTAGCTTTTTGATTTTAACAAAACAAGGACATTAGGTCTGTCACTTGATTTCTGCTTAAGTAAGCTGATGATTTTTAATAATTTTAGTGGGATGAGTCAGAGGAAGAATAACTAGTGTTAATTAGGCTTTATGGATGCTGGCCATTCAACTAGATGTTAGGAAATGCTTCCCCACACAGATCTGTGTATCATTTGTTCCTCGCTTTAAAATATTTTAATTTGTTTTAAAAAAATTATTTGGGCATTTTTTTCTTCCGGATGTTTTTCTAAATTTCTTTTGGAAAAATATTTAAAAATATGTAGATTCTCATTACTTCTCAATTAATGCATTTTAAGTTCTTAATTTTGTTGTTTTTTGTTGTTTTTTTTTTAAATTATGATAAATAAGTTTTAAAATGACCAGCAGAGGTAATATAGCATTTTCTCTGATGAATTCAAATGTACTTTGTAGAAATGCCTAGCTTTAGCTTGAGAACCTAAATGGAAGGAGACAGCCTGTGTTACGTGAACACTCTCTCACAGATATCCAGTCATAGAATGAAACAACCTGATGGCCAGTTTTGAGAAAATAGGAATATGATAGACTGCAAGTTTGTAAGTCAGTACTTATTTTAAGCAGTGAGGGGCTTTTGTTAGGGTAATTAGGCAAGGGTCCAGCCCCAGATACTGATGGGGGGGGAGCGTATAATTAATTTCATAAACAAGAAGAGAATCACTTTAGAGTGTTGAGAAAATCATGTCTTTGCTTTGCCATAGTTTAAATCAGCTACTGAGCAGGAGGAAGGGCCTGATCTGAAAGGATTGTTGGAGAGGAGTGTTGGGGAAGGAACATCTGTTCTTCACTTTTGAAAGTGTCATGGAATTTAAGTAGGAAATCAGACACAGGGATAAATTACTCAGCTGGAAGACCAAGATTGTAGATAAGAGTCAACCAGAGAACCACCAGAAGGTGCTCCATGCACAAGAATAACCGTGTGATAGGACTCCCATCTGGTGGCTCTGCTGCCTGGAAGACAAAGGGCTGTAACTTGCCTAATGCCATTAACTGGTGGAAGCTGGGTGGTATGTTCCAGGCAAATACATATTGGTCTTTGAAGTGATACGGCCTCTCTCTTTGCTTCTGCAGACACTGGAGCTCTGTCTGGTGGAGTCATAGTCTCTATGATCTTTGGAGTTCTCCTATTTATTGGTCTAATTGTGGGATTTTTCATGTTTCAGCGAAAGTAAGTATTGAATTTTGGTATTGAGAAAGGTATAGATGAATGAATAGCTGAGCCATGGGAGCTTGAGAAAGGGAGGCCCAGATTTCTCACAGGATATTGTATAGGTAGAGGTTAGTTAGAGGAGAAAAACACCAGCATGCTGCAGGAAGACGGAAAGGGTCTCAATAAATAATTTCAATTAGCAGGATTGGAAGGATTGATATTGTAAGATAATGTTTGCTGTTGGGAACAGAGGAATATGTTGTGATTTCTCAGTTTTGTTATAATCCAGCAGTGTAATATTGTTATCATGACAGAGGAATAAAAACATTGTTATGGTACAATCATTTCTATAGCTGCTGACCAGTTGAGTGATAATACATGCGTCCAGTAATTTCAAACCATTTTCCATATACCATTACTGTTGGGGTCCTCTACTACCAATTCTACTTTCCTTCTCAATGTCTATAAGGCTGCTGTTGCTTGGTTTTAAGAAGATCAGATATTCTACTGAAAAAGTACAGAAAACACGAAATAAACAGAAATTCATCTGTAACTCAGCACAAAACTCCCTCTATGAAAACAAAGCTCTATTTTTAAATGTTAATGAAGCATCACATTTTATTGCTGGCTGTACTGTTCCAAGTAGAGGCAGTGTCTGGTCTCACTTTGCTCTGTGCTACCCTGAACTCTGTTCCTAACCAACTAGGGCAGGCACCTTGGAAGTCTTGCTTTTTCCCTTTGCTATTTGCTGACCATTTTATTTTCACAACTCTTTTTGATGTTCCAGGAGGGCTCATCGGAGACATGCACGGTCAGATTACAATACTTCGGGCTTTGAGCGAGGTGAGGTTCAAAGGGGTAATAAAACCAGGGGGAAGCCTAGAATGTGTTGGAAGGAATGAAAAGAAACATTAGTTTGAAACCAGATACTGGCATGGCTTTTCTGATGTAATTTGCCTCTTCCCACAGCAGTTCTACTCTTCAGCGTGGGTTTGGTAGATTTTTTTTGCTGCCATTGTCAGAAGCCCATGGATTCACTTCTGCTTTTGTAGTTATGCTTTAAAAATGTTGTCCAAAAAGTTGAAAAGTTAATTTGCTCTTTTGTTTTCCTTTACCATAGAGAAGGTCTGGTTAAAACCCTATGTAGACTTGCAACCATATGATGACCCCAGCAGAGGTGTGCTGGAATTCATGAAGGAACTGGATGTCTCTTGTGTCACTATGGAGAATGTGATTGGAGAGGGTGAGTTACTTATTGCTCTCCCTGTCTTTCAGTTTCCCCACACTGTTTGTTTTGTTGCCTATCTTTGAGTTCATCTGTGACATTTTGCTTCTGGTTGTCTTCAGGGGAGTTTGGGGAGGTCTATCGTGGGTCCCTGCGACTCCCGGGGAAAGAACGTATTGTAGTTGCCATCAAGACTCTGAAGTCAACATATTCAGACTCACAGTGGTGGAACTTTCTGCGTGAAGCAACAATTATGGGGCAGTTCAATCACCCAAACATTGTGCATCTGGAGGGAGTTGTCACCAAAAGTAAGTGTGTGTGAGAGAAATTCCTGGGATGACAGCAGAAGCTGGCACATATCTCAGGCCTTTCTTAGAGAGTTTGTTGTCAGAGAGGCTGTTCTGGAAGAAGACAGGCATTGTCATGTCAGAGAATGAGGGAAGGAGGAGAGGTATGTATTTCCAACAGAGTCCTGAGGCAGTCTTAGGAGGGATCTTCTAGGGCTGGTGAGTAGATGAGAAGTCTGGATAGGGAGGGATGCTGCAGGGATGTGCAATACAAGGAGGAGCACAAGATCATTGGGAGATGTATAAGGAGAAGGGGCAGCCAGCTGTGCCAGTGGAGTGGGGGTGTTAGCTGGGGCTGGACATGGTTCTCTGTGTTGGGGAATATGGAGAGCTTTGAAAGGCATGAGTAAAATTTGAAAAAGGCTGAAACCCTCTTGTCTTCCTCAAGGGAGGCCAATGATGATCATCACTGAATATATGGAAAATGGAGCACTGGATACCTTCCTCCGGGTGAGAAAGTTCAATCTGTAATATGCTTGTGTACTGGCAGAACTTGCACTTGACCTGGATTTAGAGCCCTAAGATAAAACCAGAAGTAAGATACAGACATCCACTTACTTTCTGCTTACTGACATTTGCAGTGTCAGCAGCAGAAGCTTAATGCCATCCAGTTTGTTCAGTGACGAGAGTGGAGTCTTTGGTAGTTGAAATGCAACTGCTTAATGATGACTGGAGACCACCACCAGTCCCTTAGTGAGAACCTGTTGGGGCCTTTGGGCACTGCTTTTTTGCTTGTTCACCACTGCCCACTTTTGTATGTTGATAAGGTCAGTGACTAGAAACCAAGCAGATCGATGTCACTTCTCTCACTTCTTCCATGCAGGAGAATGAGGAAAAATTTAGCCCTGTGCAGCTTGTGAGCATGCTGCAGGGAATAGCTTCTGGCATGACCTACCTTTCAGAACACAATTACGTGCACCGGGATCTGGCTGCTCGCAACATCCTGGTCACACGCAGTCTCCAATGCAAGGTGTCTGACTTCGGTCTCTCCCGAATTTTGGAGAATGATGCAGAAGGAACCTATGAAACCAAGGTAATGCAAACCCAGTCTTTCAGCCTTGTGAATTAACTGTAGGCTCTGAGGCAAACCTGTAGTAAAATTGCAAGTCATGGTGTTGGGGTAGATGGGTCAGAAGGTGGTGCTTTAGTCTCTGGAGTCTACGTTGAGTTTGTTTGCTAAGAAATTCAGAAGGACTGTGGTGTTAAAATGAGAAGCAAAATAAGAGGTCTGATCACTTGGACTCAATTACTAAATCTAGCTTTGAAGATAGCCTCGCTGTGATCAGAGTTTTGGACTAGAGTGATCTCCATGTCTCTTTCAATGAAAGTTCCAGTAATTCTAATGTGTGGTGTCCTTCAAAGCAGGGCTGTGGCTGGTGTCAGGCTCTTACTCCCACAGCAGAGGTTTTGTGTAGCGTTCAACTGAACAGAGGGCTTAAACTCATTTACTTTCCAAGAATATTTCTCTCCTTTTGAGAAATTTCCCTGGGATGGTTACACGTCACTTCATTTGAAGTGGGCTTAATCTCTGAACCACTTTGTAAGGTGAAACACATGAAAACACTGGAGAAGTACAACTCAGTGATATATGCTGGATACACTATGTTTCTGCTGTTTTACAGGGTGGTAAGATTCCTATCCGATGGACAGCCCCAGAGGCCATTGCTCATCGCATTTTCACCTCAGCCAGTGATGTCTGGAGCTTTGGAATCGTCATGTGGGAGGTGCTGTCATTTGGTGACAAACCATATGGGCACATGACCAATCAAGAGGTAACAGACATTGAGTTCAAGACCTGATTTAAAAGATAAACGAGGCATGTGGGAAAAACTTTTGTAGATCTACCTCAGCCTGCAGTCTTGACTTTCTTTTGAGCACATAACTACTGTGTTTCCCTCCCTGCTTAAAATCAATGCAACCAAGTCAAGGGCAATAAGTATTAAGGTGTCAACAGCAAGAAGCCAAATTAAAGAGTGTTTAAATCCATGGCATTTGGAGCCATGGCATTTGGATCTGGGGATACTTTCTATTGGTTTTGTTTCCTCCTTCCTCTGGCTCTGGTGCATTATCTCTGGTCTTATTCTAGGGTCAGCACATGCTGTTAAAATTATTCCTGAGAGTCTGGTTCCCCTTCTCTCACTGTGCCAGGACCATTTGGACCTCACTTCTCATGAACATGTCCTGAGTGGCAAATGGGAGCTAAACTAGTAAGGGACTGAAAACACATGCATATGCCACTTAAGTTTTTGGCATCCCTTAGGTGTTTTGATCCTGTGCTGTGCTGCCCAAACCCTGTGTTTTATGTGTGTAATCTACACCAGGCCCTCCCTGGCTGCACATTGTGAAGTGGTGAATGGCTGCTCCCAGAGGTCTCTGGCTCCTCTTCTGCACTCTCTACTCTTGGCCAAATTTCTCTGTGTCCTCTGTGCAGGTGATGAAAAGCTTAGAGGATGGGTACCGGCTCCCCCCGCCTGTGGATTGCCCATCTATCCTCTATGAACTCATGAAGAGTTGCTGGTCACATGATCGGATGAGGCGGCCTCATTTTCAGGAAATCCGGGCACAGCTGCAGCATTTCATCTCAAGTCCCCAGCTCCTCCGGCCTGTTGCAGACTTTGATCCCAGGTAAGCAGACAGTCACCAGAGGAGGAGGGGTTAACTGGGCACTTCACCTCCCTGTCCCAGGCAAGAGAGGCAGTGAGAGCCATGCAGACTGGAGAGATGCACCTTGAGTGCACCGTGTGCAGAAGATAGTTGTCATCTCTGTCTCCTGGTGACAGAGGGCAGAGCCATTGGCCTGCTGTGACCTCACTATGCAGAGAGCAGATTAGCTGGCTCAGCCCTGGTGGAGGGTGCTTGCTTCCCCTTTGGTTACTGTCTCCTACTGCTGTCCATTTCAGGTGGTTGCCTGCCTAATTAAGGGTTTCTGTGTCTCCAGGGTAACACTCCGTCTCCCCAGCTGCAGTGGATCTGATGGCATCCCCTACCGATCCATCCCCGAGTGGCTAGAATCCATTCGCATGAAGCGCTACATCTCCAACTTCCGCACTGCTGGCCTGGACACCATGGAGTCCATTCTGGAGCTCACTGCTGAGTAAGTGCAGCCAGGCTCCCACAGGGCACCTCAGGCTGTGCTACAAGTTGCTGTGCTCATCCCTGTGCGATCTCAACAGGCACTTAGATTTTGGAAGGCTTCTCTCCTTCCTTCCCCATGCAGTTAAATGGAAGTGGACTGGCTTTTTGACCTAAAAGGGAAGAATCAGCCCAGAACTCAGAGCAGCTCAAACTGTAAGCCAAATTCCCTAATTACTCGTGTCCATGCCTGAGGCTCTTCAGGGGTCTTCAGCTGCTCTGAACTTACATGAGACGCAAACAGCAAGGGAAAAGAATAGATGGCAAACAGATCTCTAACCTGACCATCTCCCCACTCTTGTAGGATAATTTTCTTGCCATGAACTCCATATAGACTAGTGATATCCCCCCCACTCAATCAGCCAGGCACTGTTGTTTCATAGAGTAAGTCTTTCTGGGCTCCTCAGGATTCAGAACACAGCTGTGTTATTTTGTCTGGGATGTTCAGCCAACTCCAACCAGGTAAGTTACATGAAACAAATGAGCAGGTACAGACCTGCCAAAGGGTTGAGACATGGCCCCTATCATAAAGCTTATTTTATCACAAGTCCTGATTTACTGGGAGCACAGGCCTAGCCACGAGGTGGAAGAGGTCAGTTGATTGGGTGGGCAGAAGTAGTCAGGGGAGGGCAGGAATATCCAGAAGTTTCTTCCCTCCAGAGAAAAGGTAGGTGCACTAGGAGGCACTGAGGAAAAAAGCTTTCTCAACTTATGCTTGGTAACTGTTTCTGCCCTTACCCATATCCTTGTCCCTAATGAACAAGAATAGCAATTAATTTTTCCTTTCTTTTCCCATTTCCTTCAGGGACTTGAAACAGATGGGAGTGTCACTTCCAGGCCACCAGAAGAGGATCTTGTGCAGCATCCAAGGCTTTAAGGAATGATCAGTCATTGCATTCTTAAGCTTGAAAAATGCCCATCCTTACCAGATATCACTTGGAATCATTCCTATGGCAATTGCTTCCAAATGAGTGACTGGACAAGCAAAGCAAAACAAGCAGAACTGAAAAAGCTCATGAGGCAACACCACCTGCTCTCATTTCTGTTCCCCCTTGCTTTAGCTCTACAGCAGCCATCAACGTTTCAGAGCACTGGTCTTAGAAAATATTCTGTTTTCTGCAGTCTACTTTGTGCAGCACTAAGTAGGCCCCGTAGTCTTCATACTGGACTTTCAGACCCTCAGTATATCACATGGAATACGAAGTGGGTGGAAAATGGTGGATAATGTTTTAAGATTGGAGATGAGGGTTCAAGATAGACTGGCATACATTCCTTCTCACTTCAGCACCCTTCTATCTTTCTTATTTTGCATCAGGAACAAACTATTCAGTCTTCACAAGGCTGCTGGTAATGCATATATTTTTTAACTCAGCTATTCTTGCCACGAACACCACCCTGTGGTGTACCTCTTTGGAGGAGAAACTGGGAGTAGAAGCACACCCCGCTGTAACTTGTGCGATCACATCACCTTAGTGTGTTGCTGTTTTGCACATGCACACTTCAGTGGGGAGATTTACATCTCTCCAAACTGCTTAATACCTTTTCTTATGCTGTGGACAGAAAACCCTATATGTATCCATTTTTCTCTGCCCCTTTTTAAAAGAGACAATAGTCCTGTTTGGCTGGAATAGGGTATTTGTAACAGAAAAATGTGTAGGTGGTCTGTCTTATTCCTTCTCTGTGGAGGAAATGTTATTATTTATCAGATCTTAAGACAGTTATAGTCTGTAAATAATATTTTGTAAATAAACCTGTGGCAGAGCAGGCTGTGTTGGAATTCTTTGGCTTATTTCAAATGTGAGTAAGACCTTCAGCATATGTAAGTCCCAGCAGGGTCCTTACATCCATCTTCAGTTGTTTCAGACAATGGTCTTTGCCCATTTAACTGCAGATGTGACATGGAAGTGCAATTGCATTAGGATTAAAGGATACCTTTGCAGCTGATCACTTCAGATTTTTTTTCAACCGATTTACAGGCATATCTATCTAACGTCCAAGTCCATTGTTTTACAGATCCTGTGATTATTCCTAAATCATAAATATTAGCAACTACTGTTGTGTTTGATTAAATACATTTCTCCTGCAAACTAGACTGTCCAGGAGTCTTAGGAACATCAGTGAGAATTTTTCATTCTCCCACTGGGGAAGAGTAGCTACCTCAAGATTTATTTTTCAAGTCAAAGTTGGTGAAGTTGAGTGCTACACATTCAGCAATGTGACTTGCTAGAGATAACAGTGATTCCATAACTATATAATGCTCTAAGTTCTTAAGACTGTAAATTAACACTGCTACTTTTGGGAAGGCCTTGCCTAACCATAGATGACAGAAGAGCTGAGAAGCAGAGATCCAAAGAACTGCAACCTGATGCAAGAAAGCTGGTTTCTATTCAACACAGACCGTGGCTACTCAAGTCACTGCAACTATAGCAAGAGAGAGAGCTGAAAAGAAAAGCTCTGAGTTTTTAGTGTATCAGTGTTAGCAATAGATATTTTTAACATGAAGTACGGGTAACCAGTAAAGTTTCTACCTGGCAGACACCCTAGCAGATAAACCCTGATGAGGCTGACACAAGATTATGAGCTTGTGTCACACACATGTAAACTTTGGCCTGGCACTGCAGGCGATAGAGAAGTGGGAGTGCTTATTACATCGGATACTTGTGCTGCCACACAGAGGGACCTTAATAGGAGGCAGAAATGAGAAGAGATTTAGGAAGTTGAAGCAAGGGAAAGGCAGAGCCTCACAACTGGGGAGGAATAGTCTCACGCACCAGTACAAGCTGGGGACTGGAAGGCAGCTTTGCTAGAAAGGAGTTCCTGGTCATTGTGAACAGAAAAAGTTGCACCTGTGCCCTTTAGCAAAAGAAGACAACAGTACCTGGGCTGCATTTCAGCAAAAACATCACCAGTAACTGGAAGGAGACAATTATTCCTCTTTATTTAAGCATTGGTGAGACATCTGAAGTATTGTGTCCAATTTTGGGGTTCCCAATACAAAAAAGAGTATAAACTTAATGGAGCTAGTCCAGTGAAAGACCAGTGTGGTTTTAAAGGGATTAGAGCATCTGACATACAGGGAGAGGTTGAGAGAGGTGGAAGCTGTTCAGCCTCAAGAGGAGAATGTTTGGGTGGCTTTTATCATTGTGTATAAATACCTGACAGGAGTAAAAAAGGAGCCAGACATTCCTCAGTGAAAGAAGCAGCTGTGAGAACACACCAAAATGCAGTACATTCCATTTGAAGGTGAGAAAAACTTACAGTCAGAGTTGTTAACACTGGAACAGATTATCCAGGTCTCATCCTTTAAGGTATTAAAAATCAACCTGCTCTGGTTGACCCTGCTCTAAGCAGGGAGGTCCCCTCCAAGTTCAAGTGTTAGGAGCTGCTGAATCAGCTGGCCTGGTAGAGAAAAGGCTATTCAGTTCCATGTCCTCAGGGTACAGCCAGTAGCAAGCCTGAGCATGTATTCCCAATAGGCACTCCCCCGCAGAAAATCCCCAAGTCTGTAATGTGTGCATGTCTATAAACACACACACTGTACATGACTGGCCGGAGGCAGAGAGCAGAGCAGACATGCAAGCACAGCACAAACAGCCTAATCCTCTTCCCAGCTCTGGCTGATCAGGATGAACCTGTTACAGGGAAACACATACATGTACACGATGGATCCCTCTAGTGCCCGAGATGAGCCATCCAGCAGCTGGCTCCAAGCCCTGAAGCCAGAGCTGCTCTCCTCAGTTGCTGGCTCAGGATACACAAATCCTCAAGGCCTGCAGCCCTGCTGCAGTAGTGGGCGTGCAGACAGGCACACACACACCCTGGAGCTCTTCAGAAGTCAGCCTCAGACATTGGCTCTACCCAGCACCTGGCTCCAGGGCTCCCTGGTCTCCCAGTGTCCTCGCACACAGATGCAAACTCTTCTCTTTCAGCCTGGTCTCCAGGCCCAGGAGTAGCTCCTGGGAGCTTGAGCAGCTCACTCCCACATGCCTTCATAGAATTTAGCCAGACCCACAGCCATGCCACATCCTGGCTCTCAAAATCTCTTACCTTACTCACCAGCTACTCTGACTTGATGTTGCTGGCAATATCACAAGGACATAGGCACCCACACAATATGCATGCACTCAGGTCTGTCCAGTTGCTGGCATTCAGATCCACTTGCACTGAACAGATCGCATGCAGAGAACAACAAAAAGCTACTATGAAGGCAGAACAGATTACACTGATGACACACAGGGCATGACCAGACAAGTGTACTGTGTACGTGCAGCTACCTCCTTCTGTGCCCTCTTCCTGTCAGTTTTTCCCCATGGCACTTCCCATCCTTGATCACTCCCGTTTCCTGTGTTTCATCTCCCCCTTACACATCCCATTTCCCTCAGAGGGGAAACCCCCCTTTAATCCACAAGGTAATCCCTTCCCATTGACTCCACTGGATAGGTCTCCTACCCAAGGCTACACCAAGGCTATGGTGCTCTGACAACTCCGGGAAGAGCAGAATTAGTGCTTCTCTATCCCAGCGTTGTTCTTTCCTGCATTCCTTGGTGTTTGTGGGCACAAGCTTTTAATAACATGGTCTAGAAACAACTTCTCACAGCAATGCTTACAAACTAGCAATAAACTACAGTAAGAAAAATAAATGGATGATTTATTCTCTACTCAATCTGTAGAAAACCTTAAGACATTTACTGGATCAATTTGCAAGGAATCATTAAAGATTTTCCCGAAACTGGCAAGAGATCAAGAGTAGGTTTCAGGTCTCTGAAGTGTATGAACATTAGTGCTTACCACAAAGAGGAGTTTCACCTGCAGTGACTGTCACAGTACTGTAAACATCAAGCACAAACACTTTCACCGAAGCAATAGTTAGGGGTAAAGCAAAGTGTGCACTTTTATTACAACCCACTTCCATCTCGCTGGAATACCCATCTCTGAGTGACATGTAAAGCAGACTACAATATTGCTGTACTGAAGTGCAATCTTGCACTGTTTTAAATGAGAGCTACTCTTCAAGCACAAAAAAATAGAAGTCTGGAGACCAAGAGGTGAAGAGAGAAAAGCCATGTTCAGACTCCTGATCTCTGGAGGCTGGGTGGAATAGCGTTATATACATTTGGCAATATATACAAAAGCTGTTCAATGGCAGTTCTACTGCCAAAAACAGCAACTCTCAAGGTGGCTGAACAAACACAGCAGATACAATTTAATGGAAAAACCACACATTTTATTGAATGCAAACAGTAGTTGGACAGTGCTGTTATTCAAAATGTTTGTTCAGTTTGAAAGTTTCTAGTCCAGGAAATGGGGCTCGGTGCAGTTAACACGCACAGCCAGACAGTACATTGCAATTGCAAACTACACTGCAGCTTTCACTGACAGCAGTGAAAGAAACCCTACTGGAACAGGAGACATTTCTCAGTCTGCTGAATCCTCATCCACACACTGAGACGCCTCCTCACCATGTGCTGCCTGTCCTTATGACGGTCTTTATTTTTAAACATGTATTCTTTGGACTGCTTTGCTACTCTGGCTCCCAGCCTGGCTGTCCAGAAACCGCACTGGGAAGCGATTCATTTTGGGAAGGGGAAGAAGATTTTTTTTTTTTTTTTTTAAAGTTTCCAGACTCAGAGTAGTATTTCAAACACTGCCAGTTTAATCTGGCTAAGGAAAAAAAAAAAGACAAGACAGCTAATCAGTAAAACCCATTAGAGACAGAAAAGCTACAGCAGGTTAGCTTTTTCCAGCAACAGTAACAGATTCCCACTACTTTATGCCTCCACACTCTAACCCAGGTGAGTGAGCAGGCAGAGGAAGACATCCTAATAATGAGGTGTCACAAGACACAAAACAAAAGACAAGTGGTGCCAAGATGCAGGCTTCCACCTTCAAGTCAAATCATCGTTCTTGGCTCCACGGAACTGAAGAATGCTCTCAGCCCTTCCCAGCACCTGCCACCAGGCCCTTCTTGCTTCTTCCACCAGGCGGTGGTGGAGGTCTGATCTTTCTCCTCCAGAGTCTTGAGGGAACAGCAATTGTGCACTCACCTTGATCACAGCCCCCAGCCTGGAATCCACTGTGGCCAGGAAGCGGTGGTAGGAGAAGAGGTCCTTTCTTGGTGGGTGTGCAGAGTGAAGTCTAGGAGCAGTGAATCCTACATGAGTGAAAAATTGCTGGCATAGTCTCCGTTGGTAGCAGTCTGCCTTGTCAGGCAGAGGGGTAGGACAATCGCAGGGAGGGGAGAAGTACTGAGTGCAGGAATCTTAAGGGAATGCCCCCTCCAAGCTCCTCAGCGCGCTGTTTTTGCACGGATGGTGTGACACTTGATACACAGCACGTGCCCATCCAGAGGAAAGCACCCGTTCTCATCTGCTTCAATGGACAAGGGCTTCCCACAATCCTGAACAGGAAGAGGGAGCTCAGTGATGGCCAAGAACAGGGTGAAGGAATTCAAGGACATAAGAAATGTCCCCACAGGGTCAGGACAATCACTCCCAGCCCACTGCTCTGTCCCTGGTGGTGCTAGTGGGAGATGCTGCTTTGAGGGGAGAGAAATCCCAGCAAGTTCCCCTCCTACAAACAGCTGATGTATTGGGGTGTTAGAGAATGCAACAACCCTGCATAGTCCCCGAGTTCATGCCTGTGAATGTCTAATCTTTTTCTGAACACTCTTCAAAAACATTCCAGATTCATTCAAAACAACTTCAGTGTTTGGTCAGCCTAGACAACAAAGGTGATGGGCATGGGAGACATGGGAGGAGTGGGGCCATCAGGCTTACCTCACACTTGTAACATTTCATGTGGAAGTTTTTCTCCAGTGCAACAACACGCACTGTCTCATCCTTTCCAGGCTCTGGCATGATAGGTTCACTACAGACTGAGCAGCGTGGAGCATACTTCCTGCAACACAGAACCATGGAGAAGACCATGACCACCATTGTGACATTCAAGGCAGGCTTCTCAGTGACGTTCAATGGCATTAGCAGCAGAGGATTAGTAAATGTTTAGGTGGAAAGACATCTTCATACTTTGCTGACTCATTTTTAACTTCATGTCTGACAGATGACATGGGCAACCCAACCTCATAATGCAGCAAAAACAAGCAGGTGTGAGGGAATCTGCCCTCTCTCATACAGCACATGCACGTGGCTCTCTCCATACCTGTGGTAGTCATCCACACAGTGAGGCTGGTTGGACTGGTCGACAATAAAAGAGGTCCCCTCCAGAGGGGTATGGCACGTCACGCAGGTGAAGCACTGGGGATGGTATGAGTTACCAGTGGCCTTCAGCATCCGGTCTGTGATGGTCTGCTTGCAGACACTGCACTTTTCCAAGGTGCTCTGAGCCCAAAGAAAACAAATAAGATACCTTAATCCAATCTCCCACCCCTGTGAGGCTACACCACAGAAAGCAAAGATGGAGGGAGAAAGGGAAAGCAAGAGAGAACAACCACAGCGAGCTCAGTTCTCTCCAGCAGCTTTCACCCCAGTGACTCACAGCATAGCAGTCCTCGCAGAAGGGCTTCTCATCCACATTGTAGAACTGCTGCCCCTGCAGCTGCTTCTCACATTTGAAGCAGGTGAAGCATTCCACGTGGAAGAGGCGGTCCAGGGCCCTCACAGCTGGCTGGGTTCGTGACAGGGGCTTCCGGCAGAAGCCACAGAGCTCTGTCAATGGAAGAGGAAAGGGATCAGGAGAGATGAAAACCCATCACAGTCTTGATCCTACTGCTGTCCATTGAAGGCACGCACCAGAAGTTGCAGCCTCTGCTGGGTGTGGATGCTCCATATCCTTCATTAGTTTCTGGGTCAACTTCTCCAGCTCTTCCACCTCCTTCATTGTCAGACAGGAATTCCCCCTAGGTGGATCTGTGCTGGAACCTGTGGGTCTATGCTGCAGGAAGAGGAAACATTAAACCTCAAAGACAGACTCCCTCCCACCTTGTCCCTAATTAACCTATTTCCCTAGCCTTTACAGGTCCTCTCTGTTCATCTCTAGGAGCAATCTGCCATCCACTGTGCTTGATTCTTCCCATCTTCCCATGAAGTCCTACTCCTCTGCACTACAATCTCTATAGTTACATCTCTCTTTCAGATGGGTAACAGCCTCCCACAGCCTGGGGCAGATCCACCCTCATCCTCTCAATTTCACTCCCACTGTGCCTGTCCAAAGATACCAGTCCCAGGGCTCTTTCCCTCACCGTGTCTCTTGCAGCAGCAGGTTGTTCTGTTGGGCGTGGCTTCTCCTGCACTCGGGGTTTTTCCCTCTGCTGGGCATAGGTGAAATTGGGGGGCTGTGGTCGAGAGGAGAGGCCTGAAGATGAAGGGGCTGTGAACTGAGTCTGAAGGGAGGCAGGGTATCTTGTAGAATTTGAGGAAGCCATTGGAACATTGTCACCTGATTTGGACACAGACTTAGGAGAGCCAGCAACAGGAGATGGGGTGAATTTAGGCTGAGCAGAAGGGAGAGAGGGGGGTGGAGGGACTGGTGCTTGGGGCTCCTTGCATTGCTGTGGGGCTGCCCATGGGGTTGGGGTCAGGTTCAAATCCACTCCAGGGGGCTTGAAAGATGAGCTTCCACTTGGCTTTGGTGTGAACTTAGAAGGAAAGGAATGAGGAGTATCTTTGGGTGCAGATGGTATTTCCACAGGGGCTTTTGGGGCCAATGGTTTCTCCAGAGAACCTGTGGATCCTGGAGTTATCTGTAAAGAGAAGCGGCAGAGAGAAAACAGGCAGGTATCAGCACAGTGGAAGAGAAAACACGCCATCTATAGCAGTGCATCAGCCAGCAGCTACCCCAGACCCAGAACATGAGGGGTTTCCACACTTGTGACATGTTTAGCAGTACTGACAAGTTGCAAGAGCCATGTTTTCCAGTCCTTCACCAACATATCTGTGCTATAGTTTATCCACATACTTTAATCTTCAGTAGCACCTTTCTCACTACCTCTGTTCAGCAAACGAGTCACCTCTTCTTCCACCTGCAACACTCTGGACAGCTCACCCGGGATTTGAAGGGGTCATTCTTCTCCATGTCATCCAACATTACAGACAGTGAGTCAATCTCAAGATCAGTGTTGTTCATCTTGCCACGTACCTACACAGCCATCCATAAGGAAAAAGGGAGCAGAGCATGTTACAGGACCAGCCACAGAAATGGGTGTATCATTCTCTTACAATAGCATATTTTGATACTTTGGACTGTGGTACAGATCTGCTCTTTGAATGGATGAAAAGCTGGTGAGGATGAAGAGGACACAGTCTCCAAGGTCTATAAACAGTGGGAAAATGCACAGCCCAAGGAAGCTCTCAGACAGATTTAGGTGGGAAAAGACATCTGGACGTCTGTAGTCCAACACTCTGCTCACAGCAGGGCTAATTCCCAAACAACACGAGGCTGCTCAAGGCCTCATGCAGATGATTTCACAACATTCCCGATCATGCAGGTTCCCCAGTCTTTCTAGGCACACGTGCCAGCAGCGAGCCACTCCTGGAGTGGAAGAGAGTTTTCTTCTGTCCAAGAGGAATTTCCCTTGCCACAACTTCTGTCCATTGTCTCTTGTTGTGCCCTGGTAAGAAGAATCTGTCTTCTCTCCAGCCCTCCTTTAAGTATTGCAGACTCCGGTCAGACCTCTGCCTTGGCAGCCTCTTCTGCTCCAACCCCCAAAGGCTGCTGTGACCTTTCACTAGATTACATCTCATTCAGTGTTCCAGAGCGGTTATTATACTGAAGAGCCCAAATGGATGCAGTCCTCCAAGATGCAGCCTCACTAGCACAGAACGGAGGAGTATCCACAGTCCTCGTCCTTCTCTCCCAGGTGCAGCCCAGCGTGTGGCTGGCCTTTACTGCCACAAGGGAGCATTGCTGGCTCACATTCAACTTTTGTCCACCAGGAACCCCGGGTCCTTCCCCACAGAACTACAGCCCAGCCAGCTGACCCTAACCTCTGCTGGTCCACAGGCTGGTAGCATTTCCTGCTTTCCCAGGTTCTCAGGGCTTCCTGCTTCTGAAGCAGGAGCTCTGCTCTGACAGTAGCGAGCTGCTGTCCTAAGTCACAGAGCATCACACACAAACCACACTTCCTCGGACCTCACTCACCTGTGGGGCAGGAACCTTGCTCACAGGTCCTTCATCAAACATTGGTGGAGGAGGAGGTGGTGGAGAAGGAGGAGAAGGAAAAGCTTCATCTGGGGCTGGTGGAAAAGGTTCTTCAAAGGGTGGTGGGGGTGGTGGAAATGCACAGTTTGAGGAGAAGCTTGCATCCTCTTCAGGTGGAGGAGGAGGTGGCAGCAGCAGGTCTATGGGGAAGAATGAGAATAAAAGTGACTTCAGATCATTTCTTACTCCTAGCCAGGAGGGGTCTTGAAGGTATTGCAGCAAGCAGGATCATAGAATCACAGAGTGGTTTGGGATGGAAGAGACCTTAAAGAATACCTAGTTTGAACTTCATTGCTATGGGCAAGGATGCCACTCACTAGATCAGGATGCTCAGGGCCCCACCCAGTGTGAGCTTGAACACTTACAGAAATGTGGCACCCACCTCTCTGGGTAACCTGCTCCAGTGCCTCACCACCCTCTGAGTGAAGAATTTCTTCCTGACATCTAATCTAAACCAGCCCTCTTTCAGTTTAAAACCCTTGTCCTTTTACTATCTGTACACATAAAATCTGTATCTCCTTCTTTTTTATAACCCCCTTAAGATAGCTCTAGGGAGAGCTCATTGTGTCCTTCTACTTTCTCTTCTCTAGGCTGACAAACCTCAGCTCTCTTCCTAAAAGAGGTGCTCCCACCCTTGCAGCAGCTTTGTGGTCTCTGGATTCACTCCAACAAGTCCACATCTTGCTTGTGCTGAGGACCCCAGAGCCCGATGCAGCATTCCACGTGGGGTCTCACAAGAGTGGAGCAGAGAGGCAGAATCCCTCCCCCATCTGTTGGTCACACCCCTTTCCGATGCAGCTCAAGATTCCATCAGCCTTCTGGGCAGTGAGTGCACACTGGTTTCCCTGTGCTCACGAGATCTCAGCACCCATCAAGGACAACTGAACTCCACAGGCTGTTTTTCACCTTGTCCAATGCTTTTCATAATAATTTAATCTTTCCTCAGTAGTTGCTGCTATTAGTCACTGGGCAGAGTTCTTGTATACGTGGGAAATATATCTCACTATGGTCTTTGTCTCATTCTTTCCTCATTTGTCTCATTTGCTCCTTGTCTCATTCCTTGGTCCCCAGCACACCCTTTTCTTCCCAGTAACTGGCTCAGATTACTGAACACAGGGCAGCATACATGGAATGCCAGTGGACAACTCAGGACCCTGGAGAGCCTGTGTTTTCACACAAAAATAAGCTAGCATGTCAAAGCAGCATAGTAAGCACTACAAGAAACAAGTGGGGAAAAAAAAAAGCAAACTGGACCAATTACCCCTTATGTGTATTAAGAGTCTTTGAAATATGTTTGTTTTTCTGGGGGATAAAACCAGCTTTAATTTTTGAGGCTAGTATGGCTTCACACCCAATATACATTATGGCATAAGAAATTTTCCAAAACTATTTTAAGCAGTCTGAAAAGCACTAGAGCACCTCAGTTTTCTAGAAAACCTCATTGCTTCCACCTATTCATATTTGCCAAAGATGCCCAACAGGCAAAACCAACCATTTTCTACTACAACATGGACAAATAAATGGGAATCCTCTTCCCTTCACCACGTAGGGAAGAAAGCGTCCTCGTATCAACCACACAGCAAAGAACATCTAAGATGAGGAGGTGTAATTTCCACATGCCTTCTTCCAGACCCACCTCTCTTCCTACTGCTAGCCCCAGCCAGCAGTAGGGTGAAAGACCAAACTTTTCACTCCAGCTACTCCAAGTGCAACTTTTGACAGCAGTCATCAAATTGTCTCATCTTTACATCCAGCTGTTGTCAACATGCTTTATAAGGACTTCTCATCTGTAACCTAATGGAGACAATACTGCCCTTTTAAAAATGAAAGCCAAAATTTTATTAGCCTGTGGAATGCATAAACTGCCCTGGTATGCAACACCTCTTCCAAGCAAGCCTTCTTGTGCTGTAGAAATTCTGCTGGGGGGAGAGAGTAATACTATGTTTTGGTTTTTTTTCTTTGAAATTACAACTTGGGCTCAAGCTTGTACATGCTTGCCTTTTGGTTTACCAAAACCATAAGAAACAAAACCCTGATCTGTTGTCACATTGTTTCAGATGCACTAAGAACCTGTTTTATGAATTATTCACAGGACAAGAAAGTTCCCCATAAAGTTGTTATACCAGATTTACAGAACAATCAATACTAAATATAACATTTCTACAGCAACACTAACTTAGCCACCCTGTCATTTAAGACAAAGAGTCCAACTGCAACAGCTCTGTATCATACTACATTTTGTTTGGGGAGTATATAAGAAAGGCACAGAAGGACTGAAGATATGCACAAGAGGAGGATCAAATCAGATGCATTTCTCTCATGACTGAGTTTTGGTGGCTCATCTGTACTTCACCTGTCTTGCTGGCAGCCCTTACCCAATGATGACACAGCAGCTTATGACAAATGGCTCTTCTGCTAGTTTTTCTGTCTAGTTACTCCATAATGCCCACTTTAACGATAGGAGAAGCAGAGCAAGCAACACCTAACGCTCCACTCATACTGTATATTGAAAAATAATTTTTAACATCTGTCTACTTCAGGTAGTATTTGCATCACTTTGAGACCTTTTGACAGACACATCCCTAATCCAGACAAGTTTTTCCAGCAGAAAATGACAAGTCCTAAGACAGGACCTTGGTTTCTACAGACACAACATTCCAGCCAACAACATACAAGAAATAGGTCATTACACTTAGCTGGTACAATTTTAGGACGCAGAAGCACCAGCATGTCCTTGTGACTTCAGAAATGGGAAAAATGGCTTAATCATTTTTCTCCTCTACGCACAGGACCAGTCTTCCTACCATCAGCTCAGCTGCCCACCAACTTAGCACACTAACCTGGAAAGTATCAGTGTTGCAAGTCTCTGCTAAACAGTGAAAGAAATTAAATTTCTGAGGAAAAAAAAAAACAGTAGCTACCATTCTCTGAACACATGGGTCCTGATCGAGGCACACCCTTTACTTGACAGATCCTTGGGGAAATAGGCAGTATCAAGCATTAGCAAAGGGTCCCTACAGAAATTTCTGGTGGCCCCATGCTGATCATGAGTTCAAACTACAGAGTCACACAACCAGTAACCTGCATCTTAAAAGGACACAAAACCAACCAAGCAACAAAACACAGAAGAAAAAAATAAATTCTACCACTGCAGGAAACAAAAAAAGGCCACACAAAAAAAGAAAGAAGTAAGAAAACCACAAAACAAGAAGTCGCTCTACACAGGAAAACCCAACCCAAACCACTAGGAAAAAGTACCAACTGTACAAGCCATACAAACTAAACTCTAAGTCTCATTTCCCGTTTATCATCACTGCCACTATTTTTTCATGCAATTATTTCTGCCTTCTCTTTTCCAGCATCAAAGGTGGCAACTGCCGAGTCCACAAGTACAGTCAGAGATAACCAGCTTGAGCTGGGATCAATCAAGAAGGAGAACAGTGTGATTCATCACGACCAGGGTCAACTTCTCTGCAACATACTTGCTCTCTGACACGCTGGCCAGAAACCGACTGCAATTACAACTGTGCACCCAGGGAATATTGTGAAAAATCCACTGCATTCCTCCAGCATCAGTGCAGTGCAGGACAGGACAGCCTCCCCTGCTCCTTTCCTAATGGAGACACTATGTACTTTGAGATCTCTTTCCAATCCATTTATCTTGTTATGGAACCTACTAGCCTCTACAGCAAGAATATCCATCACTTATAGCAGTTATGCCCCTGTTCTCATATTCAATCCAGCTACAAACCTCCCACCCTGAGAATTCAGAAACGCATATTCACATCTGCCATGCCAGCCTTGACCTACCTTCTGCCAGCAGGGACACGGGTGGTAATGGAATATCCCCCACCTTCCCTATCTGAGCACGCTGGGCACCAGGACCAGCAGGTGGAAGCAGCGATGACTCTGATGCACCCCCGGCCTTGAAGGGGTTCACCTTGGGCTTAGGAGCAACCACAGGTGCAAACTTCTTCTGTGGGTTGTAGAAGGAAGGGGTAGAAATGTTGATGCTGACTGTGGATGTCATGCGGGTCCCTGGGGCACCTGGGGAGGCCATCTTCTCAGCACCTAGCCGGAGAGAAGAGGGAGGAAACCTACATGAAGTCATCCTTGGGCCAGAGTGGAAATTAATGGAGAAGAGTAAGTGAAACGAAGGGATAGAGGAATTTAACTCAGGCCAGAGGCTGAGGTGCCTGAGCAGTGCACTTACAAGACCAGGACAGAAAAAAAATAACAGAAACTGCAGAGCTCTCGAATGAGCCATCACACTTCACCATTTCAACTCAGAATAGCATTAACCACAAATGGGTCCTCGCAACAGAGAAAATCCAATTTCCACTGCACTACAGCCCTGCACCCGTGGTGACCAGAAGGAAGGTGATCCCCCGCACGCCAAAGGATTCCCCCAGAAGTGGAATCAGCATTTCCTCTCCCCCTTCACCCGATAACGCCAGCCGGTTCCTCTCGAGTTCAGCCAGTGGCAGCGCCAGCAATGTCCCGTCTCCCCCGGCACCCCCCACCCTTTACCTCTAGGCCCCTCCATGCCGCCGGAGCCCGCACGGCCGGGCGGGAGAGGGTCTCCCGGAGGTGGGCGATGCCAGCCCGTGTCTCCTGCCCGCTCCGCTTCCGCCAGGAAGCGCTCCCCGGATGCCGCCGCCCCCCGCCCGCCGCGGGCAGCGCCTCGGCCGCCGGGCCCAGCCCCGGCCCGCATCCCGCCCCAGCCAACGCAGAGTGCCCGGCGGGCAGGCCGTGCTGGGAACCGCGGGTGTCCAGAGGAGAGGCGCATCCCTAGGACTGCCCCGGTGCTGTGATCCAGGCCGGCAAGCTCACCCGTGCTAGAAGCCTCCATGGAGCCAGACGCTTTGTTGTAAAGCCTGGCATGCCCACAGCCCTCCTAACACTCCAGCACAATAGGGATGCCGTCAGCACAGGGGCTCCGTGCCAGCTTTTCAAGTTGGCATGTCCGAATCAGCGCCCCTCCGCACTGCCGGCCTCTCGGCCTCTCCCACGGACAGTAACAGCTGCTGCCACAGCCAGCCCTGGTGCCACAAACATCCACTCACCCCGATAACCCCTGGCTGCTGGTAAGAACTGCATGCCCCTTCTAAGCGCTCCCACGGCTCAGTGCAGTGTGGCAAGATAAGGCAGCAACCTGTCCCAGCCTCCCCAGGCCACAAGTGTGTGGCAACACAGATAAAGTCCATGCTGCTGAACTTTTCCTTCCTTTTGTGCAGTGCCGGTAAGATGCATACACTTGGACAACTCTTCTGGGAGTTTCAAAAGGAGGATGAGGCCACAACAGTAAGCAGGAGCCAAAAAGCTGTGCTGAGCATTCCTCCTGGATTCAGAATGGGAAAGAGCCAAGGCAGAAGAGTAATTAGCAAGGTCTGTCCTCACTCCTCCAAACTTTTAGGGGTCAACAGGCTTGCCAGTAAGAAGGGGCTAACCAACTCCCTCCGTTCTGCAGTTCCCATCAAGCTTCAGAAGCTGTTAAAAACAGCTCCAGCCTTTCTTTAGAGACTTTTGCCTCCTTCTCCATTATTTCACTAGGGTATATTGAACCACTTGGCAGTAGTTCTACCAGATCTGACAGGATTATGAGCAGAACACTACAGTGACAATGTCACTTCTAATCACGAGGTTAGTCAACACACAGTCTGGGGACATCGGCTGTTTCTCAAAAAAAGCCAGTGGTTTTGCACCCAGCAGCTGCTGTCTCCCTAAACCCAAAGTAGCCCATTTCCCAGTACAGTATGTCGCACTTAGGGCACTTGCTGCTCAGGGCTGTCTCCACGCAGCAGCTGCCCCTGCTCATCCTCATTTCTGGTTATCAGTCCACCCACACACAGACCAAACCGGCTGAGAAAGCTTGGCCTTGCAGAGAGTCACCCCCTCAAGCCCTGGAGTGTTGCCAATGCCATCTAAGTCTTACCAGAAACACACAGCTCACACAGGTCCTGTGGCGCAGTTTGTGAGAGTTGTGGGAGAGAGTCACACCAACAGAACTAATCTCAAATCTTTCTCATCCTCACATTTACCCCGAGGGGAGAGATTTTTCTACCTGCTCTAACAGCATTTAGGATTACTCAAGTGGAGGTATGAAGAAAGATGCCCCCAAAGGCCACAGTCAGGATACCTGTGCTGCCTCACACACTGTTTCTTTCTGAGAGCAGGAAGAAGTAGGAAGACAGAACCAAGGGACACCTCCTTTAGCAAGAGGATCAATTCCCAGGTCTCACAGTAGGTCTGCCACCTGTTATACATCCAGACAGCTTTCACTTCTTTGATGCCATGACACCACTCTCAACAGCTCTGCTCCTTTCCTGCGGTAGCAAAAGCAGGAGGAACCTGAAGGAGCAGAGAGCCATATGACATTTTTCACTTCTGTCTGTAAAAGCAGTTTGGCAGCAGCCATGCTGGGAGCCCCTATAGCTCCACACATCACATCGGTACTTCTCCATCAGCCAAGTTCCTCCCAACTGAGGAGAGTCAGAAGAGAACAAAAAAAAAAAAAAAACCAACCAAAACAAAAAAAAAAAAAAACACCCCACCAAAACAAAAAATCCCCACAAATAAACAAGAATATTAAGAACAGATTAAATGGATTCAGGAGTTATGCTGCTTTTCATCCAGAAAGTTCTCCCAGCCTGCCCCAAAGTTACAAAGCTTCAAAGAGAGCAAAGTCTATCAGCTATGCAAGCTGCAAGGTAAAGCCTCAGAGCAGCCGGGCTGGGGGAGGAGGTTATTCGCAGCTAGTAACTTCTCTCATGGATACTGGGTTTGCCTCCTCCCTATGCAAGGAAGGGAAGAAAAACCGGGGGGAAACTCCAAAAATCTATGCAAACATATTAAAAACATTTGGAAGTTCTACGACTTTGCAAGCACTTTCTCAGGGCGCTCCCAGGGAGGCAGAAACTCATAAATTAGGCAAATTTCATGCACAAAGGGCCCCAGATTCCTCTCTCCAGCACATCTGGAAAAAGGCTCGCGAGGTGTCTCGGTCATCCAAGCTCACACAAAAAAGAGCTTGTCCCGAGCAGAGCCCGGCAGCACCCCCTCCCTATCCCCCCGGGGCTGTGCGGGAGCGCCGAGTCCGCCTCCATTCCACCGGCAGAGAAGAAAACTCACCACACACAGACACACACAGACGAACCTGCTTTTTTTTTGTGGAGGGCCAAGCACCAGCCCCCCCTTCCCCCCCCCCACCGAACCAGCACCATGAGCGAAGGGCTGTGCTCGAGGCGCAGAGCCGTGCGGGAGGGAGCGGCAGGAAACCCGCACCCCTCCGCGCCACCCCCGGGACGAAGGACAAAGGCTTTGTCGCCAAGCCGAGCGAATAGACTCACCTCTGGGGGAATGGGAAGTGCCGTCCTGGGAGTAGGGCTGTCGGGGCCGGGCTGCTCGGCTGCCCCGGCCCGCCCGCCGAGAGCCGCAGCAGCGAGAGGCGGAGGAGCTGCCGAGCCCCGACACTTCCTCCCAACTCGCGAAAAAAGCCTCGCCCAGGCAAAGTTGTTTGACCATAAAAGGCGCGAGGCCGCGGCACAGCTGAGCTCACTCGCTGGGGAATGTGGCAATGAGGTAACGGGGGCCGGGGCTTGCCGGGGCAGCGGTCCCAGGCTCTGCCGGCGGGGAGGGGGCGAGCGCTCTGCCCGTCAGCGGCCGCCAAGCAGACGTGTCTGTCGGGCTGTCCCCCGCGCCCACCCTGGCCGGGCTCGCTGCCTGCCCCCCGCACGGAGAGCCCCGCTCCTCCCGCCTTGCTTAACCTCGGACCTGCCCCCAGCCCGCGATTTCACTTCCAGTCGCTGAGTTAGATTTTCGGAAGGAATGCGGCGGCTCTGGTGAGTCAGGGTCCCTGCTGGCCTGCTCCCCGCTCGAGCCAGCTGTGAGAGCATCTGACTCACGCTGCCCCGATCTGCCAGAAATTAAAGCAAACATCAGATGACTCCGCCGTGCAGAAAAGCGACTTGTTCTCCTTGTACTCGCTGCAAGGCAAACACTATTAGCTGGTTTATATCAAACACTATCCACATGAATTGCTTTGTTGGACCGCCAGTGCTGCACATCGGTTTTATTTTTATCCCAGTGCTCGCTTGGGGCTCAGCCCGCTGTCGAACAGGGGCAGCCTGACCCAGCCCAACAGAACGTAATTTTCAACCCCAGCCTTTGCTGCTTCTTGCTTCAGAGCCTCTCATGAGGGAGGAGCACCAATAAAGACATTTCCGGTGCTTTGTGCAATCATTGTATTTGACTTTGGGATCTGGCCTTAATATCGGGGTTAATACCCCTACTGCTGCAAGTTCCCTGGAGAATTACTGTATTTGGTAATGCTCAGGGGGCTTGAGGCTTGTCTGCTTCAAAGACTTACCTATCAACACAGGTATCTTTCAGTACTGATAATTTACTTGCAGGTTGAGTGAGTAAGCCACAAACCACACCAGGGACACTCCCAGTCTGCACCGCTGCAGAACTCTCATATAAAGAGAGCTATGCAAAGAGATTAGTCCAAGGTTTAAATCCAGTGTAAACAATTCTTTAATTTTACACATAAAGTTTGTACAAAGAGGTTGTATCTTTTATTTAACCAGGTAATACATTGGGAAAAAGTCTGTGTGAGGTTCTTCAGTGTTACATACCATTTGAAAATGCCACCCATAGCAACGCCCAGCACTGAGCATCTCACTCCTTACACAGCTGCAACCATTGAACCACTGATCTATAGTTCTGAATTTCTTAGAGATCTATAGATCTTCTGTGGGTGCTAAATAATCCTGTTTAGTGCTGCTTTTGTAGGCATGGCATCAGTTCTGTTATCTCCCATGAATAATGCACAAAGTAATTATGTAGGATAAAGAATGTATCTCTGTGATGGATCTTCTAGCACTGTCACTTTTCTACTGCAGGAAACCATCCCTCTTGTTCAGGTAAAGATGTCAGTGCAGAGCTAAAAAGAATTCACTGTGTAATTGTGAGCCAAATTCTGGAACATCACAACACACCCTACACAATGAGCCTGATGACGTCAGAGAACTCTGCCACTGTTCCCTGGGCTAGCTCTGACTTCAGAGAAAACAAAGAATGTCTCAGACTGAGATTTAAAAAGTGCTGAGTGAATATTAAAAAAAAAAATAAATCTATGCTTTTATACTTTCTGGTCACATCCCCATAAATCCAGATGCTTGCATGTTTGATTTTCTCACCAGTGTGTTGATGTTAAAAGCTCATGAAGGCAGATCAAGGAAAGTGGGAATAAGAAAAAGAAAAGCAGCCCTCTTAGACATTTTGTATGAACTCCTCACTATGAGGAAACAAATGCAAAACATGTGTTTTGCAGGTTGCATGTGTGAAAGCTAGAATTCTCAAATCAGAATACATCAGAATACACAGGGGGAAACGAATCTGATTTTGTGCTTGCCACAGAGTGAATTTAAAGTTCGTGCTTTTGTAATTGGAAATGAAGATTAACTAACTTCTCTGTTAGTTCTGATTCTTGTAGAAAGAAAATAACAATCTCCTTATGCTAAGAGTCTCCCTTCATGCAATTATTGGCTTGAAAGAGTAAGCATTTTTCTGTTGCAAATGAAAATTAGAGCCTTGAGAGGCACACAGTTGTAGTCACACTCATTAGCTGAAGCAAAATCTTAGTCCTGAAGAGGCATTTAGCTACCTGGGTACAGAGATGGATCAGCAGGTATATTTGGCTTGTGCCAGACCTTGTTATTTCTGGAATTAGCAGCCGTCCTCTGCATAAGTCACTTTGGCCTTTCCATGCCATGAATAAAAATGATCTGGTATTTTGGAGTGTGAATGCTACTGTCACCATGGGTGAAGTGACAGCCCACTACAAAACAGGTGCTGGAGGGACTTAAAACATGCAGTTCTAGCTGGGTGCTTCTTTTGAGGCAAGTGTCAGGAAGCCAGCCAGCCCTGCTACTGGCCCTACAGGCCATCAAATCAAAGCTTAGAAATGCTGAGAGTTCAAGGCAGTCATCTCAGGAAGACTAATTTTTAAATGGACACAGTTATCGAGAATCTTTGCTGGCAATTCAGTCATGTAACACAATGAGTAAATAAAGAATAAGACCACACAGAAGTGGTGTGGCAAATTCATGTACTGCACTGGCATGAGGTATGTGATTAGGTGGCTATAAAATGAAAATAAAAATAGACATAAGAAGAAAAAAATTAGTCCTTGAATACAAAATGAAGAATTATTTGTAAGAACACTATTGGGGAATTAAACTTATCGGCCAGAAAATATTTTTTGATAGGCAGGTATAGCTTATGTAGCTGCAGATGGTTAAATATTTGTTTAAGGTCAGAGGAAAGCAATCTGGAATCTGGACAGGGTGCTTTACTTCTGTTAAAAATGCAAAATGTCTGTGTAATTTCCATCCATATCAACAGATCAATTAGTGCCATTTTATCTCAGCGTGAGTTAGTTAACAGTTAGTGACACCATGCAGGAGCCCATGCTTTTCCTAAGCAACGAAAAGTTCTGACTCATATCTGTGTTGAATCTCTGATGCTTCTTTAATCACATAACTTCTGTTTAGTCTAACCACATTTTATTGATTAATGTTAAATTGCTACTTAATCAGCTTTCCCCATGCTGTATTAAATGCTATGTCTGGGCCAACTGGAAGGGTTGGGAATATATAATGGATATATATAATGCTTTGGTTTCCAGGCCAAGTAGTTGGGCCTGCACAGTCCAGGGCAGGGCCACCTGCAGCAAATTGCCTGCATCCACATGGGCCAACAGATGTTACAGCTGGGTGATCTTAGAGTTCTTTTCTGAGCTGAACAATTCTATGATTCTATGTAATTCACCCTGGTAGGAGGTCTCCTATGATCTGCTGTGCTCCCACAGCACAGCCTCCCCTGGTGTGCTCCTCGCTTCCTCCCTTGAGCCGAGTGTTCTCTGTGTGAAAGACAAAATCTGGCCCAGATTGTCCCCTGCCAGGCTGCTGCTCACACCCCTTGTGGAGGCCATGACGTGTGCAGAGTTGTCTTTTCTGACCAAACAGCAGTTTCAAGTTGGAGCACCTCAGTGCCATTTTGGGCTGCGTGTTGACAGCTGGGTGACACACACAGAGAGCTGTGCTGGGGACACCAGAGCCTCATGAGACAGCAATCCTTACAAGCCTCATCATCTCCCTGCCTCTCTGCAACTGGCACACAGTCAGGAATGCTATTTGCAAAGGTCATGAGTTCTGGAGACATCCCTGAATGACCAGTGACCCAGGACATACAGCTAGAGCGTCTCTGCTGGTTCTCTTCAGAACCGAGTCTGCTGTGCAAAGCACATGTCAGAAGTGTGTGTCCCCAAGAAAGGGAGTTGTTCAGCAGCTACAGAGAGCCTCTGTGATCTCTGAAAAGGGCCACCCTAGGTGCTCAAATCCCACTGTGAAGGTGCTGCATGGTACGCATGCACATATGTACATACTTCAAAAGGCATTCCACTCACCCACACAGTTAGATTGTCCTGACTAAAACACCAGAATAGGCCAAAAGCTGTAAATAGGAAAAAAAAAAAACCCTCAAACCCTTGCTGTGTCATGAAACACTTTTTTAGTGGGGTAAATTAGCCATATACACATGAGAGAGAGCAAAGTATCCCTGTAGCATGACCTTGGTCATGCTAGGATATGACTGGCCATGGGAGCAGCCAGGCAGCCAGGAGAATAGGGGACTGGGGTGATGTTTGTCCAGGGAAGAAGCTCCATTTCCAGAAAAGCTGGCAGGTCTTTCCTAGACAGGGGCTCAGGGGCAGGAGGGGCAGCTCCCAGATGAGTTACCACTTTTTCCTTATCTCCTTCCACCAAAATTTCCTGCTGCTTCTCAGCAGGCAGCGGCGTGCAATTCTGTGGCTCCTGGGGCTGGCTCACTGGCAGGCTTCCCCTCACACAGCCCTCCCACCTTCAGCTCGCTGCTGCTGGGCTCTGTGCCCAAAGAAAGAGATGCAAGTAGGTTGTCCCAGTGGATATCTCTTCCCTCAGGTGCTGCATGACCTGTTGTGCAGCTCTGGAAAGCTGTGAGATGGCTCCTGGTGCATGCCCATGTGTGTGGCTGAGTGTGGATGGCCGCCAGAGCCCATTCTGCTCAGAAAGCTGCCATTTCCACATTCCACGGCATCCCTGTAATTTCCTCAACTGTATGCCCCACCCCTTGCCACCAGCAAGACAAGCAGTGACATATTTGGCTGTTCTGTGGCAAATATTCCTTCTTGTCAGAACTGTCAAAGAAACACATCTGTCAGCCTGCTAATTAAAGAGTTCCTGTGTGTTTCTTTCCACCCAAGTACCATGCTCCCATGGTAGAAGTCTCCTAGCCATGCTCCTTCCTACAAATGAGTTTAATCAGATGTAGGTACTCCTGGGTGTTGCATCCTGGTGTGGATTTAGACAGAAAGTCCCAGGAGTAATTCCAGCGTGTGTCTGTGTCAGGGGGAGGGTGCTGTTTCATGGGAAAAGGGTTCCATCCTCCCTGTGATAAAAGCTGAGACACAAAAGCAGGTTCTCAACTCTCTTGATCTCATACTGAGCATCCTCCCATGTGGTGCAGTAGAAGTTCTGTTGTGGCTTCCCAGGGAAGCATCTGGTACAGCTGCTTAGTACTGGAGGGAGAGAGATGCCAAACCACAGTCCCAGTAACATTAACCTGGGACAGGATCCTGGTCACTCCAGTCCGTCCCAGTGCTACTATTTCCTTGCATAAGAACTGAGGTAGCCAAATAAGCAGGGACAGTCTCTCGAGACTGCTAACTGTGTCCTGTACTGTGCCTACAGAGATGTGCCATGCATATGCCAGGGCATGCTGGACTTGACAGCACATTAGGAATACACAAGCAGATTGCTCTGGTGAGGAAAAATTAATGTCCCTGCCTCCATTATCTACAGGGTGTGTATCCTGCAGCAAACCAGCCTCTCATAAAACCAAGTAATTATTTAACTCCAGGCTGGAGTCCTGGCAAAATCTAGTATGTACACAGTGTAGATGATCATGGAACCAAGGCCCTGGAGCAAAGCAACAGACCAACCAAACAGACAATACAGGCATATGGTCCAACAGTCTGCTTGGAGAAGAAAAAAAAAAGCCAAATGTTATCCACAAGCTGCACAGTAAAACACCATTTGAGTACAGCTTTAAGAGGTGCAGCCCCTCAAGCCCTTACCTTCCAGTTATCCAAAAGCAAAAGGTGTGAGGCTATATGAAGTTTCCTGCAGTTCCCAGGCTTAGTGCATGTGACTACTAGTGCCCTTACTAGTTAATTTACTGATGGTATGAATAAAAGGATGACCAAACAAAAATCTTTGACTGTTTCACGGGGTTTTCAGGAAAATTAGCAGAGCCTTGCAGTGGAGTTACCGTCCTTCCAGTGGCAGCTAGGAGTCTGTGACAAGTGACAACGTATGGGAAAGAGCTGGTTTTTTTCAAGCAGAATATGATTTTCATTTGGTTGAAAATATAAACTGTAAAGAGGCCTTTCTAAAGATCTGTGCTAAGTTCCTTCTGTATGCAGTAAAGTGATTGAGCATGGTATGAAAGCTACTGAGTGGTTACAGGCCACGAGTGCCAATGGCCAGTAGCTAATCCAAGTGATATTGAGAGATCAGCAGCCACAGTTATCACTCAAAAGGCAGGAGAGGTCCTCAAAGTGTTCCATCTTGTATTACTGAGTCACTGACCATCTGCACATACTCTGGTGAAGGTGCATTTCCTTCAATGAAGGCATTCTTCAGTTGCCTTGATGAAGGTCAATATGATGACCATGGTACTTGGCAAACCTGACCCTTTGCTTTCATGGCTCATGAAAAAAGTCATTTGGAACCTTTAATCTTACCCAAAACACTTCAGTTTCCCTACATACCACTTTAGATATGCATTTGGCCAGATGCAATCTACATGAAGGTCATCTGCAAATACACTTCTTCCCTGGGATCCTTGAGTCCCCAGGTAATATTTGTAACAGTGCTGGCTAAAGGTTGGGAGCAGCAAGTAGTGCAAGATGCCTGGAAACTAAGCCAGCAGAATCTCACCAAGTTGCTAATAAAAATAGGCTCAGGTTATGAGGAGAGCCCTATCAAACATTTTATGCAGTGACTGATGGTTTCAGAGACAGTGTTAAACTTGCTGCTGCCAGAGGAAATTAATGGGATGTTTACAAAGCTATTTCAGTGTTGCTTTTCCTGGGCTTCCCACCAACAGCTTTCTTTCCAACACCTTGGTACATAGTGTTCAATGCCATGGGAAGAATTACTGAGTCCTACCAGCACTAATCCATTTGCTTCCTGTTTCTTTAGCCTTTGTGGCCATGCTTTCCAAAAACTGTGTCCTCCCAAGGTGGTCATCAAGTATCTATCTTTAAGAATATTAAAAAAAGAGGGATCCAGTAAAAATGAGGTCTATATTTGGTTTAGAAGTAAACAATAAAATACTGTGGATTCATGTAAGAGTGTGTCAAATTTGAAACAGTACAAGAGCCATATATTACATGCAATGCACAGACAAGCATTGCAACCTCAGATATAACACCCTGAAAGGGAAGGAGCTGTCTTAGTTCCACTTGTCACTTGGACACATTGGACAGCCTGCATTTCTCCAATGCAGTAAAACAGCTCCTATTTTCTCCTGATCCAAAAAAGAGGAAATCTGCAGGGAGGTCCAAATTTAAATGCACATATGGGATACTGTCTCCCTCTAATGTTTCAGAAGGAGGCATTCCACAGGAGCTAGACCACGCACCGCTGGAGTCTTCTTAAAGAAGGAGACTGGGAAAGGTAGAGGGCACAGTTCATCTGTGAAGAATATGATGAAGATCTGGTTGATACTGTTCATTGCATGTAACTTCTTAGATTATATCAATGCAGGCAGATATCAGCCCTTTGGTGCCAAAAGCCTAAATTCAACTTAATGACCTTAGCTTGCAGTCAAGATTAGAGGGACACTAAATTGTAGACTTTTTTGCTCTTTAAGGTTGCATATTCTCAGGCCCCTGGCTTGTTTTTGAGGCTGGAATGACTCCCTCATTAGACTCAGAATTCACTTGGTCTTTCAGTCTGCACTGATGAGAAGCCTATAATACGCTGCATCCTGCTTTGCTGTCTTAGCAGATTATACCAGAGCCCAAGAGTCTCCACTTGTGTTTGCTTTTGACTCAGAAATTGTTGTTCTCTAAATCCCTGCACCTCCAAGCAAGGAATGGAATTTCAAGTTACATAGTTGGTGCCTGAAGAATTCCACTCTCCTAAACATAGCAATTATTTATGTGACTCCAGGGACCATGAGAACAGAACTCTCCTCATCTACAATAATTTCAACTCTCTCTCCCAGCTGACAGTAAACTGAGGAAGAAGTGGTAAATATAAAAATATGATGTTATCTTACCTATTGCAGATTAAGATGAATTTTGAGGGCATAGAAAGGAAAAGCAGCCTTCTCTGAGAGCAGAAAAAAGCTAAGAGACTTTGCCTTAGCCCAGTATTGGTACATAGCACCTGCACAGACTGTGTGGTGCAACAGTAAACATTATTATCCCGAGATTTTCTAGTAGCCATCTCTTGAATTGCATTGGTGGATTTCTTTCAAGAATCAGCTATGATTCCAGCAAGGCTGAGGATGGGGTGCTCTTTCCTGAGCTGCTTCTGATAGGTGATGCCTCCTAGCCAGAAGTGCCATCAGGATGTCAAGTGTTACAAGACAGTAAGAAGAAAAAGCAGTGAGGCAGTCCCTTCTGAGACCCTGTTCCTCATATTTCAGTGGAGAACACAGAAAGCAGCAAGGTCCAAATGTGTTTATCAAGGTGGTTGTCAGCAGGCAAAAACATCAGACCTCAGAAGATGGGAATGGAAAGGTCACCTCCAAATAAGCACAGAGGGAACCATCCTGGATCCCACCATATTCCTTATGGACTGCAGCAGAGCAGAGCAGGTAGATGTATTCACATCTTCCAGAAACAGCAGCAGGCCTGACTTGATTCCAAAAATAGTTAGAGTCAATGTTGATTTGCCAGAGCCTACTCACAACAGCTGTGTGCTCTATGGTAGAGAGTAATTTCTGGAGATTTTTTTAAAATAGGAGGGCCATTCTGCCAGTGCATGAGTGAACAGTTTTAAGTCGATATTTTGCTTCAGGATACATAATACTGTCATTATTCCAGACATTAAAATTAGGCAGCAAGGACAGAATCAGTAGCTTTTAAAATAAGAAGTACTTTTCTTTGTTCAGACTTGCTTTTAAGGTCTGGGGTATTTTTGTAGGTTTTTATTAAGATCTGTAAAATTACAAAACCACACTGGAGAAAGAAACTCCCCACCTTATTTTTAAAGCAGTTAGTATCCACAGTTTTTCTGAGCTTCTAGGCCCCCATCTCCAATATATCAAAGGGAGAGAGTGAGGAGATGACAACTGATATTTTGTAAGGCTAAAAATACTGTGCCTTTTTGCATAACACTGGGAATTTAAAAAGCACATTTAACTGCTTGCAGATTATTTTTAAAAATGCAGTTTGAGCAACACCACTAGTATAGATTCAACTGACATTTAGGAGAAGGAGTTTCACTGCTGGGAAATGAGACATTCAGTAGAGGATGAAGTAAATGTTTAAAAAAAGGCAAAATAAGGCTCAGACAGCACCAAAGAGATTTTCACCCTAATATACAGCTCACATTTATGTCATTGGGGGTGTGTCTTTTCTGAATGCATATCAAGTAGCCTTTTTGACCTTCCAAAGCAACCTCCTCAGACCTCCTCTCTTGTCACTACCTACCTGATGATGAGGAACTTTCACAGTCTCAGTGTCACTGCCACAGGTTCAACAAATTCCTTTTTTACACTCCTGCAAGTTCCTTTCTTTTTTCCTCCTCACTCATTAGCATCTGCTGAGCCCCTCCTGGCAGGGAAGGAGTGGGAAAGAGTCTCTTATCTGAACTCACTGATCTTCCCATTTCACTTGCTGCTGGAAAAGCCCCAGACCATGGCAGAAGAAACTGGAATTTTGGAGCCTGGCCCAGCCTACCTCTAGTCTCACTCTGTGTGAGCAGGCATTTAGCTGGCTCAGACGCAAGGTAAGGACATACAAGGATGCAGAATGGATTTATGAAAGATACTTGTCAGGTGGGGGTTGCTGAGTGGGTGAAGTTTGTGACAGATGAGGCAGCCTAGACTTGCAAATTCTTTGGTGCTGAGCTGCAGTTCCAGAGAGTGCTGGGTCTCCTGCTGGAGTGGCAGGTGATGCATGGTCACATGCAGTAGGTCACTGTGCTACGAAGGTGTGGGGGAGATGCTACCACAGCAAGCTGCACCACCACAGCTCCAGATGGTAAATTCTTGTCCTATGTCTTCCATAAAGCCTTGAAATGGGAACTGTACAAAAATGAGATCTTAATATATCTAGAACTCAGCATGACACTTCTGCATGACTCTGCATAAAAACCAAAAAGGGATGAAGATGCTGAGAGAATATTACACTTCCTACTGCAAAGCAGTACTGCTGTTCTGAAAAAACATAAAGCTACAAATTCTTAAGAAAAACTAAAGGAAGGCAAATATCAAGGTAAGTATTGAAGATTTATTTCTGTACCAATACTTCAAACTCAGGTGTTATACAGAAAGCTGAGTTTTTTTTAATTTATTGAGTTTTATTTATTTATTGAGTATTGAAGATTTATTTCTGTACCAATACTTCAAACCCAGGTGTTATACAGAAAGCTGATTGCATTTTAATAAAATACTGCCAAATTAAGGAAGGTCACACAACAGGGATTTTTGCAGCAAAGCACACATGTGAGTCCTGTCTGTTGTTAAGTTATAGGTGGCCCACTCCTTGGCAGGGCTTTATGTGTTGGGAAGACATACCTCCCCACTGTAGAAATTCTAATTTGTTTCAGATTTTTTTTTATTTTTAATTTCACCTTGTATCAAAATAAGTGTGTTTTTAAGGTATCTTGCGAACATGAAAGTATTTAATTCCTCTGGGCAAGATTGTCCTTAATTTTGGACACTCTGCCAAATGTTCAGTTTCCAAAATACGATGCCATAATGTCCCAAGCATGTGTCTCTACTGTGGCAGCAATAGGCCAATTTTAGAATTCACCATGAAGAGAAGAGGAGAAAATATTTTATGGTGAAAGAGGAGAAAATAATGGTGCTCACCATTACATCTCTTCAGCAATATGGGATAAAATACCCAGGAGGAGTTTTTGATAAATGCACAATTGAGGGTGTGGACGATTAGTTCTATCTCAGCACTGAACTAATATGCTCCCCTAAAGTTTTTATGGTCTTTGGGTGCAGGAAGGACAAGATCAAGTTTGCTGGGGTGTGAGTGTAAGTAAGCATGAGCCTATATCACAATATGTAATGCAAACATATCCTACCTCTCTCCACCTGTTATCCCTTCAGTTGATTCACACAGCCTCAAATATTTTCCCAGCTTGAAAGGACCCAGCCTTTCACTTATGTGAGATAAGTTGCACCACTTTCAGGTTCTGAACTACATTGGCACTCCTTTTTTTCCTTCTTTAAAACCTCATAAAAAACCTTTCTGTTTGTCTTCTGCAGCAAAGAAGCTCTAAAGAAAGAAGAACTGCATGAGTCATTTTGCTATCTCATTTCCTTTTCGGTCCACGCGAAAATCCTATCAGTAGGTAATACAGCTTGATGTAGAATTAACTCTTATGGCATCTACTACATTATCTCTATGAAGCAATTACTGAGATCTCTGCCAGAAGTAGCTTTTACTGGGGAATCCAAACTGCCAGTGGCAGGAGGCCAGCAGTGAAGCATACTGGAGCAACAGCCCCTGCAGGACGACTCCTGCCTCTATAGATCTGATACAGACACTATTTTTGTAAACATCTCCTACTCATGAACTTCATAGGCCTCTGCATATTTTCCACAGCTGAAGACACGTCTTGCAAGAAGCATGTAGGAAGTTTCTCCATGTCTTCTGTGATAGTAGCTGGTCACAAGGTATTACATAAGGATTTTAAAAAGGATCAGAGAAGGAAAAGATGGACATTCATTTTCCAGAGTCTTTTTATGGGATAATAGACATGCTTGCCAATGACACATCTGAGGACAGAATAGGCAAAAGGAAGACATTTTGCATTATCTGATGCTTGGTAATGTTTACTTGAAAGTGGGACATTTGTTGGCAAGATATATATTGCTTTTTCTTTTCATTTTAGCTTGTTTTAGTGGTAGCTAAGGAAGATGACAGGGGCACATTACCTACTGTGATATAATCTGCATCCGTGATAATTAATTGATGAAAAGAATATATTTACTCAGCAGGTAAGACAGTGACAACGGCTTTGTATTTTATAAGCAGCATTTCTTTGGAAGATACTGTTCCAGTATTTATAATTTTTAAGATCTTTATATATATATATATAGAGAGAGAGAGAGAGAGATATAGGCAACCTCTGGTAGAACAGGTTTAATAGATTCATCAATGGCTTATAGGAAAGATGAACACTATTGAGCAGCTGTCTCTTAAAACACAAACAGTTAACTTACAGCATAAGCTGGTCTTCAGGGATATGATGGAAGCCTCAGGGTACATTTAGAATAAGTTGCTAAGATCTAGACTAGTTCTAAAACTGTTTTGCTCTGTGCTGTTATCAGCCCTTCTATCAGGCTAGTGACTCTATCAGTCACAAGCTGACTATTTTTAGATTTGCTGGAATTGTGTTTTCCTCCCCACCCATCCCTGCCCAGCCTTACAGTGACCATTCTGTGTGCAGGGCATGGGGGAAGGAGAGGCGTGGATCCATGTCTGTTCCCAATTCAACTTGGCATACAACCCCAGAAATAGGTGGTCCTCACCTAGGAGCACATACTGCTGAATTCATTCTCTGCTGAATTCATTGCAAAACTGCAGAAATGGAGGAAGAAGAAAGTTAAGGGATCTTTATGTGGCACTTCCTCCAGCAGCATCCTTGACCTACTTTGGGCAGCAGTGAAGCTCTGTTTTGCAAACAAAAGTTGCTAATGGCAGTGACCTACAGAACACAACGTGTCAAACATTCCTTCCCTTTTGCCAACACAGCCCCTCACAACAGGGGCTGTGGAAGGGGAGATTTTCAGATCTGCAATATAGACAGGGCACATAATTTCATCCATCATAAAAATAAATTAGGAAGTTGCAAGGGGCTGTTTCCTACTGCTCCTTTCTTCTGATGTACCCAGATTTGTAAAAAGATCTATCCATGTTTCTCTCTAGATATTTAAATACCTCCCTCTCCCAAACCTGTACAAAAACTTACATTTGTGAAGATCCTTCAGACCAGCATTTAAATCAGCACTTATCAAACAAATTTTGTACACGATTTCCTACATGAAATTGTAGCCTCATTGTTTAAGAACAAACCCACAATGCTCAGAGAAAATATCCACAGCCTGTCAGAAAGTGTATTTCAAAGAAAACAAAACCGTTTATGTTCTGTCATTTACCTCCAGCTCCTTGAAGCAGCAGTGGGAATACTGTTGCTCATGAAAGTGCAAGGGCAAAAACTGTGGGGGACAGTTAGATTTATGCTCTGTTTCAGTCCCTTGTTCAGAGATTCAGACTTGTCACTTCCCTCCTACGAGATAATTCTTACGAAATCACATTCTTATTAAACCATGTATTTCTTGTATGTAAAATACCTACTTTTCTTTTGGTACTATATGATAAACATTTTTACTGTTTTTTAAAATTTTGTTATTGGCTTGATAAAAACTAGAAACTGTTCACTGATGATGAATTCCCTATTGCATAAAACCTACTGTACAGAAGAGCTGAGCAACTGGGTAAAAGACGAGTCTTAACAAAATATTCTCAACCTCTAATGAGAATGAAATTTACTTTAAATATGGAGATTTATGTAAATATAAATAAGACATAATATTATGTAAACATGACAAATAAAGGTGTGATTAAGAACCAAAAGATGGTGAAGAGTCTATCCTTTCATTAAGCTGACTATATCAGAAATGAGAAATGAAGCATGGCTGTAGGTGCCAAGACAGGTATTGCTTCCAGCAGCTAAGTGATATTGATTTCAAATTAAAAAAATGAGGGAGCTGGTGGCATCAGGACATGCGAGACAGCCACAAGACAGACCAATAGTTCTGTGGAGTGAATGAATAGACACTTGGGTATAATCCCTCTTTCCAGTTCTTTTTTTCTGCCGTGCATGTCTGGCAGCAGCATGGGTGCTTGCCAGATCCTGTATAAAGTACCACCTCACTAAAGCAGCAGCGTGAAGAACTGGAAAGCAGCTTTTCAGGCAGGGTAAGTGCTAGGACTTGCTCACCTGCCTGTGGGATCACACCCTGGGGCAGAAGTCAGAGCAGGCTGATGTAGATGATATTGTAGCTTAATGAAAAGAAAGCCAAATGTGCATTTGCTAGGACTTGGGATATGACTCTGAGCTTGAGATAAACCAATAGACAAGCTCAGGAGGAATAAAGAAAAAAGAGTCAATGTGACTTGTCTGAAATCTTCACTGAAAAGGAAACCACAGCAGAGTTCACTCAGTGCACAGAGAAGGTTGACAGAGGAACAGGTTTAGATTTGGTGGGTGGGTAAGAGGGAGAAGGGGATTAAAATGAAACCAGATTCTCTGAACAGAGGAAAAGAAATTGCCCACAGCTGTGTCAGTAATACATCTTAGGCCAGGGTGAGGTGCAAATGCTGTTTGGGGGGGGGTTTGGTGAAACTGTTTAGGACAGCTGTCCTGATCGATCACAGGAGACTCTGGGTGACAACAGCTGGCTAGGTAGCCACCAACTTAAAAAACATTTACCCAAAACAGGACTTTTTCTTAATATACCACTTTTCCCATTGCAATCTGCTTTTGCTTCCCTTTTCCTTGCATTTTTAGCCCTAGAGATCTGCTTCTTAGAGATGGTGAAACACCTTGGTTAACATACTGCCAGACCTATTGTTTCCCAGTACTTTTACAACGTAGGTTAGAAGAGTGTAGATATGTCGGGAAAAGTATCTTTAGTAAGTCATTCAGAAAAAAACAAGAAGAAAACGGATAGGTTTGGAGATATATGGGGGAGGTGAAAGGAGTGAAATAGGGAAAGAATTCTAACTGTGGAAAAACTTCATCCTCACCAGGGATGAATCGTACCCAGTGACACATAAGCATTGTAGCAGCAGAGCAGAGTGGCCTCAGGCACCAGAGAGGAGGGGACTCTGATCTCTCACACTTCAGCAGCATCATGTTCATCATACATAGTAATACCTTCAATTTCATGAAGAAGGAAAAAGATAAACTAGCTGCATATATTCAGGCTGTGGTTTGGGGTTTTTTTCTGCCTTTGCCTTTCCTGCATAGATTTTATTTTGTAAATTGACTTTATCTGAGTAGACTTCCTGCTTATTGTTTCAGAGGGTCAGGCAAAATACATTCTGTCTGAAGTCCTTTTTTATCCCTATTTTTTTCCTTTCTTAGGCTGACTGTAAGGTGTGAATGGAAAAATGAATGAACTTACCTATTCTTTAGTACTGCTGTTAATGAAGAATGATCAGCTGTCTTGAGTGACTTCTCAGCAATGCTGACAAAAACTGAATTTTCCAAGCACGAGGATGAGATCAAAATGGATCACATGGGATCAGCAAAATTGAATTTGCCAGTACTAGAGATGGGTGTAAGGATGCTGGTGAGATCAGAGAGGCTTTTTGGGCAAAGGAGACACAAAGGGCCAGGGAGAAATTGTGAGCATTTCAGAGTGAAGGTGGACGGACCAGACTGCAGAGAGGGCCTGGGAAAGCGGGCCATGAGGATGCTGCCTGTTGATGGGTGCCATCAGGTGAGAAGAATTTGGGCTGGGATGGGAACTGACCTAACCACACCTTCCCCATCTGCAGAGATGCCTCCTTACTGCCTTGTTAGCGGGGAGGACGTGGGAAAGGCCTCAGCGAGCATCCTCAAGGCTGGGCTTGCTTCCTTCACGGTTATGCGGGGCCAGGGGCAGAGGCCGGGCCCCGGGGGGCAGATCGGACCGCGGGGAACCACCGTCCTCCAGCCGGATGGCGCTGGGGCGGCTCCACGGGCCGCCTGCCCCTCGGTAGTTCCCGCAGTCCCTGCGGGCCGGGCTGCGGCGGGACCGCACCGGCACCGCGCCGGGCCGGCCCAGCCCAGCCGCGCGGGAGCGCGCCGGGCACGCCCCGGGGGAGGCGCGGCGCGGCCGCTGGGGGGCTGCCGGTAACTGAGTCGGGTCCGCGAGTGTAGTTACCGGGAAACCGCGCCCGCCCCGCCTCCATCCATCCATCCATCCATCCATCCATCCATCCCATCCATCCATCCATCCATCCATCCATCCATCCCATCCATCCATCCCCACCGCCCCTCGCTGCTACTGCTTCTTCTTACGGGAACGAGCCCGCTGCTCACCCGCCTCCCCCTTCCGCTCCCGGCCTGCGGCACCGCCCGCCGCTCACCTGTGCCCGCCCCGCTCCCCCGGCGGGCAGGAGGGGCCTCGCGACGCCCCCCGCTCCGTGCGCATCCCGCACCTGTCCCGTCCTGCCCGCCCTCCCGCCGGGGTCCCTCGCCTGCGCCCCGCCGCCGGCCCGGCCCGCGCTCCCCGTGGGCACAGGGGCGGCCCGGCCCGCCCGACGCTACCTCCCCTCCCCGGGCCGCGGAAGGCGGCAGCCAATCGGCGCGGCGCTGCCGGGCCGAGCTGTTTACCCAATCCCAGCCCGCCCCCCGTCGGGGAGCCGGCAGCGGGCGGGTAGTGGGGGCTCGGCGGCGGTACCGGCGGGGACGCGGCAGCGGACGGGGAGCCGCGCGGGGCGCGGCGCGGAGCGCGGAGGCGCGGTGGGGGCAGATGCCAGACTGGCCCGCGGGCTCCCCGCCTCGCCCCGGCGGGGGCACCCCGCGCTCCCACCTGAGCATGACCCTGCGCCGGTCCCCGCTGGGCCACCCCGGCGTTTCCCGCTGAAGGGACCGGCTCCTTTCCGACCTCCGCCGCTCTCCGCCTACTAGCTGCTGAGGCTGCCGCCTCTCCCCGGAGCCCGCCAGAGTGATGGGCTGCATCGGATCCCGCACCGTGGGTAAGGCGTTGGTGGGGACGGCGCCAGAGGATGCTCAGGCAGCCGCAGCCCCCGCCCCGGTACCCGCACGGCAGCCCCCGGCAGGGCGGGTGACGGGCCGCCCCCTCGCAGTCCCACTCCCGGCCGCCCGTGCAGCGCCATTCGCTGCCTGCGACCCTTCCCCACCTCGGTCTCCCGTGGCGTGGCGTGGCTGCACGGAGCCTGGTCCAGCCTACCTCTAGTCTCACTCTGTGTGAGCAGGCATTTAGCTGGCTCAGACAGCTCAGCGCGGGGCCGGGGGTCGTCTGCCCGTGTCACCCGTGACGAAAGGTCGCCGAACATGTGGGTCAGTGCGGCGCCTCCGGAGAAGGGGGTGGGTGCGGGGCGTGCCGTGCCGTGCCTCCCGAAGCGAGATCTGGCGGCCGGCGGCGGTCTCCTTTGCTCGGTAAGGGTTTATTGTTATCCGAGGATACATAACGTTGCATGATCTGCACGTCTTCTTGTCTCCCCCTTCCCCCTGCGTAGACTTCAATGGAGAAGAGCAAGCAAAACTGAATCCCTTCCCTCTCGCAGAGCTGTTGCAAGGGGACACGGGGAGGGACCACATCCTTCCGCTGGGCCACAGCATGCACATTTTTAACCAAAAGATCCCAAGCCTTCAGGCTGTGTAACCCACCTCTCCCCTCCTACACACATGCAGATACCAAGAGGTCCCTTGATGTTTAAGCAGAGGTATCTACAGGTAAACACAGCATTCTGGGCACACGTTCTTGCCTTCAGGAATTTTTTTATTTTCTGTGCAAATCACTGGTACAGTTCTATCAGTTACATGGGGATATGTAATTCAATATGCCAAAAGAATATCTGAGAGCAAAACGAGTTCATTTGGCAGTACATCTTGCTCCCAAGCCATCCGTTCTGTCTCTCCCAGGAGCACGTGGGCATCTGTGGGAAAAGGAGACCTCTGAGGACATCAGAATTGCACCACCACCCCAGATGGAGGGACTGTGTCACCCCAGAGTAAATCCGAGCGTTTATGTCAAAGCCTGATGCTGTGACACTTCTTGTCTCAGTGGGAAAGCCCTTTGTGAGCGCTTGCAGGGAGCCATCTACTCCTGCAACAGCAAACTTTAAACTACAGAATCCAGTTTCTACTTCGGGAATTAATTCCTGCATCTAGCCTATGTCTCTCAGTGGTCTCAAATGTCCTTATGACCTCTCTTACATATGTACATGGCAAAGGTCACTGCAATATTTCCCTTGAGATTCTTCAAGCTCACCTGTATCAGTCTCTGTAGCATATTAGGACATGTATTGCTTCCATCTCCTGCCTTGCCCCTATCCTCCACACACCCATGCTGCCAAGGACATTATTATTCTGTTAGCTGGGTAATTATGGATACACATTTTATCAATGTGTTAACGCTGTTAACTGGCAGCGTTAATTCTTGGTCTCTCTTCCCACAATGCTGTTGAAATAAAGAACAAACATGCATTTAGTACCATCCACTCTCCACTGCAAAATGTGGTTAAGCTGTCATACAAACTACAGGTGTTTGTTGCTGTGCGTGGCAGCGTTTTTATGATCTGTGACTTAGAGTCTGTGTTACAAAAAAACCCCTGGTATAACTGAGCTGTTGCAAGTATCATTCTCATATGTTTGTATATATGTTTATAAATGTCATACAGTTGTGTGGGCATAGACGAAAACAGAAAATAGCATCTATGCTATGTCGATGGGATAATGATAGCTGAAAATTCACTTTGCAAATTGCAGTCCTTCAGTACAGACCTTAATGGTACAGATGTTTGACTTCTCATATGATAGCAATTTTTGGTTAATGTGATACACGTTCATTCTTGATGGTGATAGCTCAGTGGACTTTAGGGACCTATTTATACAGTTAACTGAGGAATTTTTCTTGCCCTGGTGTTAAGAAGGCATGTGCTAGAGGGGATTGCACACCTATGATTCTGGTCTCTGTGGGAGTCAGATATGAATGTAGTAATACTATCTGATGCCTGCTTTGTGTGAAACTTTTACACTGCTTTGCTTTAGAAGGGACTTATTCTTCTGTCAGTCCTCGAGGCTGGATTTAGTGAAGGTGGGATCCTTGAGTTTTAGTTGGACTACTCCACCTAAGGAATTTTGTTCAGAACAATTCTTACTTGGCAGCCTAGATTTTTGGCTCCAGCCTTCCTGGAGTTATTGAGAGGATTCTTCAGACATATTTTCTTCGAGCTGGAAATCAGTGCTTTGAAGTACTAGGTCTGAGCTCAAGGATGTGGTTGGAAACTAACATCCTAGCATCAGCACAGCTTTTGTATTCTCTCTTCCAAGCATATCTGGTTAGATTTTTGCAGAATTAGTTCAGTATACAGGCTCTGTATTGCCTTCCCAAGACTAGCTAGGTCCTAGAGAAGGGAGTGCTATGTTTGTATTGGTTTTACCTTGAAATTTACATGGAGCAGATTTTGAACTCAGAATTCAAGAGGTTTTAATTAGTGATAGAAAGCTCATAATCAGTCACATTTAGTTTATTCACCATACAAGGGCCAGTGCAGGATTGTGCCCTGAGCTTGCTCCGGACCTTTTTCCATTCCAATTTTAAACAAGCCACATGATTTCTTCATCTCCCGCAGGGATGTTTTACTATGATCTAGTTAGATGTCATAGTTTGCACATGTTTACTGATGTGCAACTTTACATTTTCTTTCCTAAATATGAATTTTCTGGTTATTTCTCCCCTGGGGAAAAGTAATTGAGAGGGTCATAACAGAGCAGCTCCATATGTGATAATTTGAAATAGAGTCATAGAGTATATTTAAATTTTACAGAGGACGCCAGAATGGCAATGATTACATTATGATTTCCTAAGGTATGGAAAAAGCTGAAAAGTGATCTTAAAAGGCTAACCTGATATCCAGTCACCTTCTCCACTGTCACATCTCAATGTCATACATGTGCTTTGTGTAACATGGCATGATAACAATTACTCAGAAGTGGAGGTGGCTTCTTCCTCTGGTAATGGCTGCAGGTCATGTCTGTGTACTGGTGATATCCCATCATAGTTCCTGGAGAGCTGCCTAGCAACTCTCATCATAGCTGGGTCTCAGTTTCAGGAATGTACAGGAGAATTTTCACTGAAGTTGCTGGACAGTTAAGGCTGTAAAATCCATCTAGGAACTTGCAGATATTTGAGTGCCAAACAGCTAAATGCCAAAGATCCGCTTGGTTGTTGTCAGTAAATGAGTGAGCCAAGTTTAGGGTTTCAGGTGTGCATAGGTGTCTGAATGCATTGCAAGTGTACCTTTGACTACAGCTTAGACATCTCCTAACACTGGCTGTTCTGATTAGTGTGGCAGGGTTTCTCTTAGTTCCTTGGATGGATTAAATTAATAGAAAGCTCAAGCCTGTTAAGTGTAAGATTGCTGTCTTTTTTTCTAGTGATTTCTCTCATGCCTTTGCACAGAAGCCTGCAGCAAACATGTTTTGTGAATGTGATGTAAAATGGTGGGAAAATATTCCAAGACAGTACCAGCTAATAGTACTTCTGGAATGTGAGAGAAGAGAAAGTAGAGTTGCTCACACTGAGGGTCAGGAAAAACTTTTGACTCTGAGAAGTGTCAAGCACACAAGTTTCCCAGAGAGGTTGTTCATTATCCAGTCTTAGAGGTTTTCAGGACCAGACTGGGTAAAGCCATGAGTAATCTGGTCTAACATCATAGCCATAGCTGACTCTGCTTTTGAACTGGAGTTTTCACCTCAGGAGGCACCTTCCAACCCAATCATCCTGTGATCCTGTGCTTAGGGTCTAAACCCTGGAGTGGTTGCTTGTCTGACTCAGGTTGGACTCACTTCTTTAGTCTTGCCAGAGGACCCCAGGTCTTCCACATGTCATCAGTACACTCCTACATGTTGCCCCCATCACCACTTTCCTTTAACTACTGGGGGTGCCATGTGTGACAGAATTCCTCACCATGATAACCCCAGCTGTCAGCTGCAGCCCTCTCTGTGTGTTTTTGTTCCGGCAGTTTTGCAAGAAACAGCCCAGGCGACAGCTAGCCTGGTGCACAGGGCATCAGTCACTGACTGTGCAGGCTGGAAAAGGCAGTGCTCTTCCTTGTTAATTAATTGTTCAGCCTCTGGGTCAGATGTGATCTGCCAAAGCCAGGTACTTGGCTTCCTGGGCTCCCCTTCACAAGGAATGGTCAGTGTCCTGTCAGAGGCAGGAGTATGTACTTCATCTGTTGCTTTCCCACTGGATGATCTATGCTACGTGTAAATGAGTGGCTCATAGCACCCACAGCAGAAGAGATGGAGCCAAAGACCACCCACTCCTAATCCAGCCACTTTAGATTCAGCAGAGTGGGAGCAGGGTAGGAGGCTGACAGGAGAGGGGTAAAGCAGCTGGAGCAAGCAATGAACATCCCTTGCATTTTTCTCCTTACTTATCCCCTTCCCCCCCAAAGATCTGTAGGTGTGTGACGTGAGATCTGGAATGGCAAGTGTGGTCTACACACTTGGAGCGTGAAAAAGTGAGACATCCACTCAGCATGCATACCTCATACATACCAAGTATGTATCAAGGTGTCCAGTTCCTGCCTCCTTTACCTTCATCATCTGAGTGAGTCAGTGAAAAGAATGAAGAGAGGAGGAGCCTCAGAAAGGAGATGGCATTGCAGAAGGAAACTGAGTCATGAAAGTAGGAGTAATTTCATTTAGTTGCATGCACACAGGTGGAAGGGGAAGGAGCGCAGAGTTCTGTGTAGAAACTGTAGGTGGCATGAGAAAAAGAGTGGGAATACATGAAAAGGGGCATCTGGGTAACTTGTTCCTCCCTTACTTGGGACAGAGACAGACAGAACAGAGGGACAAAGGGACACCTTCCAGATCAGATTGCCTTCTGGTTGGTCTCACTTCACTACTTGTATTTCTTCGCAGTTTGGGTTTTCCTCTTTTGAGCAGTTCTCAATCTGATCACTTTTAGAAACTCAAGTAGAGAGCTCAGGGATGAGAACTTGTTTCTGCCAATAAGATTCTGAGCAGAGACCATCTCCCAGACCTAGCAGCCAGTTGTCCTGAAAGGTGTATGAACAGGTGATCTCTGAGACCTCCCTCAGGGTTTCTGAAATGCAGGTGAGTAGTTTCAAAGTTGTGGAAGGGAGAGGCTAGGAAAGAGCACGATTGCATAAGCCTGGCTTTATAAGGAAACAGTCCTAGAAAAAATGTGTGCAAGGTAAGTGTGTGTCAGAAACAGTCACTAGTAACAGAAAACAGTCTTTGGCATGTTTGGATTGATGTGAGACTTCTGTGTGTGCACAATGCAACAGATGTGATTTGAGGAGAAGAACTGAGGAAGAGCATGCTCATTTTGTGAATTCCTATGGACAGTAATATTGCAAGAATTATGATGAGAAATTACCAAGGAGCTGAAAAATGGAAGTAATGAATTCATTGGCATGACAGAGCTGGGAGTCTTAATTCTATAGACTGATGTGTATTGAAGCAGAAGTGAGCTAATCAGTACATGTTTTAGGCCTGCTTTCTTGGGGGGGAAGTAGAAAAATGGTTTTCAGCTCATATAATAAGGTTGTGCTCTCCAACAGCAAACAACCATGATTTTAGACTGACACTTAAAACAACCAGTTCAAGGTAATTCACACTCATGAGTTTTAAGTGCTGATAAAAAGTCAAAGCTTTGTTCTATAAGTTCTTGAAATGGTGAAGAAGGTGTCAAGTGAAAAGCTGGGGTGTTAGCACAACTCTAAAGGTTTTATGAGATGATCTATGTATTTAATTTTATCAATTTGTTAAAATTTACAATAAAATATTAGAAGGCCAATATATCAGTGAGAATGGGCTCACACAAAGCAGAGCCTGTCAAGCTAACTTTATTTCATGACTTTATGGGACTCCCTGCAGCCAAGTACTTCTCTGATAGAAGTATTTTACCTGCAATCATGGTAATGGAGGTAAAATATGAGATTGGTAAAAGATACAACCTTTAATAAGCTAGCAATCAGCTTAGAACCACATGATTCTTAGTTAATATATGAATGCAGTACATTCTAAGTGCATCTAAACTCAGTAGATAGCAAAATAGTAACAAGGAAAAAATCATTATTGAAAAACCTGTGGCTCTAATTTTGCCAAGTACCGTGTGATTTTTACATAATGCTTAAAATCCCGAGGAAGATCTAAATTACTGATAAACTTGATGGAATTTGCAATGACCAAAAGAACTGCTAACATTAAAAATAACAAATGGAAGGGATAAATCACTAATAGGGAACAGTTTGATTAATTTTAAGTACTGACAGACAGTGTGTGTTTCAATCTAACCAAATATGAGTTAATCTAAGTATTTAGTGGCAGAGTGTGAATAGTATTTATGGGACCAGAACTCTTATGTTGGAAAGCAGTCACACTAAATAAGCTTTTAGATATTGGAACTGGTAATCAGTAGGTCAACAGCTACTACTGAGATGCTGCAGCCAAGGAAGCTGATGTGTTTCTTTGATCTTGAATATTGAATAGGAGGAGAGAAAAGCATATTTTCTCTGCATTTGGCACTTGTGAAAAAAAAAATTCATCTAGTTTGTCTAATTCTATTATTATCACTTTGAGAAATACTGCAAAACTAAAGTATGACAAGAAAATAAACATACAGCCATGAATAAAAACTTACAGAAGTGACTTGATGACAGTCCTTAAGTGTTTGATTGAAGAAAAAAATTACCTCGAAGTCATCTGACTCTTCAACCTAGTAGAAAACTGTTAAGATGTGAGAGAAGGATGGCAGATACATTCAGATTGGAAATGAGGCAAAAATCAAACAGTAAAAATACTGAACTATTGGCGTAATTTACTGAGAGTTGTACTGAGCCCTCTGTCATATGAGCACAAGGAAATCAAGATTTTAAAAAATGCTCTCGTTCAAGCACAGCAACAGAAAGTATAATTAATAAAGGGAATACATTTAGCCTCTCTTATTTTAAGGAGGTCATAGTAAATGATAAGGATGTTTCTCTGTGAGTTTAAGCTATACATTCCCAGGTCCAGGAGTATACCAGACTTCTAGATGAAACATAATTTTTATATCCCTAAACAAATGGGGTTGTATTTGCAGATGCTGATCAGACATGGCTCATGAGGAAAGTTTCAGTTCAAAATTTCTAAAGTGCGCTGGAGAAAACAATTTGGTGACCCAAATGGTGAGCACACGGATTGACATTCCACATAGGAAGAAGAGTTTTAGAGTTTATACTACTGGCCATTTATGTTCACTGACCAGGATGGTGACAGAAAGCTGTGACAGCCAGAGGAGGATCAAAGAGGCTGTGGAAGCAGGAAGCTCAGCAGGCTGCAGATTAAATGTTTACTTCAGGAGCTATTCAAAGAGCCTGTAAAAAGCAAATAACTTGCCTTTTGCAATGATTAGGAGGGCTTAGTGCGTGGTGTTACTACTAAAGAGGCTTCAGGTGACTCAGAGAGATCACCTCTCTGAGCAGAACATCACCACCCTCTGCCCTCAGCCTCAAAAACCCAACAATTTTGTATCTGTTCATTGTGAAAGAAGTTGTGGAATTTTATCCTGTGGAACCTTTTCTTGTTTGAGATGCATCACATCAGCTTCAGATCAAAGCTTCAGTGAGGTTGTAGAGCAGGTAGACAAAAAAGTCGTCAGATGATATTCATTTGAGACTTCTGGAGAAGTTTGAGAATGAAGGAGCTGAACTGCAGATAGTTATCTGTAATGCTTTCCAGTTGCTTTGGTACAAGAGGATTGGAAGGTAGATGATGTGATGCCAGTTTTTTAAATGATTTTGAGATCTGGAGAACTACAAGCTAGTAAACAAGATGTGCCCAGGAGGCAAGCTAATAAACATTACTCTAAAGAACAGAATTAGTGCATGCATGGAGATACCAGATCTACTGATAAAGAGTTAACCCTACTTTTGTTAGTGGATATCACAATTTACAAGTCTTAGAAGGGGTCAGCAAGCAATATTGATGAAGGAGGTCCAGTGGCAACAGTCCACTTGGATTTGCAAAGCACATTTGTAAAGGTCACTCACCCCAGGCTGTTAAAAGACATAAATCTGCTGTTGAATCAGAGATGTTCCTTAAGTAGCTGGGTAAAGATAGGAAACAAGGATTAGCATGAAATGTCATTTTTTCACAGGAATATTTTTTTCAGATTTGTGCGTATCCATAAATGATATGAGTATTTTTTCAGATATGTGCATATCTGTAAATGACATGCAAAAAGGGAAGGGCTACATAATGAGGTAACAAACTATGTTAATAAAGTAATCATTTGGAGGTGCAGACAGAAAACTGCATGAAGTGATTTGAGAAAGGATTTCACAATATCAAATTACTAGGTCATTTGATTTCACAATATCAAATGACATAAATTATGGGTGAAATTTGATGTGGATAAATGTAAAATGATGCACACAGGCGAAGCAATTCTAGAGTTACATTTGCAGTGATGGAGGCTCTGAGTTTACTGTTGCCACGCAGGAACGAGACCTTGTGGTTATAATGTGTGGCTTAATGCTTAGTACCACTCAAAATGCCAATCAAATGTTAGCAATTAGGAAAAGAATAAGAGAATAAAATGAGAAATAGCATTATACTGTGCATGTATCCATATGGTTCCCTTGTTTTGATATTTTATAATGCATTGACCCTAATGGTCTATTCCCATTTCAGAAAGGCCATAATCAAAATGGAAAAGATTCAGAAAAGGGTAGGAAAGACAATCAAAGGTATTGTGTGGCTAATATGAAAGGAGCCATTTAAATAGGGATTTCTCAAGTATGGAAATGAGATGGTTAAGGATATGACAGATATCTAAAAATCATTAATTTTCTCTGGGATAGGAACAGCATGGAGAAAATTATGAGGGAAGACTATTTAATTATCAATTTTAAAACAGAGTCTAAACATCAAACAAAACTAGCAAGTGGCAAGTTTAAAGCAAATAAAAGCACTTCTTCATGTAACAGAATTCAATTGTGGAATTACTTGACTTAGGATGTTATGGGTACTAAATTTTTTTTATTTATTTTAGAAGTGAACAGATTAATCCTTTAAAGATGACTAAATACAGAGACGATGTCTGTCTTTGGAGCTACTTGAGGAGTAAATTGTGACAGGTTAGGACAGATATTCTGGGAAGCTATCGCTGCTGTTTTCCCTGTTTGAATTGTTCCCTGTCTTTCTTAGACATCCACTCCCATTTTAAGGACAATCTGATACCCATCCCAAACAAATACTAAATACTTCCTTTCTCACCACTTCCCAAAAGAAGAAGAGAATGAAGAAAAGAAACTGGAGAGGAAAAAAACCCAATCACTAAGGAGTGGGGGGTGGGAAGAAGAAAGCAATAAGAAAAGAGAACAGACTAACAGCCTAAAACCTGGAAAACAGGTAACCAAAGGGGAGCAATGAGCAGAGCACTCCTGTATTTCCATGATATCCAGGAACTGGTAGGTGCTGCCTAGTCATGCCCTGCCCAGAGCACAAGAATAGAAATAGCACTGTTATTTGCTGGGATCTTGGGATTTCCTCCTCCCGGAGCTGGACATACCAGCTTGGTGAGAAATAGGATAGTTGACAGAGAGGACTACAATTTAGTGGGTCTGGGATAGAAGCTGTACAATAAAGATGTGAGAAGTGCAGCCAGAATCAAAATAATGAGTTTTGGAGGAGACAGAAGACTGGCATGTGTGCTATGCTAGTCTCCCTCTGACTGCAGAAAAGGCTTGACTCAGGGAGTCCTCTGAAGAAACTTGTGCCTTCTCCTTGATGAAGGATTTTCCCAGATGATATTTCTAATGGGCCATTGAATTAGTTCAAAGCATAAACTGGCCACTGGGGTTCTTCATTTTCTTCTGACAATGAGTGGTCCTATAACCATGAATCATGGATCTAAGGGGTTGTTAACCCTGTGTTTGTGTTTGAGGGGGAGGTTGAAGAAACAATGTGTATGCCTGGCAGAGAGGGATTCAGTGCCTGCAGTTCTGCCTAGTCAGCTCAGTCCCTGCAGTCTCAGTGCCAGCAGCTCTTGGTCATTTTCCCCAGTTGCTTCGGGAGCTGTGGAGCTCTGTCTGGAGAGGACACAGCAAGTCTTGCTGGTGGCTTTCTAGGGTTGGGAACAGTTTCTCGTACCAGATATCTGCTGGAAATACAATACAGCAGAGAGGAATCAGACCAGGAGTTTCCTGGAGTGTGTAAGAATTTCCTGACACAGCTGGTGAGTGTGCCAACTAAGGAAGGCACCTGCTGGACCTGTTGTTTGTGAACAGGGAAGGACTTGTGGGTGATGTGATGGTTGGAGGCTGTCTTGGGCATAGCCATCACAAAATGAGAGAGTTTTTGATTCTCAGAACAGTAAGGAGGGGCTCAGCAGAACTGCTGACCTTAAGGAGGTCAGACTTTGACTTGTTTAGGAGAGTGTTTGACAGAGTCCCTTAAGAGGCAGTCCTGAAGGGCAGAGGAGTCCAGGAAGGCTGGACATTCTTCAAGAGGATATCATAAAGGTGCAGAAGCAGGCCATCCCCATGTGCTGAAAGATGAGCTGGTGGGGAAAAAGACCAGCCTGGCTGAACAGAGAGCTTAGTCTGGAAAACTATTCCCTGGAAACTCATGAAATAGAGTGTTTCACCTTTGGAAGAAGGGGCAGGTCATTCAGGAAGACTACAAGGATGTTGTGAGGTTTTGCAGAGAGAAAATTAAAAAGGCCATAGACCATCAGAATTTAGTCTGACCACTGCCATAAAAGGCAATAAAAATGTTTCTGTAAATGCATAAGCAGCCAAAGGAGGGCTAAGGAGAATCGTCATCCTTTATTGGATGTGGAGGGAAATGTAGTGACCAAATATGAGGGAAAGGCTGAGAAAAGGCTGAAATACACTTTGTTTTTTGGGGAGAGTGCTGGCAGGGAGTCAGCAGCCTCAGTGCTTCCTGTCTGGCTCTGACCACTGCTGCTGTCCCAAAAGCAGATGCTTTGTGAGGACTGTGACCAAGTGTGTGATTGCTGTGGTGGAGAAGGTTGTAGCCACCTGGCTGTAAACTCTGCGGCTGCCAGGGTGACACCCCGCAGCTGAGGCAGGGCAGGTAAGGAGGATGGAGCCTGAAACTCAAAGGCTGCCACTGCCTCCATGTGCTGGTGTTTGGAGCAGGCTCTGGTTTTGTCCATTCCACGAAGAAGGACCAGGAGAATCCCTGAGGTGAGAAAGGTGTGTTGTGATCTGCTGGTTGACCCTTGAGGAGCACTGGGGGTACTGCTTCTTCCCCACTGCTAAGGATGAAACTACAGCACGAAGATGGCAATTCTAATAGTATTCCTGTGCTGCAGGACAGTGCCCACGTGACGTGCTGGCTACAGAGGGATTAAAATTTAAACACCTATGGAGAGCAACATATGCAATTGCGTGCTGTATATTACTTCTGTGAGGCTGGCTGCAGGCCAGCCAGAAGGGACTGCTGCCTTGGTTCATATTGATGTTTTCCTACTTAATGTGCTGAGTGAGGGCCCTGGGGACACATTCCCTGCACTTCAGAGAAGCAGTGGAGAATGAGGATAAACCCATCGCTGCTGTTCACGCTGGCTGAGACTTGTTCTGCAAATGAGACGTTGCTCTGAGGTTTGGGTTTTTTTGAGTTTGTGTTAGTTGGATGTGTTTCGTTTTACAGTAGCTCCTTAGCCCACATGACATGATGGCTTCTCAGAGCAGTGCTGCTTGTGTCTAGCATTAGGCTCTCTGCTCATCTTTTACTTGTGGTAGCCTTTAGTATTGGTTTGACAGTGCTTCCAGTCAAGAAGAAAAATGTAGGTGTTAGGGCTTTGTTCATTAATTCTATCTCCTAAACAGCTCTGAAAGGGGACCTACCTGCACAGAGAGGTAGAATGGTCTGGAAAAGTGCTCAAATTACCCAAACTGAAAGCAAAGATCCTGAGAATTGCCCATCTGATTCCTGATCTTACAGACATGTCAGAGCTGGAGTTGTTTCCATTTTTTATCAGAAATTTGAAAGACATCTGTTTTGTGGAGACCAAGATATTTCTCTGCCTTGATGAGCACCAAACTGTTCAGCTCTGTCTCCTCCACAAAATCAGGGGTTTTTTTCTGTTTCTCTTCCACAAATGACCCTGTTGGTAGGTGCCAGCAGCAGATAACTAATTTTTATGCTTCCTTATGCAGTACAAGTTAAAATTCCTATAGAGTTAGGTGAATAACTAGGGTTGGTGGATTTCTCAGCTTTACCTGAGAGGATTTGAATGCTTCCTTCAGAGGTTCACCTCAGGGACAGCTCTGGTGACAGAGCTTGATGACCTTTTGAATAGCTTTGATTGGCTCAGTGTAAAGCAGGCAGGGAGGGAGAAGGTTTCTATGGTTATTCTAGCCACCCATCTGTCAGTCCTTCCCAGAAGCTTCAACTGCTTTAATTTCAACCACATTTGACAAGACACGATGATGTTGTGTTTGACAAAGATGCACACTCCCATGAGTATAATGAAAATTGGTATCAGGGACAGAACAATTTGAAGACTGATCATAATTACTGCAATTACATTTGTTGTTTTCTTAGTTGTTGAGAGGGAAAAAAAGGGAATGGAAAGGAATAATTGAACTATTTACTCTAAATATTCATCTTTACCAACATTAATACTGGCTACCAATATCAAATGACAAGGTTTCTATTCTCTGCTGGAAAGTAACGTTTGAGAAACAGAAGTGTGCTAACAGGGGATAATAGCAGTGCTGGAAAGTCATTGCTTAATTAAAATGTTTTTTTGTTAATTGGCATGACACATCAGAAAGCAAATAACACAATAATACTTACTTGGTATATGGTGTAGACCTTCACCAGCATAATGTTTGGGAGGGAAGAAGAAAATTTAAGACTCTCAAACTCTGTTCATCTATTTGGTGTGGCACAAAATAGAGGAGACAAGTTGGAGATATGTTTAACATCCAGCACAGAAGTTACAACACAACAGATTGTTAATGGCTGTAGATGCAGATTAAAGTCATAGATGCAGAAGCCTGATTCAAGCATGGACCTTGGTAAATGAACAAAATGCAGGCACAGGTACCAAATATAGAATCAATTAATGCACAGTGGAAACAGCAATTGAGAAAATGTCAAGAGGAAACCCAAGGAGAATGAGCTTGTTTTGAGTAATTCAAAACAAGGTGAATTTCTTATGGTCATAGAATGCCAAGAAACTGAAATTATGACCAACTAAGAAACTCAGCGTCTTCATGGTAAATTAAGGTGGCAAAACGTGCCACAGAAATAGCAAAAAAGTAGTAGTAATAGATCAGCAAGGTGAGGTACAAAATCCAGATGATTTTTGTATTTTTTCCAGTGCATTCATCAAATGTTCACTTTACTTGGGAATGCTTACTACACATATTCCGTAGTTCCTGAGAGCCCAAAGTTATGATGCTCAAAAAACCCAGAATAAAGCAAGAGATGGGGAAAAGGATATTTTCTTTCTCCCACATTTTTTTCCTCTTTAAATGTTTTTCATCTTTATTATTTAGAAAGGCTTGACTTAAAAATAATCTTGGTTTTTACCTTAACAGTACTATAAGAGGAAGATGGATGATATTTTCCTGCAAAGGCTTAAATTACTTTAGTTGGAACATTACATCAGTTGTAATGGAGACATCTTTTTCTTATGAGTGTTTTTGCAGACTTTGTTTTTATTTAATTTGTGTTAAAAAAATACAAAGCAGCCATGATCTGAAATAATGTGGCTTAATGTATTTTGACAGCTTTCATTTTCCCTCTCTGCTTCATGTAATCAGCTTCCTACTTTTTCTTCAGCATCTACTGTGTCTTCCAAAACAGGGATGAAATCTGTGATGTAAAAAAACCCCAAACCAAATAACAAGTTTTTAAATAAAATGAAGACAACTTTTAAAAGTTCAGTGAAAATGAATCCCCTCTATATCCTTTCTATACAGAAACAATGACAAGGTCAGAAACCCAGTTATCTTTCAACTTTCATCACCTCATTTCAGAACATCTGAAGGAGAATGATAGCATGTTTGTAAAAATTCCATTTTAAAATTAGCTTTATGACCCACTAATTTTAAAATTCTTATCAGCTCTATATGGAGAAGAGCAAATACTATTTGGTAGGAGGTGATTGATCATGGAATTACAAATGGAATAGTCATGATGATTAGCAGAAGCTGGAATGGGAGATGTGTAAGAGAAATTATACAGGAGAAGAAACATACCTTTAGAAAAGAAAAAAACTCTGCACTAATTGTGGGGAGAAAGAGGTTGACAAGAGACTGGATAAAAAGAATACTAATTTACAAAGTATTGCTTTCAGTTTGTGTTTTCCCACTTCACTCTCCATACTTTTTTTCCTGGTTTTCCATGGTTTTTTCCTTCTATCTGTCAGAGCAGAACTTGTTTCTTCATGTCTTGATCTAACATGGGTTAATGTTGCCCTTGCTATTTCTAGCAGGAGATAAAAAAACCCACTAACCTTCATCCAGCTTTCAGTAAGAGGAAGTAATGTTGCCCCAGGCCCAACATCATTTAGACATTTTCTTTTCAACCAGTGTGTGATGCTGTAACTTTTCAGCAGATATGACTGCATTTAAAGCCATTCAACAGATGTTAAAGAGTTATTTTTTCTCAATATATTTCTCTCTTAGTACCTGTGAAACTGTTTAGATATTTATTTTCAAAAATTATTCAGTCTCTATAGAACATGCAGAATCACATATTACTCATTCTTTTTCCCTGAACTAGGTTGATGAGCTGTTTTCAACTAGAGAGAAACAGTAGTAAATAAATTCTGTAGGTCTTCAGTTCTGGTATTACAGAACAGGTGTGGACTTGGAGACAAATAATTGTTTGATGTTCTTCAACCATTTGATGCTACCATCTGCCAGAATAGTATTAATACTAGATAAGACAAAGCTCCTGGGAGACCTTCTAGCACCTTCTGTGGCCTAAAGGGGGCCTGAATGCTGGAGAGGGAATTTTACAAGGGCATGGAGGGATAGTGCCGGGGGAAGTGGCTTCAGAATGGAAAGGGTTGGTTTAAATTCAATAATAAGAAGAAATTCTTTACTGTGAGGGTGGTGAGGCACTGGCACAGGGTGCCCAGTGGAGCTGTGGGTGTCCCATCCCTGGGAATGTTCAAGGCCAGGTTGGATGGGACTTTGAGCAACCTGGTCTAATGGAAGGTGTCCTTGTCTGTGGCAGCTGGGTGAGATGATTTTTAAGGTTCCTTCTAACCGAAACCATTGTGTGGTTCTATGAATATTTTCCACATTCTAACACTTCAATAAAACCATCAGTGGGCTTGCAGCATCGAGGGCAAAGGCTGAGTGTCATTTACTGAACTTTGGGGCTGTCAAATGACATGTGCTGAGCAAGAGGCTGCTCTTTCTTTGGCTGGGGTGGAGGTGTCTTTGCAGTGCATGCCCAGAATGGTGCTGCAGCCTGCTTGCAGTGTGTGCCAGGGTGGCTCCAGACTTACACAAGGGCCACAGCACTGTGCTCAGAAAGAGCTGACAGTACAGGAAAGACCTCGGGTAAATGCAGATAAAACAGGTGTGACACTGTTACCTGCACTGAAGGGTTCTGTAGAGCTGCCTTCTGCTCGGGAGAGGTGATGTCTCTCCTGCCTCTCCAGCATCCCTGTCTTGTTCAGCTCTGTGGCAGGAATGCCCCAACTCTGCCCTTCCAGTGTGCAGGGTTGCAGGTGGAGGGAAGGAGCACAGACAGGAAAAGGCAGCTGGATCCCAGTGTGCAGGGGCAGGCTCCTGCTCTGCTCTTTACACTGTTTTCATCCTCCCACTGACCTCTGTTAGACCCTCAGTCCACCCTGATCACAGTCCACCCCTCCACTCCTTCCTCTCTAGATTTGCACTTTCTGGCAGCACTCCCTTCCTCTTCCCTTTACCCCTTCCCTGTTCAGGGGGACTGAGGACAAATGCGTTCCATTCTAAGCCAGACCTTACACCCAGGTGGTGGCTGGATCTGTCAGCTGGGCTTTCACAGCTCTGTCAAAAACTTCCCATTGCCAGAGAGACTTCCAGCCCTAGGAGGTTTACTTGGACCCCAGATATAAGAAGTTCCCAGTCGTGGTGGCAACAGGCAACTCACAAGTGGCCCATTAAGCCTTGCTCCTCTTGCTTGAGTACAGAAATATCCAGATCTCCCTCTCTTGCTTTGCTGGACTCCAGTCCAGTCCGTGGCAGTGCAGTCAGCAAGAGCTCAGTGAGGCCCAATACATGGATGTGCTTGTCAGGAAAACCAGTTAAGAGGCTCACAGCCCTGAAAGGTGATGTTGGTCATGCTTGTCATAGCCATTGTCCTGCCTTCTCCAGAGATGTGGCTGTGTCTGACCTCTATGCTCACCTTTGTAACATGCAGTACAGGAATCCTTTTTTTTTTTTGAGTTCCCTGAGTTGCAAGGAACTGCAGCTCAGAGGACAGCAGTTTTACTCAGCCTAATTAGAAGCATATGGAGGATGCTGTTAAAGCACTTGGTTCTGATGAACAGAAATGTACTTTGGATGTGAAGGAAAAAATATCCCTTAGTTCTCTCATAAATGGACCTTCCTGCACAGCAGAAGTTTGAGATGTGAAGGTGTGGTGGACACCACAATAAGCAAACAGTGTTGTCTTTCTGTTGTTTTTCATATTGCCATGTTTAGCCTTTTTAGAAGACAAAATCAGGGTTTTTTTTTTTTGGATTTTGAATTCTAGCTAATGAATGCCTCAGGTTTCCCCACCCTGAAGTGCCTCCATGGCTCCTGCAGGCCTGTGTGGTGGAGCGCAGCATCTCTCACCTGTTGGAAGATTTGTACTGGGGAAGTGCAGTGATGAGCACTCTGTAAATGTGCCAGAACTGCTAGAATGAGCAAGGGGCTTTGCATATGTCTGTGGAGGAGAAATTTGCTATAAAGAGTAAAAAAAAAAAGTTAGAAGATCATGAAAGTAGAACCATTCACATTCAATCCAACCAGACTAGACCTTGCTGAATTGGTCCCAGGAAGAGATTATCATTTTGACCGCTACATTTCTTGACAGATTCTAGGAGGCTCAGGTTTAAGGATCGTACAATGGTTCCTCCATGACATGGGAGCAAATAAGTTTAAGCAGAGTTTGAGGGTGGCACACAGGCTGAAGATACAGTAAATTGCTGACTGCACAGAGCAGTCCTGGTTACCTGGCTGTCTACCTACATGTGCTTCTTCGCATTTAGTTTCACTTCTAAAATGTAATAATATTTAAATTTTTAATGTTAATAAAATTTTATTGATATTGATAATTGATATTTAAAATTTGAAATGTAATGGCAGATATTAAAAAGGTCTTTTATCATGCTGAGGGTGGCGAAGGCTCTAGCAACTCTAAGCTGATGTCCAACCAATTCAAGCCATAACAGCTAAATGCCTTTTTAAGGGATGATGGTTTAATATTGAGAGGGAATATTGAAGGAATTGGTTCTTTCCCAGTCACACATCATGACTGGATGAATCTGTACTTTAGCCAAGCATAGATCATGCTTGAGAAAAACACAAGTTTTCTTGTGTTTCATATGGAGAAAGCTGTGAGAAATGTAATAGTTGATGAGGTACGGGTGGTCGGATTACAAATGGAATATCTGATTTAAGTCTGTTGTGGCCTTAAACTCAATGATTCTCCTGCTTGTTTAGCTGAGTTGGGTTAAGACTGATAGAACAAATTGTAGTGGCATTCAGAAGCTTGACCAGATGTGTTCCCACAGGAAACGAGGTGATTGCAGTAGACTGGAAGGGACTGAAAGATGTGGACCAAATCAATATGGACAGCACGAGTTCACTGCATGGCAGCAGCTTCCATCGACCTTCCACTGAGGTGAGTGCCTGGCCCAGAGACAATTAGCTAAGGGGATGAGAAAGTTTCAGTTGAGCTCAGAAATGGGTGTTGTGCATCACTGAGGCATCATCTGTGAGAGGGGCAGAATGCCAGTGAGCTCCTGAGGATCATACCTGGGTACTTTGGCTTGCTCTGAGCAGAACTGAGTCACTCCCTTCACAAGATCCCTAGTGAGTAGGAATTTGCAAATGAAAATGTTTTTTAACCAGTCATAATGGGAGTGGAGCACAACATAAGAAAAATAGTGACAGTTCTGACAAGCCTGTAGGTCTGCATTCCTCGAATTAGGGATTCACATTGGAATGTCCAGCACTGTGTCTGTCCCAGCTTCTGCAGCACAGCCATGAAATCTTTTGAAGAAACACAATTTGTGTGCATTTTGGATTTTAGAGATGCATTCACTAGTAACTCACAGACAATTGACTTACCATGCAGTGTTTTAAGGGCTGGTTCATTGAATTACTGCAGCTTCTGCATTCTGCAGCTACTGCATACCTGAATTTTCAGAAGGTTCAGAGTATGCCATGATGATTAATAGAAAGATAAATTCTATTTTAAATGCATAATATTTGAAGAATCACAAATAATCTTCACAAATAAGCTTAACAAATAACATCGTTTGCAAAACCTTGAAAAATGTTAATAGGTGTACATATATATAGTATTTTAATTTTGTTGGTGTACCTTGCTGGCTTGGAAGCAACTTCAAGACACTTAGAGTTTCATGGAGTCCTGGCAGGAAATTGTTTGGCCCCATCTTGTGTGGAGAATTCAGTCCAATCAAAGCAGATCTAAAAGTCAACAAGCATAAACCACACCTCAGTGAACATTTTGATTTATATGAATGGATACCATAGGTGTAACATGAGTAATCTAAATTTTCCTGAGTGTCTCCGTCCCCAAACCTAGGCTGTTGAGATGAGTCCTCCCAGCAGAAGGAAACACTCTCTGAATTGGTGCTGTGATGGCTGATGTGGGAAATGCTTCTGGCTCACGAGAGGCGAGTGAGTCAGAATGGACAAACCAAAACACTGCAGGAGAAAATAATTTCAGCAGGATTGAGTAGCTTGCTGTAGGACACTCAAAATACAAAAGTCGTGTAGCTCCTCCTTGTGTTAGCCTCAAAGTGGTGCAACCCACACTGTGGAGGTCAGCCTTGTGAAAAGGTGCTTTTCTCTTTCCGACTGTGTCACTCCATTCACTATTTCACCTTCTAACACTGTGACACTTACAGGCACCATATTCACCAGCAGGGAATGAAACCATCTTGAAAGACACAAGTTTTTAGAACACACCAGATAAAGTAGTGCCTGTTGATTGTGGCAAACTACTGGAGTTGCTTGGCTGCTTGCAAGATGTTTGTTACACTGATGTGGTGCCTTTCTCTGCTTTCTTTAGCAAACACGGACAGATTTCTCCTGGGATGGTATCAATGTGAGTATGCACTGTGTCACTTTTCAAATTTCTAGTCATAGGAAGACCAGGATTTGTCTGACATTGGATACAGTAGAGGCCAGAATGGGAACATGGCTGAAAGTCCTTAGTGTTGCTGAAATTCTGGGAGTTGTCTCTGATTCAGAGGATGGTGATAGATTTTGTTTGCTTCTGAGTCTTTTGCTGTCTGGCAGGTATTTTGGTGTGTAGGTGGCTGTTGAATTGCTTTCATACTTCTGGGGACAAATGTGTGGCATTTCATGTGTTCTGTTTTTGAGATTTCTGGGCACTGCTACATAAAAAAGGTGTCTGTCCAGCATATTTTTAAAAAATAGTAGTCCTTGATTAGAGCATCATTTGATCTTCTCTAGGGAGAAGTTTGGGAGAAATGTCTCCCTCATTTTCAGTTGCACACAGAAGTAACAAAATTCTTTATGTCTCCTAGGGTAGATGGTGAGTACCAGTTAACTTCAGTTAAAAAGCAGATGAGAAACAAGCAAACATTTTAATTATACATGTTCCTTTTGCTCTTAATACCTGTGCCATGAAAAAAAATGTTTTTCACTAATGCAGAAACAGCATCCTGAAAAAGGAATTATGCATATTTGTTCTACTGGAGTTTTTAAAAGGGTACTTATAAAATATTTTCACATAAGTTAACTTTATATTTTTATACACTTGGAAGGACAGGATTAGCAGCTCCATTTTGAGTAGTATAAGTGTTTTCAAATTCTAGATTGTTTCAAAACTTTAAAAATACCTGTAGCTTTCTTCTTTACTGTGATTTGAATGCACATGGGACATTGAATATAATTTTTAACTAATTCTCACCTCTTTCATTGGGGCACTTGTGGCTTGGGATCTTTTGCCTAGGATGAATTACAGAAACAAATTGTGTTGGAAAATAATGGTGCATGCAGCAACTATCTAGAAGAATTATGTCTTTTTTTTTTCCTCACTGCACCTGTATGTAGCTGAAAGCAAAGTACACAAGGTCATGTTTTCTTAAAGAAAGTAGAAGGCAGTTTCCTTACTTGCAGTTTTCCATTTTCCAACCCATGGAGCTCTTCCATGAGGCAGCTCTTAGCCAGTGTAATTCCATAAATCTTCTTTGGTACTGAAGCTGGATCATGAATTTCCTTCCCTTCCCATTCATTCCTGCCTTCATGTCACAGCTCTTCAACTTTGCAGTAGTAGGAGCCCTCTGCAATTTACTTTCTTTTTTTGAGGGTTTCCATGAGGCAGCTTACAGCACAGCCCCCAGGCTGTCCTGGAACAAGTGCGTGAATACTGAGCAGGAGCACCCAGGCAGGAATGACCAGTGGGGGCATAGATGGGCTTTCTCCAACAAGCTTCATCACCAAAGTAAATGCTTCATGGAACAAGAGCTGTGCTCTTGCTTTTTACTGTTCTTCCTGCTTTCTGATTTCTTCAGCTCACGTTACACACATCACATTCCTGCCTTCACAGTTACAGGATGCCTCAGCTGCTGCATTTACACTCAGTTTCCAGAAAATCTCACCTCTCAAATTTTGGCAACTGACTGGAATTATACACAGTGTGAGATCTTTACAATGCCTTCCTTTGCCTCCAATTATTTCACTGCCCAGTTACTGCTCCACTCACTTTTTGTGAGGCTGCGCCTATGACCAAGTACTTGTTTTGTGTCAGGATTTAAAATGTCCAGTGTCATAGTCATTACTTTTGTGTATCCTTATGCTTGAAACATTCTGGCCTTGATTTTCAGAGAGATTGAAATGAGGAGCAGAAGCAATGTTTATTTAGCCCTTGTGAAAGTTAAGCCTCATGTGCAATGCCTGGCATGTCTGAAGAAGCTTGATGAATTCATCTTGAGAGATTATTTTTGTGATGATGTTTGTGATGGCTGCCTGTTCCAGTAGTGCCCTGTCCTTGTTATTCAGGGACTGAGGATAAACATAAAAAAGACAGTCAAGAAAATTAAGCAGAGCTGTAGAGCTGTAGACCAAATTTCTTTACAGATGTAGGTGCTTGAAACAGAACCCATCACTGATATAGTAATGATCATTTTATTAAGATTATATAAGAAGAAAAAAAACCCCAAGGGACCAAAACATTGGTAGTATGATGCATATATGATACATTACTGTGGCTTGCCTATTGCACTGACAGCTCCCCACTGCAAGATGCCTGAACTGTCCATCAGCCATGTCTTGCATCTCTAACAAAGAGTTGGAAATGGTGCAGCATGTCTATGGAGGACTGGCGGCTGCCAACAGGAGGCTTCTCACAGCCTCTTTCTGCCTCTCCCTCTGGCCTTGTCTCAGTCAGTCCCACTGCTGTGCAATATCCAGTCCTGGTAAAATTGCCTCTAATTTCCTTTCCTTTCCTTCTTTTGTTCTTACTGCTTGCTTCTGCTCCTCATCTTCCAACTACCTACTGTTTTCTCACTACAATTCACTTCCTTTTCTCCTTCCTGTATATCATTTCTTCATATTCTCTCTTTTCAGCTCTCCATGGAAGATACGACCTCCATCCTTCCCAAGCTGAAACGCAACTCCAATGCTTATGGGATTGGGGCTTTGGCTAAATCATCTTTCTCTGGTGAGGCCCTCAGAATTTGACTTTATCCTTGGCAGCTTCTCTCCACAGGCCTTTGTGCCTCTTTCCATATCTCTCTGTCACTCTCACAACTGCTCCTTTCTGGCTTTCGCCTTTTCATGGCCTTAGAGGAGTCTCCACCACCGTGGTTCTAAATACAGAAATCTCACAGTTGTTGCCCTTTGAAAGAACAGATTTGTCTTACTCCTGTTGGCTTCTCAATGTGCACCCCTGCTCAGACATCTTCAATTGCTTCCCCTCAGTCTTGGATTTAACCCCATTTTCTGTTTCTTAGTTTGTTCACTTCCAGGCTTCATCCTTCATGCCCAGCTGTATCCTAAATGGATTCTAGGCAAGGAATGAAATGGTCTTTCATATTTGGGGTCCCCCTTTTTCCCCCTTCTGAGAGTTTTTCCAAGGAAAGATGGAGAAACTCCCTTGGAGAGTGATGCAGTGAAAGGTGGGAGGCACCCAGCCCTAGTGACGCATCCTGTCAGGAAAGCAGGGGAGAAGCTCCACTTCTAAGAGAGGTAAAAAGCACAGCTGAAAGCGCCGGAGCTGTGTAATAGCCCTCCCTTGTTTTCCAACGTCTGGCCCCTTAGGGATATCTCGCAGCATGAAGGACCACGTGACGAAGCCAACGGCGATGGGCCAGGGCCGCGTGGCTCACATGATCGAGTGGCAGGGCTGGGGCAAGGCGCACAGCCAGCAGCAGCAGCACACGCATGAGACCGCGCGCAAGGATGCCGATGCCTACTCGGACCTCAGCGACGGCGAGAAGGAGGCCCGCTTCCTCGCAGGTGGGCTTGCCTTCTTTCTGGCATCTGGGATGGATTGGGTGGGGTGCCCCCAGAGCCGAATCCCTGAGAGATTCCAAAATGCAGAAGCTTGAGAAATGCACTCGGAAAGAAAGGCTGTGGGTGGTTCAGGTGGCTGAAGTAGAGAGGGGCTTTGATGGTTGGGATATTGCCAGTGGAATGCAAGGGGGAGAGGCTAAGGGCCAGTTTTGTGTGGTGGGTGTTGCTTAGATAGCACCCAAGTGGGACAGCATGACCAAAAGGCGGGGTAAAGGATGATGGCGAGAAGTGGAGACTTTAACACATCTTTGCTTTCCCCTCCTTTGGCACAGGGGTGATGGAACAATTTGCTATTTCTGAAGCGACTCTCATGGCTTGGTCCTCCATGGATGGTGAGGATGTGAGTGTAAACTCAAATCAGGACAACCCAGCAGGCAACTACTCTGAGAACTATCAGGAGCTGATGGAGAGCCAAGGTGAGCTCTAGTGCTTCTTGCTAATCTTAAGACACCCCCTTCCTGCTCTGGTTGTCATGTTGCTCTCTTTTGCTCTACCCTGTTTTATTCTGTAGCCCCAGTCAGATCTGCTAGAGTCATCCCTGTTTGTGGAGCTGTCTCCAAGGTATTTAATCTTAGCAGACAGTTTTCAAACCCAGTTCCTTTTGCCTTTTTGGAGCACAACTGTGGAAAGCTACCAGCTCTTGCAGTCAGTTGTGGGTATCAAGGTCACCTGCCAATTGCCCAGAACTGTTTCCTCTTGCCCTCCTTTGCTCTAAAGGATTCACCCACCCTGTGCAGTACAGTGCCATGCTCAGGCACACAGGCTACCTGGATGAGCCAGCCTGGCCTGGGGAGAGTGTCTTACTGTGTGTTGTTTGCCTCCTTTACCTGCAGAGCACATGGCCCAGACGCAGTATGACAGCTGGCCTCACTCCTACGTCTCGCAGGGCATGTACTGCTTAGGTTCCTCTGACGCCTGGGAGGCCAGTGACCAGTCACTCATCGCCTCCCCAGCAACTGGCTCCTACCTAGGCCAGAATTTTGATGAGTCTCAGACAAACCTTCAGGAAAGCATTTTGCTTCAGAGCAGCTTTCTCCAGCAGCAGCAGCTGCAGCAACAGCGGCAGGAGCAGAACTTCATCCAGAGCACGGGGCTGGTCCACGTGTGGCCCCTGCAGACTGCTCAGGGTGGGGGTGGAGCTGAGTCCAGCACATACATGGAGGACCACATTGAGGATGAAGGGAACCCAAGGCTGGAGAAGGCTCCTCTCCTAAACAAGAAGCCCTCTCCAGAGGAGGATGATGCGGTGTGCCGGGACCTGGAATCTTTGTCTCCTCGAGAGGAGATGGAACATGCTGCACTGAGCCGCAAAGTCTCAGATGTCACCTCCTCTGGGGTGCAGTCTTTTGATGAAGAAGAGGGGGAAACAAACAACTGATGCTTTCTGTGAAGTTCTCGTCATTGCTGAGCAAAGAGAGAGGGGTGGCAAGGAATGCAATTACAGGGATTCTTCTCTCCAGCTCCCCATATTTCCAAGCAGACACACCTTCCATTCCTGACATTTAATTATTTTTTTAAACTAGGAAAATCTCAAAGTGATTGACACATAAAAAACTTTTCTTCCCCTCCCCCATGGACACATATTTTGGATTTTCATTGCTCTGGGCAACATGTGATGTGCTTGGAGAGATCTGGATTGGTAAATAATTTCTAAATCTTTTTAATACAAAGTGTTGGCTGTGCATACAAACTCTTCTGGTACTGGGGATGTGGCTGATGAGACAGGCTTGGTGTAGGGAGCAGCTTTGTGGCTAGAATTCATCTTGGCAGAATGGACGTTGCTCTGTGGACGTGGCCCCCTTCTATTTCATAGAATATATGAATATAAACTGGCTTAAAATGAAGATGTGGTTTGCAGATCTAGATTGCACTAGCGCTAGGATTGTGGCTGATGTAGAGGATCAGGCCATGAAAGAGATGTGCTGTGTAACCAGATCCTCAGTAGCACCTTGATGCAAAGCTGTAGGTTTAATGGATACAGCTGCGCTCCCAGGGCCCGGGCTGTGCTGCCATTGTGGCTCTGTGGGCACGGCTCTGTGGCATGGAAGAATGGGTGCAGATACAAATCTAACCCTCCTCTCAGATATTTGTGCTTTGGTCTCTTTCACTTATTTGTTTTTCTCTTTGACATTTCTGCCTTCCCAGGAGCTGGCAAGAGTAGTGTGTCCTTTTGGCAGTGGACACTGGAAGCCAGTGGAAAGGACATTTTCAGCTATGGAGACAGTCATAAAATGCTGACTCTTGCAGGGGGCTTGAGGACATGCACATCTTGGTGCTGCTGCTGTGTCCTTCTGTCTTTTCCTTGCCAGCAGAATGGGGAGACCCAGAGAGTAGGCAGCAGGTCCAGGAACAGTGTGTACAGCCATGAGATCACAGATACCTAGTTTACATTAGAGTTTTCAGTTTTTGTGGTTTTTTTAAACCTTTTTATATGCTGAATAAGTGTTCATAACAAAGCAGTTAGTAATGGGAAAGGCCTGTACTCCAGTCATGACTTAACAGTAATACTGCACCTTTCCCATTTCTGCCACTCCTGCAGTGCCAAATATAACTGGATGAAAAGAGAGGAAATTTTCTCCTCCTGTTTGTCTTTTTCTTCTTCCTGCCTATGTTTTCTTCTTTCGTTTTCCTACCCCCAAGCAATGTAAATAATGCTCAGTACTTGGTCTGTTTGTTTTTCCCTCCCATCTCTTTTTTAGGTGCGGAGAAAGCTGATTTCAGGTGTTTCCCCTATTTGTATGGGTTCTATATTTTTTGTTTAAAAAAACATGATTTTCTGATTAGGGGGAATTTGATCTCTTGCAGTTCCTCGCCAATTTTTTACAGATCTCCTTTTGGGAGGGAGAAGTTTTGAAAGGAAATTGTTTCACTTTCAGCTCTCGCCAGGAAATAAACAGGGACAAAAGCAAAAATTGTATAAGGTTATTGATTTTGCTGGAGGACTGAACAGAACCAGCAGAGATTACCTAAGTGCTGAGTTTTAATTGCAAAACCTCTTGCAAGAAAGCATCAGCAGAGCATGGGTGTAGATCAGATGCTGGATCTGATGAGGTAGAGAAAGGAATTGCCTGGACACTGCCATGCTGTTTCAGGAGCAACTCTTTCTCACTTACTCTGACTCATATTTGCTCTGTTTAATTCATGATACATTTGTCTCTTCTTTGCCTCCTCTTCAGGCTTGGTGTGTTTTTTGGATGACAGGAGAGTGATACATGCTTCTTTCCTGCTTCAGGTTCAGTTCCTGCATATTTTCAGGGAAGAATGTCTAAGGCGAACAAAATGTGACTGAAGGAATATCATCAAGTCTCAGAGTTTAGACAGCTCCTAGCAAGCAAAGCAAATGATGTCCGAGAATTGTGAAAAGTAGGAATGGGACTCTGAGGAAGAACTTCACCCCAGTCAGCTTTTTCCCACTGACACAGGCAGCTGCAGAAAGAGGGACTCCTTTTTCAATACCAAGGTCTTTCCAGCCCAGTCCACTTCAAGCAGATCTGTCTTCCCTCTCCATTGCATCTCTAAATGAAAGACCTCTGGGATGTTTAAATTACACTGGTAATTTGGTGTAGGTAAGAGAGAAAAGTTTTTGTGACCCATCTTTTTTTATGTGTTTGCTTGGTCTTGCTTCCGTCTTTCTAAGGAGGTCGCTCTTCTCCTGAATGATGAGCTTTCAGTATCTCTTCAAAGGTGTTTACACATTCAGGTACTAACTCCCCTGAGCAGCAAGGCTTGATAAAAATGATCTCCTATAGTTCTTGCAGGGCCAGTGGTAGCTCATTGTCCAGAACTGACTTGGGTCCAGCTGTGAAGCAGGGCCTGGGAAATCACACTAGTCAGAAAAGGGAAATGGGGCAAGTAGCAAGAGTGCTTCAGCACATGAGTAAATGAGTAAGTTTAAAGCTATTTTTATTTCTTTTTCAAAAGGTCTTCAGGGAAACAAAAAGGTTAGGTGTGTACCTTTGTGGGAGATTCGGGTGGCTTGTTGTTTCTTTCTCCAAACCATTTTGTTCCCATGTGCCTCTCCAGGACCAATCTGGATGTTTACAGTAACTTTCAGTGTAGCTTCTAGTGATCCTTTTGTGTTGTTTACAGACTGGGACAAGTGGGTCAACTTGTCCAGGACTTCTTTTTCTTTAATATGGACGTGTGGTACATTTACTAAGATGTCTGATTGATATCTAAAAGATATACCTTATCTCCATGGAAAGCAGTGACAGGGAGTTATCTACATAAGCAAAAGTGTGAAAAAAATTGACCATATAGAAAATTCTGTAGAGTCCAGTAGGAAGAGAAAATCTGTAGATTCTTCTAGCCTCTGCGGAACTGGGATAAAGAATTATACCCTGCTGTATAGTTCCATAACCTGCTGTCTTAGAAACCTGTAGAGAGCCTCATTCTCTGTGAATACAGACTGGTTTGAACACCACTCTCTGTAAAAACCTTCCAGCTTACTAAATTCTGTAATTTTTTTTTCATAAATGGCTTAACATTCTGTGAATAATAAAATTTCAGCCTTTTCCTAAAAGAAAGAAAAAGTCTATTTTCCATACCTCTCCACAATCCAAAAGAGCTAGTTGCTAGGAGTCTGACTAGAGAGAGCAGGTCTTCCTGTCCACACTTGCCACCTGAAAGAGCAGCCTGAGCTGAACTGGAAAGGCAGTTTGAATCTCTTTGAAAGTGGAAAATTGTTTGTGTAATCTGGCCTTTTCTTACATAACAGGCCTGCTGCCTGTGTATATCCAATATCAGAGAGAGACCTGGAACCTACTGTATGTTTCCCAGAAAAGCTGTTATTATATAGATACACCTATTCAAGCATATGGAAGGCACAGGTGCTCTGTGAGCAAAATTTGGCCTGCAGTCCCTTTATCCTGGTGAGGAAGGATGAGTTGGAGAGAGTCCAGCCAAATAGTCAGAGCCCAAATTGTGTTTGTGAGGCTGTAAATAAGGAAAGGTGAGCTCAGTATCCCTGATCTGCAGTTACTAAGAAACTGAGCTCTGCTGTTTGTTTCCACAAATCCATTATGAAGCAAAGCTGCACTACAGAAAATTTTGGGTATTCTTGAAGTAGTTGAGGTGGAAGATTCCCATCTTTCTGCCAAGCATTTGTCTTCAGTAGGAACTTGTTGAAATTACTGTGCTAAACTTGAAATTACTGTGCTAAACATGAAAGGCTTAACCAGAAGTGACCCTAATTTAAAATCTTCTACTGCAAGAAAATTATCTCTTGTTCCTTCTCCCATGATTGCTCATACCTGATTAGTGATACTATTTCATAAGCTTTTATATAAATCTGAAGCTTTCTTTACAAGCCTTCTGGGTTCTCCTCAATTCCATTACCTCCCATTTACCTGGGACAGTAAAGTTAATCTGCTTCTTTCAGTTTCTGTGACTCAAAATCATCATCTTCTTTTGGAAAGCTGCTGACAAGTCATCCACTTGCTTTCCCCTCTTAAAAATTGGTAACATCACCTTTCAGGACAGGCTTGCTGCAGAGAACAGAGTTTAGCCATGCTTCTAAGCTGATCCAGTGGTGAGCTGCTTTGAAGGAAGAGGAATTCCCCTCTGACCATGCTCACCTCCCACAACCCTTGGGCAGGTGCTGATTCACAGCTGGCCCACACCAAGCCGGGGACTTTTACCCTGCTATAAAAGTGAAGACTGAAGAGCTGTGAGCAGAGAGAGAGAGAGTGCTGTTCTCAGCAGCTGGCCTTCCTTTATATCAGGTTAGAGAAACTGGGAAAGTGCACTTTGAAATGGCATTTTTGGGATGAGTCTAAGCTGCTCAAAGGAGCTGTCCTGCCTCCTCTCTTCCACCACCAGCAGCTCTGTACTTCTACTGCCTGAAAAGCACCAGCACAAACACTCATTTGGCTGCTCAGGAACTGGCCCCATTGGAAAGTAACCCAGTCCCCTACCTGAATAAAGGTTTCAGTGGGATGAACTCTTTATATTGCTTCTCTTGGTGAGGCAGGCATCACTGAGGGCCGTTGAAATGTGTAGATGGTCATGTGGAAGACTGGTTGCAGATGCAACTTAAATTGGCTTGAGTTGATTGTGATATATCTGCCTGAAAAGAATAAGACCCACTAGGGAACCAGGAAGGACATCATTCCCCATTTTCTTCTTTAGTGTTTTCCTTGGAATTTTTAGTATGCTCTTACTCGATTTGGTCTTTCTTATTTATGCCCTATTGTTTTCCTCACTGTTCCCTTCCACAGGCCCCTTCGAGGTAAACCCTGGAAAATGGGCAAGAGGACATGAGTAACTTGATGAATGCATGAAATTAATAAAATTTAACATGCACAAATTGTGTATGCACTCAGTGATTAAACTCCATGGCAGCTAAAGATACTGACAAGTCTTATCCTGTAATTGCAAGAGGGGAGACTTGTTTAAGAGTGAAGCATAGCTGTTGGAAGGGACATTTACCCCTATTTTCAGGCCAGTTCCAGTGTAATGTGAGATACGGAAGAGTACTTCACTCCTAGGCAGAGCCTGTGCATGCTGTACTGTGTACAGCAACAAAGAAAAATGTTAGTTGTAGCCCTGGAGAACTGGAGAAGGAAAGAACTGGAGAAGGAAAGTCATCTCTCTGACAGAGTAGGAGGTGTTGTGGTGAGGCAAGGCAGAGTGCAGCAGCACAGGCCTGTGCACCACTGTGTGTGGCAGAGAGGGAAAGACATGGGGAGAAAGGCTTGGAAAAAAGGTCCAGAAAAGCTTGAAGTCTTTTGTTTACACAGCACAGGTAAGAAGCTTCATGGCAGACTCCCAGCAGAGTGGACTGAGGTTCAGAATTGCTATGCAAGCTGTAGGTCCAGGATTGTTGCAGCTTATGGTACTCCTCAGTCCAAGCCACACTTTTTCTTTTCAAGACAGTGATAGGAAAGAGACCTCCCTGAGTTTGGGTACCTGCTGGCTTCTTCTTCATTGTCTTCAAAAAACAGTTCACAGTGTGCTTTGTTCTTCAGGGAAATCATATGAGAAATACACAAAATAAGAACTTACTCCTTGCCCAAATGAAGTTAGTGTGAGTTCTGATCTCACTGGAAAGCCAAAATACCTAAATTCAGCTTAGTTTGCCTTAACTGTTGTATTGATAATTGCCTAGAAGGAGAAGCAAACTCAGATAACCTGCCTCTAAATGCTATAAAAAGCAGAGCAACGTTGGCAAAGTCTAAGCTCTTCCTTCTGATTTCTCCCAGGTGGATTTTCCAGTATTCCTTGTTCAGACAACTCTGACATATCTTTTAAACTAACTGTTTGACTTTTTCTAAAAGAAAAGAAGAAAATAAAGTTAAGAAAAAAATTAATTCCAATACAGAGATAATCAGCAGCTTACAGCTAGAAAAATGTAAATAAGTAATACTTGCATCATTGATTTTCTTCCCCTGTAGCAATCTGACAGGGAAAGATTTCTATGCCATGGCTCAGGGAAAGGAAAAATAAACAGGGAAAATGTTAGTAAAATGGTGCCTATTAGAACTAAATGTATGTGTAGGACAGCCTACAGTCATTAAAGCACAGTCTCGAATATGATTGCAAGCTGTAAAGTCAATGTCAGGTGCCTCTTTTGTACCATAGGCTTTTCCCAGGCTAAGTAATAGTGAACCTGTGCAGAAGCAGAAGAGTTGCACTTCTATGCCAGATCAGAGTCTCTCTCTGTCTCAGAATATGTCATGGAGCCTGGGGGCATTGTGCTCCCTCAGCAGCACAACCAGCTCCATGGATTGATTGTGGTAAGGCGTGAGGGTTATGGTGTTAACAAATGGACATGGAAGATCTGCGCTTGCAACATCAGGGTCTATTTACATCCTTGCACTGACATTTTTCTCCAGCATAGGCAGACAGAAGTGTTATTTTTTCCTTGGAAATGAAGAGAAGCTCTATGATTGTCAGTGTTGGTCTGCACAAAAGAAAAGAAATATGTGCTGTATTTTTCCAGTGCAGATACATATTGTTGGAAGAAGAAAAATTTAGTTAGGCTGTGATTCTGAGAAAGCATGAAACTGTAAAGACTTGTTCAAGAATGTTTTCAGTGCAGATACCACAGAATCACAGAATGGTTGGAAGGGACCTTAAAGATCATCAAGACCAACCCCTCTGCCATGGGCAGGACCTACCTACTGATGGGTAGTAGCTGCTGTCTTCTGGGAAGAGAGGGGTTGCAGTGTTCTGTGGAAAGAATGCTCCTGCTAGGATCTTCCTTATCTCCTTCAGGTGGGGACATTTTAAATGCCCTCTGAAACCTAGTCTTGTTTTTGCTTTCCCATAAGGGATCAAATGTCCATGCTTGCAAGACAAAAGCATCTAAAAAGGCTTTTCTCCATTATGGAAACAATATTGTGCATCGAGATTTGCTTCTAATAAGATAAAGGCATGTAGTCCAGATTCATTGGCCTTCTGGATTCATTTCATTGGGCATGGAAATCCAGTCATGATTGGATTGGAGGCCACAAGGTTAAGAGCCCTCTTTCAGAGCTCTGCCATGTTCCCATGAGGCAAGTGTAGGTGGACTTCCTTTCTTTTCAGATACTGCATGCTTGAGCAACGTAGCAAGCCAAAAGCTCTTTTGCAGGTACATATTCTTGTTTGGCTTTAATTTGTCTTCTCTGATTTGTAGATGTTGTGCATGACTGGAGGTCTCTGGGAATCCCTACACTATAAAACTGGAACTCAAATAGTAATTTTACAGGGAACAAGATTCCTCTTGTTTCAGCTCTTTTCAGACGTGGGTGGGTACAGGCAGAGGATTTGGGAGGTATGAGGGTGGTGGATGGGAACCTCAGGGGTGACACGCGGAATGGATTCCTGAAACGTGTAAAAATAACTAAAGGCTTGGGTCTTCAAATATTGTATTCTCAGTATCTGAAACTACTTTAGCATAAGTGTATGTTACAGCAGAGGTGGCTGCAAAGCAGTTTTCAAGGGCTTCCCCCAAGCCTGTCTGTGTTTTCTGTAGCGGGGAGGCTGCATTGTGATTGTCTGTATCCTTTTCAGTTAGTGTTTACAGGGGTGCATTGATGTTTGGGGAGAAGGTGCTGAATGGAAGTAAAACAAAAAGGGAAAGGGACCCACTACTGAAAGCCTTCATCCTTGCATTGTCCCACACTAGTCCTTAATAACTAAAATGAGTCTGATTTGCCTTTGGTCTTCCAGCTCCAAAACATGTTTGCTTGAAAATTTTTGTTGGATATACTTCGCATGTTTTGATAATGTGACTTATGAGATGAACACTTCTACAAAGCTATATATAAATAGATCCATGTGCAACCACCTGCATAAGTGTGCACACATGACATAGACTTAGAGAACTATATGGCACTAAACACCTCCATGCCTGTACGTGGCAGCAACCACAGTAAAGGAGGGGAGGTAGCTCAAAATAGCATGTACAGTCCTTTATGGAGTTGTTATTAAACAGAATGTGGTCTTGCCCTCCTGGCTGGTGGAAGTGTTTTATTTCTGTGGGACTGGTTCCAGGGGACTTGCATCTCAGGAAGGAGGATTCTAGGAAGAGGGAGTGTTTTCAAGGACATAGCCTGATGGAGCACATTGAAAAGGATCCATGGTGGCTTGGAGAAGCACCCCAGAGTAGGAAGTATCTGATTTCTCATTAAGAAAGAACATCACATGTTTGACTATACAGGGCTAAAATCTGATGTGTGTCTGTGACTACCAGGACATGAATCCTAGGCCAGATTTGAGGATAGAAAGCATCACATCAACACGATCCTCTAATTTAGCACAGAGTGAGTTTTCCTGTTCTACTGAATAAACATTTTCCAGGTGATACATACAAGTTTTGTCCCAATACTGGTGAGATGCAGACACATCTGACTCAAGAATTAGACAGAAATTTCACAACTGCCCATTAGGACACAGAAAGGTGTCTGATGCTTAGGTTATAAAAGGCACTGAAACTGTGTAGCACGACTCTGGGTTCACATTTCAGTTTTAAATGCTTCTTCGCCCGCTGTCCTCATAGTAAATTGGGGAATTGGTTGACCCAGAGGGAAGGAAACATCTCTGCACTTCCAACATTGTTTTGTCATCTGCTTCTGATGCAGGACATTAGGCAGATCCAGTAGCTTTGCCATAGTTTGTTTGCCATATGAGACTTTTAAATTCTAGCCATAAAAGGTATTATTTCCTTGTCAAGATACTTGTCCTTTTCAGACTCTGTTTCTTCCAGGAACTAAGCAGTGTCTGTTGCCCTGCTCAAGGCATAACATATTTTACAACCAGGGCTATTGCACTGACTTTTGCTTTCTGTGTTCTATTTGAATTTAATTTGCTTCTTTCCAGTTTACTTGCTTTTGCTACCAAATAGAGTGTCACCCACCACTTGGTATGTATGTCTGCATAACTATGTTCATAGAATTAATTGTGACTTGCATAAGACACACTTAGTTAACTGCTTTAGGTTTTTGTTTGTAGTTTTTTGAGGGTTTTTTTTTAATTTTATTGTTGTAAATTTTATTTTTGTCAATTCTTGTAAGTTTCCCCTGTACTCTCTCCTGGTTTTGTGTGTGATTTTTGTTTGTTTTGGTTTTTTATTGTTGATGTTGTGGTTTTTGTTGTTTTTTTTCCCCCCAAATGGCTTCTAAACTACTTTCTTTTTGAAATGTAGTGTGTCAAATGAAATAATTTATTCCACATATGTTTAAGACTTGAGTCTCTGGGAAAACAAAATGTCTCTGGCCCTGGAAGTTATACCTCTGCATAGGAAAATTTTATTTTTTTTTAATTTCACATTATTCTGCAAAGATGCTATCCAGCTGCTGAGTGTTTCACCTAAAAGAACTTTTTTGTCATCATACTAGATTAGATTTACCCCTCAGTTCAGTTCCTCTTCTCTGGATTTAGCTGCTTAGCCCCAGCATGAACCTTATTCTATGCTATCTGCCTGAGGTTCTCATCTCCACTTTCTGCTTATTTCTTTGTTTAGACTAGATGGCAAACCTGCCATATGTTTCTCTCATGTTGCTGGTTTACAATACCTCATATGTTACTTCTAAGTGATTAATGAGAAGGGTAACTAAAAAGGGCATAAGAGCGTTCTTGCTGTACACCTCGCTGGATCTGCACTTTGCCAGCTGCAAGGGTACTTTCTGCATGGTTCCTCAGACAGATCTTGTCTTCTGTGCCAGAGAAATTGCCAGTTTGAGTTAAGCATAGGATTCCGTTACATGTTTGGTCACAATCCAGCCATTTCAGCTCCCATTTCTTTTCACAGCCTGTTTGCTTAAGTGCACTATGGAACTTTGAGGGGGAAGAAAAAGTAGATTTTTTTACATTTCAAATGTATTTCTCATTAATCTTCCATTACTGTCTTTTGCCTTTGTTTCTCTGTGGAAAAAAAAACTGAAAAGCTTCTGCCTTGAGTTTATGTGGCTTTAATTCTGAATATATCTCAGTATACCTTGTAGCTTTCCCTTCTGTTCTTCAAACTGAGTAGCCATTCATTAAAGGGTCAGACACTAGCAGTACTTAGGTTGTTGTTCCTCTAAAGTAGGCAATTCACATTTTCATTTCTCTGCATTCTGTTTCATTTATGAATTTGCTACTGGACTTTTCCTCAGCTGGATGTTGTCTTCCATATCAGGTGCAATTCTTCAGGTCGGCTAGATATGTTTCTGTAGCTGGTTTTACTACACATTAGATGTTTGCACTAGCAGCACACTAAAAAGGCTGGGATTTGAAAGTCCAATGCTTGAACTAGTAATAGGTTTGACTGAGGCTCTACCTCACTTAGCCATCAGCAGTGTCCACAGCAGTCTTGTTGGTCTTACAATGAAGCTGCACTGGGACTTGGTGACATCCAGCAAGCTGAGGGAAGAGGGATGTAGCTCAAGGCACAGGAAACTGAGTTGAAGAGTTTTCTGCTGCTGCACAACCGTGATTTGACAGAGGTGATGTTTGTGTGTGTGGCTGAACACACATGCACAGGGTTGTCTCTCCAGTGGCTGTGAGGACACACAAGAACAGCCTGTGGCTCACAGTCAGGACTAGTTTAAGCTTGTCTCCCACAAACACAGCATTAAACAGTTTTGCATCACATCTTAAGACCCTAACCCTAATGCTCAGGCACATATTGTATGTGTAAATTTTAATTATTGGTCTCTATTGTTGATTGTATTTTTATGAGAGCTGTGTCCAGATACCTGTTTATGTGGCCATGAGCAACTTAGTGCTTGCTGTGACTGTATTTTTAGTAGTGTGTTTTTAATTGTACCCTTCCTGGGTTTGAACTAATTTGGCAAAGAGGGATCTTCTCTTGCTCAGCTGGTTATTGCTTGTCTTGTACTCTTTAGCCAAAAAATACACACTTCTGTACAGTATCTGCATAACTGAGCAGAAGGGGGATGTTTTTATGGACTCGTTCTGTCTCTCTGTTTCTGCCTGTACTAATTGTTTTTGTCCATAGGCTTAGAAAACTAGAATTTCTTCAGTCTCAAATGGCAACCAAAATTGTTACTTTGTTGAGGCAAATATTTCTTGTTATTCAGTAGTTCATCCCCATGTGTTTGCTCCTTCATTCAGCTCATGGCCAAGTCTCTTAGCCATGTCATACCTACCTAAAGTTCCACATGTCGTCTTACTAACCGTAAGTCTTCCCTGTTTTTTTAATTCTTTATATTGATGCATTTAAAAACAAGAGTCTGCTTTCACCCTTAAGTGCCATGTGAAAGGAAGAGTTCAGTTTTTTGATAGATGTGAATTTCTATCTGGATGGGAAGCCCTCACATCTGGTACAGATTCTGGGGGTATTTTGGGTTGAGAAAAAAAAAATAAAATTCACTGTAGCGAATAAAATCTGTGCTATTTGGATAGGATGGGAGATGCAGGTTTTAGAGTGACAGATCAGTGTGACTTTGTTTGTTGGACAAAGGTTTCAAGTTTAAACTTTGAGGGGGTGTAGTGGGATAGCCTGAGAAGGTACAAACTTAAAGTTCCCTTGACAAAGGTAGGCTTAGTATTATTTTACTGCACATTTTGCTCCTATTAATGTACTTGGCATCAACTCAGTGAAGATTTTATTGATAAGATGGAAATGGAAACAACTTCAGCCTTTGCAAACCATCTTTTTGCAGAGTGTTTTTTCCCCCATCCTGGCTCTTTACACATTTTCATGTATGAATAAAGGTGAGCAAATGGTGCAGATAGATGCTGCTGTTCCATAGGTGGAGGCAATACCTGGAATGGGTCTTGAGTAGTGTCTGCAAAGAGCAGCAGTTACAGTCACCTTTCAGCTCCCCCCCCAGAGAACAATCCTGCTCCTCACAGTAACCCAGGGATTGCTAAAGGCAATAGGAATGGAGAGTACCTGTGTGTGCATGTGTGGGCACATGTGTGTTCTCTTGCAATCTCAAGTGATGAACCTCAAGAAGCTTCCCAGGTTAGCCAGTGTTTCACTCCCCAAGCCTTTCTCCATGTGCATCATTTTTTGTTCCAGCTTCATCTCCCCCAGCTCACAATCTGTCTGTCGTGACTCACACACTCGCTGGCTTTGATTTAGACTCCCATCTGCTTTCTCAGCCAGTCACATACCAGTTCTTCTGTAGCACAGTGTAGAAGAAGTGTGGGACTGAAGCAGAGCATATATCTGTGTTCAGGGGAGAGGAGGGGGAGGTGTGCTGGCTCCAGCCTCAAAGTTTCTCCTTGCCTCATCTGTGGAAGCCTGTGGTTAAGCTGTAAAATATAAGTCTGCACCATAAGATTGGGGATGACTTGGAGAAACTCATCCTTCTTGGGTGTGCTTGGACCCTCAGACCAGATTTGGTCTCAGTGTTGTCACTCACTGAATATTTTTACTTTTGTAAAAGGAATGTTCTTTCTCCTCTGCTTATATAAGGGACTTCACAATTCCCTGAGGAAAAAAAAAAGGAAAAAAAAAAAAAAAGGCAGTTGTTTTGCCTCTTCCCTGCAGGCAGCGGAAGGTGACTCAAAGGTAGAGGGGAGGCCATGCTGATGCCTGGCAGACACAAACATGCCCCTCTGGTGGAGCCAAGCAGCTGCTGTGTGCAAGGGACTTGCCCTCAGATCACCAGTCTCCTCACAAGGACAGGGTGGCTCCCAGAGGACAGACCACCATTAAGGCAGGGAAGGCTGTCCCCAGTTAGCTTATCAAGGGTGATCTTGTGCCTGAAACACAACAGACCTGAGGGGCTCTGAATTCCAGACAGCAGGAATAAATTTGTCTCTCTGCAAGAGACTCGCGGGGAAGATTTCCTTCTACTGTAAGTTCGTCACAGACTCTCCCACCCATAAGCATCATCAGAGAGCAATTGGTGCAAGGTCAATCCTTGGAATTAAAGCCAGGAGGGAATTTTCCTTTGGAGACTGGGTTAGAAGTAATGATATTTTTGACTTGCTTCTGAGACAGCTTATGGAAAATCACATGTTAAAGTAGAACTGATCACTCTAAGATAGATAATGGTTTACTAATATCAGGAAGGGGAATGAGATAACCCCCAAGAACGTATTTTCTGAGCCTGGATTTCTTCTCTGTTGTTGATAAGTCGAAACACATCTAATAGGCTGCTTGGGACTGCATCTAAATGGTATGAGACACCAAAAATATGGTAGAAAAAGATGTAGACTGTTAGAAGAAGCTGCAGAATACACAGAATTTGGTTTTGCCTGTTTACTGAGAAAACCTCACAAGAGCAGTGAATTAAACAAAGCAGCATCTTACCTTTGGATGTCAAGGTTTTGCATGCATGACACAAACTGACAAGACATCTTTTTGCAAGATGCAGATCTGCTCCAGATTCAGAACTGGAATAGAGAGGGATGCTGCAGACAAGGGTTGAGGTCTCTGTGTTAGTCACAACAGAGACAAGCTGGCAAAAGTGAGAGCTGGAATTCTCAGATCTGAGGTATGCAGAAGAATGTGGAAAAGAGGCAGGGTAGAATTACCAGGAAAAGAGAGCAGGAGTTTTCAGAAAGAAACTGTGTTTTCAAAGTGTAGAAAATGTGTCTTCCCTCTGCTGTATTTCTTGGCAGCCTGCTAATACTCCATAATTATTTTTTTTCTGGAGTTCTTATATTTTAAGACTATAACTGTGGAAAATTGTGAACAGTGATTCAGAGAGACAAAAAGTTATTTGAAATATAGGTACATAGATGCTGTTTTACTCCTCTTCCCCCAGCACTGAGGCTGCCCTCACTTAAGATTTTCCCATTCTGTTTTAAAATTTCAGAGATGATGGGAAAACAAAGAAGCTTTTTTCCCTTCCAGTGTTTTCTAAAGCCTTGGCTGAATTCAAGACATGAGACACCAAATACTTTCCTCCTATCTGTTCTTAGGGCATGGCTCAGCTATGGGACAGAGGAGAAGCTCCTAACTGCATCCCCATCCAGGAAAATCCCAGAGTAAAAATTGAGAAAGAATAAAAATGTTCTACATGGGAATGTTTGGGGGGGTGCAAGGTAAGAGCCAGTGAAAAGGAGCTGCAGCGACATGGACAGGGTGGCAGTCAGAAGCAGCAGTATGCTTCTAGGTTGGAGGTCTGGCTGTGGTACACTGCTGCCTGCAGGCCTGGTGTGGCTGGAAGGATGGCATCAGTGGCGAGTGAGAGCTGATCCTCCTCCACTTTCCACATGGCAGATTGAGCCAGGGCGTCCTGACTGTGTCAGCAGTATCCATGTCCTGTTACAGTGTGCTCTGCTTGCACTCAGGCTCCTTGCAGTTCACATCTGACACCTGCACATGCCCTAATAGTCCAGCAGCCCAACAGTTTGCACAGAGGGAAAGCATCAGAAGAAAGGATCAGTCTGATGTCCCTCTTGCCAGCTGAATCATTCCTCTGTGGGGATTGCAAAGAGCATCCAAAAGCTTCTCTTGGAGGAGCAAACACAAGAAGACTGGCTCACTGAAGAGTGTGATGGACTGCTACCCTCACACCAGCTATAAAGGAACATCCTCATCCTCATCTTCCTCTTCATCCAGGTCAGTGGTACGTAGGTTTATGTCCTTGAGGATGTCTGAGATGTTTTCAGCAACTCGCCCTGTCAGCTCCATCTCTTCCAGCTCAGTATCCGTGGCATAAGTGGAGCTGGGGACTTCCCCCTCTTCCTGTGAGTGTGAGGGCTGGGGGGAGTGTGAGCAGGGGGGCAGAGGGCTCTCAGTGCCCAGGTTTGCTGCTTGCTCTGCTGCCACCGTGCCATTGTCTTCCCGGCTCCATGCCTGAGCGCCCTGCCCTGCCTTGGTGCTGGTGGAAGTCCGGTTGATGTCACGGAAGCTGGCAAGGGGTGGTCGGAGACGAACCCCAGAGCGGGTGGAACCCTCTATTGCCTTCTGGAGCTAGAAAAAGAGAAACACTTCAGAAAAAAAAACATGAAAGGCACCCTGGCCCAGCCCTACCCAGCAGAAGTTCATCTACTCCCCAGGTTAAAGGGATCACAAACAGAGTCACAGCTCTACCTCTGGGGCCTGTGGAGATAATCTTTTACACTGGTGATGTAATGAAAAATTCCATGGTAAACAACAAATTCCACACCTCTTTCAGAAACAATAATATCCACTCAGTTAAGAGTGGCTATTAAGCCTGCACTCATGCAAAAGATGAACCTGTTAACATCGCTGTAAACAACACCTGCTGCCTCCTCTGTAGTGCAGTCATCCATTGCTTTTCGTGGCTTCCAAAGAGCCGACTCAGAATTCAACACTGAACTGAAAATGTAGCACTTGCAGTTATATATATTCCCAGCTGAAACCTGCAGCACCTGTGAGTTACTGTAGTGATCCACAGGACACTTGCAGTTATTGAAGAGGATGGCAGAGGATGTGTACTCACCTCTTCCAAAGCCAGCACTCCCCTCAGCTTCCCCATGCTGGTTACGTAGGCATGGCTGAGGCCCAGCAGTGAGAACAATGTGTGTGTCTAGGAGCAAAACCACAAAAGACCATCTCAGGGGCTTTGGAAATCAGCAACACAGAACTTGCTGCTAGAGCAGGGACTCGAGATTTAGAAATGGAAATCACAAAGACACAAAACTGTGCCGTTATCCCAGTGAGAAATCACGTCTTCCCTTCTTCCCTTTTTGTATCTGCCAAATACTACTCTTTGCTCCTTTTGCTGTGCAGCTGTAGCTGGGACTGTGCTGATGATGGAGAGCACATTCTCAAGGTCATTCTCATCCTGCAGCTGGTGGAGATTCACATACAACACCCTATGTTGTGCATTTGGAGACCTATGCAGATCCTGTTTCATTTTGGTGCTGGAAACTGAGCTACCATTTAATAATATGTAAAGTCAAAAACTGCTTAGGTTACTTATTTCCGTGCTTTCCTTATCAATAGAGGATTTCTTTTTTCCTGTCCCAAAATATTTTCTGTGAAAGCTTAAGCTTGTTGCTGCTTATCCAGTGCAGTGAGAACACAGAGAACAAGTTATTCCCTTTTTCTTAGACAGTCTCCTTGAAAGGACAGATATCACACCGCTATCAGTCTTCTTTTCTTCAGCCTAAATATACCCCATTATTTTCCTATTATTCACAGATCTGGGTTTCCAAAACTTTCCACATTCTCAGTACTCATCTCTGGTATGTTTCCAACCTCCTAGCTGGACTTTACCTGCGGCCTTACATGAAATCATTCTGTCACAGCTAGTGTTTGACTTTTTTTTTAGCATCGTGAGATACTGAATGTCATGTTCAAGTATAAATTAGGAAAAATCTGATTTCTCAAGAACAAGACATTTTACTCTAATGTAAAAGAAAACCAGACTGGTTAAATATAGTTTGGTCACGATAAACTCTGGTATTCTTTTCACTGTCAGTAGTCTCATAGCTCTAACTGTGCATACTTCATATAGTTTGATTATTCCTGAATTGTTGGTTTTGGTTGTTTTTTTTTTTTGCATCTAAGTTAAGTTGATTTGTCTATTATTTCAGAGTTTCTCACTTGCTGTTTTGTATGACAGGTACAAAACTTTCCCCATGATCAGCCTTCAAGTACATTTTTTTGTAAGCCTATATTCTCAAAGATAAATGCTAGTGGTTTTCAGATGACTTCACCTGCCCCTTTAGAAAACTCATCTGAACTATATACTAGCTTATTCTTGTCTTGCTCAAGGCTGGGATCTTAACAGTAATTAATTAATTTTAGGCCTATGCTAACCATTCACATTAAATATTGATAAAAGCATGCACTGTGCACTTTTGCTTCAGTAGACTGCTTTCCCTTTCCACTGAGTGAAAGCCCAATCCTATCTTCCTCCTCACACACAATGATTGCTTTACTCTCCTGTCATCCTATGCTGACTCTAGGCATTGCATGATACAGCTTCCTCTTTCCTTGTGCTTCAGTTCCATGAATACCCTGTGACACATGCAGACTCTACACTCTGACAGACACACCCTGACAAAACCAGGAGCGCTCATTCCAGTGCTGCACACTGACAAGGGCAGACTGTCAATCTCAGTGTAATGCCTCAGCAGCAAGGAGCACAATGCTGCTGTCAGTGTAGCAGATTTTTTTTTTTTTGTCCAAAAGCTTTTTAAATAAATGGACTCAGACTTCTTATCACAAAGGCTTTAATTTTGTAGGAGATTGGAGATATACACAGAAGATTACAGGAACAAGCTCACTGCTGTAGCTCGATGTGAAAGTGGCTGGTGATAGTAGTTGTAAGTGAAGACAAGGAGAAGAAATAAGTAATAGACTGGACTTGGAATGAGTGGAGAAAAATGGTGTATGCCTCAGGGAGATGTCTGTACTCACCTTGTGCAGGGAAGTTCTCTCCACCAGTTGGAAAGGGGAGGGATCTACGCGGCAGCTATCAAAGCACACGCTCTTGTTCAGTTCCTCCTGTTCCCAAGCATCTATCTGACACAGGAAAGAAGGGAGGTCACTTGTACAGCTACCTGCAGCATTGCTGTCTTGTGTACCCAAACTAGTCCCTGCCTCCTGTTAATGCTTCTTCCTTCCTATGTGCAACATTCATCTCGTGCATTATATCTCACCCCTCAGGTTTCCCATCCCTTTCTTGCCAGATGTCAAGTCCCTGTGGAAACAGGACAATTCAGAGATTTTTCTGAGAAGATGGGGTTTTTTCCTTCTTAAAGAGGGAGTGAACATCTTTAGCTTTCCTTTCTGAGTGCATCTTCCCCTTGTTGTTGCAAGATAATTGATCCATTGTGTAAGAAATGAAGGAACAACATGGGCCCACAGAAGGATTTAGATGAGGGGACACCTGTGGAGGTCTCTAGTCTAAAACCCTGATGTAGCAGGGCTGACTTCAAAGCTAGATCGGATTAGGCAGTCTTACCAGCACATCCAGCCAATATCTTTTCTTATGGGTGAGACTTGCCCATTGTGCCACTCCAAGAAGAAAATAACTTTGGCTATGGCTTTATCTGTCAATCACTGAGGTTTCTGGAGTATTGCAAGTGATAGGAAATGGGTATAAGAAGCACTCACATGACGTCACTCCATTTCTGCACCCCATCTTACCTCTTCTAGTGTCATTGTCTCAATGACTTCCACTGGCTCCTGTAGGAGAAAACACTGTTCAGGACAGCCAAAGAACCCACAGAGTTTCACAGAGTACAGAAAGGGAAAATTTGCACAGCTTCCTCACCCCATGTGGTCCCCTTTTTGTTCCAAATGGTGTATTAGATTTTCCAAGTGCTTAGATTTTCTTTATACTCATCCATTAGATGGTGTACTCTGCCCTTGCCGTGCTTCCTTTGCCAATGACAACTGACCATGGAGTTCTGCTGGAGCAATTCAGGTGCCTAAATATGGCCATCTAATACTGATTTAGATGCTTTCAGGATTTCCCACATGGGGTCCAACCACTTCCCTGGAGTGGATGGGTCTCCCATAAGCTCTGTCTGTTATCCTCAAACCCTGTGCAGATGTGTTAGATAACCAAGGGTGTTTAACATGGCAAGAGCCAAAAGCGCTTTTTTTTTTTTTTTTCATTTTTCTCCATCTGTCCAAAACTGTTTGCCAAATGGAATAGAACTGCATTTTATTGCATGTTGGCCAAAATATCATTAATTTTTTTTCACTGAGAAAAGATGCCCAAACTCAATCACGATGGTAGCCTGACACCTGAGCACAGGCGACTCTTTAGGAAGATGCACACTCCTTTGCAGTAATCACACCCTTTCTCCTTGGAGGGAGTTCCCCACTAATGCTGTCAGAGTTCAGGAGCATAACTGTGTCCATGCTTTAGCCAAATGCTGAATGTCTCTAGTAGTTTCTAGTTCCATTGCATTCCCTTCCTTCTTCAGGGTACTACCAGGCTGTCTGCAGCCCTAACCTGGATGGTGCTCTCTGTTTCATGTGGACGGCTGCAATGGCACAAGAGCTGCTGGATCAGTTTCCTCAGACTCCTGAAACTGCCTGAAGGATGAGAACAAACATGTGGATAAGAGAGAAGCACAAGTGAGAGACAAAAATACAAAGCCCCACACCTAACGCATCCTCTTAGCCAAGGCAGGCTGGGAAATACTGTGAGGGACACGATAGAGATGGGCCAGTCACAATCTGGCATTCAGTTTGTAAGATGGTATCTGGGACATTCCAGAATGAATATTCCCATGCAACAAAACGTATCAATAAACTGGATGTGATAGGTGCCGAGAGGTGAGGAGTCCATGCATTCTGCCAGCAGTGGAATGATGGGAATCAGAATTATACTCCCAGGCAAGCAGTTAGCAAAGAGAAGGATACAAGGCCTGGTGCTGTTGTGAACAAGGATGTGGAGGAAGTTTGGTCAGAAACAGTGATAGCTGTGAGCCAAACTAAAGAAAAGGAAGGTCTCATTAATTCATTCCTGTTGCACTTCCTCATGTCACTCCTGGGTCACCCTGTTCTAGCTTCACATAAAATGTTTCACACACTGTCCTTGTTTTCATATGTGGCTCTTTTTCTGCTTTGGTAGGATAGGTGGATGGCTGACCCACAACTCCACTGCTCTGGAAGCATAAAGTGGATTTTTCTATGCCTTAAGAGGTTTAGTCACACATGAGGGGTGTTAATGAAGCAGAATGTGCTATGTGCTCTATTACGTGTAACACTTGGGTGCCTAAAAGCATGAGCTAAAGCACTATCCTCTGTACTTATTCTCAAGACTGGGCTACATCTCTGTGCTTACTCACTCTCTGCATATTTCAGGGTGCATAAAGGATAAAAACAACCCATCATCCTGCATCACATATACATGAAAAATGAATCAGAAATGAGCTATGAGTACAGTCTTGAAAGCAAAGCTAATACAGGCTGGGGTGTGACACGAAAGAGCACAATACATCAATGTTTGTCCATCACATTGATGCAGCTGAATCAAAGAGATGTTTGTCCAAGGGAGGAGCCTTTCAGTATTGGAGATGGCTGAACAACAACCTAAGCTACTCAAAAAATTAGTGCAGGTGTTTAGCTCTCAGGCTGCTTTCCCCAGGAAGATTCACTCACGTGGTGAAGGAGCCAAGAGATGGGACCGTTCTATTCAGACTCTACAGAAAATGTCCAAGGAGTTCTTTTTGCAAAGAATGGAGTGGGGAGACAGAGAGAGTCCATCTTTAGTGCACCTACTTATTCTGTGCTGCCTGAGGGATCATAACAGAACGTATTTCCAGGTACACTAATGTTGGGGTGCACTAACAAAGTGTCATTCAGGAGCAGCAGAGAAAGCTCCTTCTCTCAGTCTCTGGGAAACCAGCCCCTCACACAGGCAGGTACACACAGTTGGCACGAAAGCTTCCCCAAGCTGGCTAGGATGTGGTTAAGCCATGACAGAAGTTACCATACCTGAATGTTGCTGGGGCTCCAAGGTTTCGGGCATTTGTTTAAGAGGACTTGTTGGGCCATTTGGCTCCTCTGGGTAACTGGGAGTGGGACTTGGAGGCCGAGGCAGCTGTTACGGAAAGGAGAGAAAATTAAGTCCACCTTGTGCCATTTATTTCTTAGCCTCCCCAAATGCCTAACTGCTTCTAAGCAGTCTCTATGTTGCAGTCTGCCCACTTCTCTCCCTCACCTCTCCCTTCTCCTCTGTATCCTCATCCTCATCGACATAAGCAAAAGATTCATGCTTCAGCTTGGGCAGGTTTGCCCAGGGTCCATCATAGGGTGCCTCATTCAGCTTCTGCTGCATTTCTCTGTTGAGGAGCCGTCGCCGCTCTGGGCTGATGTGTGTCTGGAGGAGAGCCTGCAGTTCCGACCGCTCCACGGACCCCAGGAGGATCATGGACTCTGCACAACACAGAGTGGGGAAGCCATTAAACCACCCCAAGGTTTTGAAGGTCCCCTTCCACACCTCACCCCTTCCTCCTTCCAGCCTCTTCCAGGTGCTCAGGTTCATACTATCTAGAGTTGTACAAGAGTCACTGACCTGCCCTGTGGTGGCTCCTAGGCTGTGGGGCTGTGGGAAGGGACCTCGCCATCCTGAGCTGTGCCACCCCATGCATGCTCTTGGCTCATGCAGGATCCCAGGAGGGCCCTGTTGTTACAGTTCAATTTACAGACTTCCCACACATCTCCCTTACATGCTGGATCTGCTTCACTGACCACACTCCAGCTTCCTTGCTGGCCAGCTGAAACAGCCGTCTGCCATACATCATCTGCAGTGGGAGATTTTTAGGATTTTTTTTTAATGTGGCAGGTCACACTGCCTGCTTCACATCATGTAATTTGAAAGCTAGTTTCTCCAAGCTGAGACAGTCTTCAGGAAGGACCAATTTCTCCACATTGCCTACCTGGCGAGTCCACCAAAGGCAAAGATTTCACTGTGGTGCTTTGGAGTACCTCTTGCAAGTCTCGGTATTTACAGTTAGAGGAAACAAATTTCACATCTTGGACCATAATGTCCTCAACAAAGATATTGTATTTGCTGTGAATTTGGGGATGATAAGAGGAAGAGTTAGCATATTAAAAATTCTCTAAAGAAATACCCAAATGACTACTTTTAAAAAAAGTGCTCAAAATATAGCTGCCAAATGATCTTCTGTGAGAGTAACCAGAGGACTTTCCAAGAGGATAAATACAGATTAACTGGATTTTCATTACAGTTGTATTTCACTCTGTTACCCCTCACCATAAAATACACACATGTATACATATATGTATAGATGGTTTTTATATACATACCCATGTGTATGACATATACTAGAGAGGGGAAGACATTTATAGGAATAACTGAGTTTTGCTTCAAGCAAAATACCCAAATAAAGTATTTAAAACATTTGCTGGGGAAAAAATATCCAAACCCCACTGAATTTAGATAAATGAGACTCATGATTTTCAAATTTTGAAGCTGAAGCAATTTGGGAACGTTAATACAAATTTAGTAACATTGCAGGTCATTCAGACTTGTCCTTTCGGTGAAAAAAAGAAGAGGACTTTTCTCCAGTTTTGTGTATGAAACTTAATTCTATTCCATCACTTGTTTTTTCTTACTGCAGGCCTATTGTGCCTTCTTAATTCCTCTGTAGTACTGGACCCTTTTCATAACCTTTTACTCCCCTGTGGTCTTAACCCTCTCCTGCTTTATTTCCTTGCCACTCCCTGTTTCCACCTATTTTGCTACTAATACCTTATGTGATTCCAGCCCAGGTCTGGCAGGTAGGGCAACTTCTTCACCTGGATGATGCTGTCATAGAGGCTGGGCTGCAAACTCTGGGCCACCATGTTGGCAAGAATGACAGCCACCATCATGGGCAGGATGTGAGAGATCTGACCCGTCAGCTCGAAGCAGATGACAGCGGTGGAGACAGTGTGGCTCACCGCTCCTGTCAAAGCTGCTGCACCTTTCCCAGGTAGGAAAAGGAACAGGGAGAGAAGAAGACTGTCATATAGGAACAGCATATAATTTCAACCAGAAAAATTACAGCAGTGGGACCAGGTGAGGAAAAAGGAAGACATGGAGGCTCACCAATGACAGCATACCCTCCAGGTAAGATTTGGTAGAGAATGTCATCAAAGAGGATCCCGTTGGGAAAAAGCGATGCCATGATTTCCCCAATGAGACGTCCAAATGCAGCACCTGAAAAATATCACTGACAGTTATGGAGTTAACATTTAAGGAACATCCAGTCTGTGCTGTGCAGCTGTGCTGGGCAATCACTTGGATATTTTTTTAAAGAAACAAAGCCAAAACTTACATTAAAATGACACTGGTAACTAAAGAGTAGTTCTCAGTTACAAAAGACAGAACTTAGACTCCAAAAGGAAAAAAGGGTACTAAGATTGGTAAATACAGTTGACCCCTCATTCATTCACTTGGGCACACCAGGCACAGCAGTAGCTGTGGTTCCCAGGCTAGAGGATTCCCAGGCTGGGATTCCCAGGCTGGAGGAGGGCATATTTTCAGACTGTGTACAATGTCAGTCGAGATCACAGTTGAGGCCCTTTAGACTCTCATTCTGTGAATGTCTAAACATTAGAATCACAGCTTACAGAGGAGTTTTTGTGGGAAGGGACTTCTGGAGGTCTTATTCTGACCCCTGCTCAGAAAAGGGTGATTTCAAAGGAAGATGGAGTCACCTATGTCTTGTTCAGACAGGTTTTACAGTCTGCAAGGATCTCTTGGACTGGTGGACACAAAACAGCACTGTGTTCCAGAATTGTATCCAAAATGCGGAATGCATAGAAACAATTTCTTTGCATTGCTGTCTAGGTCTTTTCCTAATACAGCCCTGATGCTAGTTAGCCTTCATCACTGCAAGGGCCTGGTTACTGTCTCATGTTTAGTTGCTGCCTGCCAGAACTCAGAGGTCCTTAGAGCACCCTATTTCATTTGAGAGTTGTGGGTACTTAGTGCTGAATGTCATGAGCTTGTGTAGTTCAGTCTATCACAGCCTCTCTTTCTAAACATTGGCATCATATTGATTTTTTTTGGTTGTTATTGGAATTAAAAGCAGTTAAAAGTCAATAAACTTTTTCTGTTATCACATTTCAGTCAGAAGAAAGGAGTTAGATTATATTGTGGGTATTAGTTTTGAGGTTATCTCTTCTGGCTGCCTTTCAGGGGTGAAAGGAGCAGCTACTATTAATTATAGGATGGAAGTTTCTCTGTAAGTGAAGAGGCATAGAGATTAGAAGGCCATGGCAAGTGCGGCCTTCCTTATGTAAAAGGGTAGGGATTACCTACTTGGCATTTGGTTTCAGGGGTTGAGGAAATGTCAAAAGCAGAGACCCAGAGGCTGGTCTATGGACTGCTAATCAGGTTGTCATAGACATCAAGTGATGACTTCTCATATGCCAGATGAACCCTGCTGGGTGTGTAGGCAGTGTCTCTCCTATTCTTTCCCCTGTCAGATGAATAGGCTGCAAAACAAAATTGAAACTCACCTAGTACGAAAACAGGCATGAAGCCTCCACAGGGGATTGGCATCGTGGTGGCAATAACAGCCATGCAGAACTAGAACAGAGGCAGAGGGTGCAGTTGTTACTGAGTGTCAGTAGCATTTCCTGCAGCTCCACTCTGTGCCCAGCCTGGCTACAGAGACCAGAAAGCTGCTGAGGTGTAGTACCGCTAACTGAGTTCTGTCTTGGCAGTACCAAACCTTGCCAAATACAGCTAAAAACTGACTATACTGCAGTGGAGAATCAGGCCAGGCCTTTGCCCAGAGTCAAAATAGCAGTTTCTTGTTTATGTGGTCTATCCCAATGCTGAATATATCCAGCAGAAAATCAAGAGCAGTTATCTAGCGAGTAGAGAAAGCCTTCAATTAGCAGGACAATGCCAATGAATCTAGTGACCAAGGGTACAGCTCCTCCAAAGGTAGATGACTCAAAACAGACACACCCTGTAGTCCACTCATCCTTTCCACTCCTCTTCTTCAAGTAAGCAAGACCTTTTTAGCTTGGTACTCTGTAATAAGAATTATCACAGAGGGAGGACCCTTAACTACCTGTCAGAAATTTGATAGAGTGTTTTACTTTAGGTGGAAACAGTTGTGTCAATCAGTCATTGATAGCTGTTCTTGATCTACCTAAATTTTCAACTGACATTGCAAGGTGGCCTCAGCTCTTCTGCCCCTTTGCAATAAGTAAATAATAAAATAATTAGCACCTATTCTATGATATTTTTAAATCTTTCTTTCTTTCATCTTAGGAAAACCTCCTTCTTGCTATTTTTATTTTGAACATTGGAATATGATGTTTTCTTCTTTCAAATGTCTTTTTTTTTTCTCTATCCTATGTCATTTACACAGCTGATCCTTTCAGAGGCTGAACAGTTGCAACTTCCACAGACCATGTCAGCTCAGAATTTTTAATCTGCTGTTGCTTTCTAGGAAGTGAGCAAAACTTTCCAGCTGCATTTCTCCATGAAGTTTTGATGGACTTCTAAGAAATCCTTGAGCCTCACACAGCTATAGATTGTGCTTGCATATTCCTATTTGTCCCCTATCTGAAGTCAGGAATATCAAATAGAGTGTGTCAGACCTCGTTTAGAGCAAACATAAATTATCTGAGAGCTTTTTAGTCAAGTATTTCTTATATTGGTACTTGAGAAATCTTTCCTGATTTAGCCTTCCCTACCAGCTGCTATACAGTGGATACCAAACGTCATTCAGCAGGATGCCTGAGCAGGATGACCTAGGGAGCAGAAAAGGCCACTATTTTAAGGAAAATATTCCCTAATAATTTTTGTAATTTGAGGTGGATAAACATCACATCAGAAGATGTAGGAATCCATTGCAGCTGTAGTGCTTCATTCAATGCCCAGCAGCTCCTCATTGGCTCTTCACAAACTGCTTTACAAAAGGGAAGCATATTCAGTGTGAGTGGAGAAGGGTTATGGTGAGCTGGGCTTCCTACCTTCACAAGGAAGAAGAGCAGGATGGTGACAAAGACGCTGACTTTAGGATGGATCCAGGCAGCAGATTTCCCTAGGATCTGGGTGTCCCCAGAGTGTTTGATCCAGGTATAGTTATCAAAGAGAGTGCTGATGGCTTCCCGTGGCATCAGCTAAACAACAAAAAAGCAGGTATGAGTCATGACATTAGATAGAGTAAATATTCTATCTGTATTGCAAGGAAGTGAAGGAGATTTTACCATGGGAATTCATGATTATGAGGCTTAATTCATGTTTCTAATCTTCAGGAAGAGAGGCATAACTTTACTCAAACAGGTGAAGACATAATTACTTTTACTCATGGTGTAACCATCTTTCTTATTATTTGCTTAGAAGAGTGGACCTTTTTCACGTTTTCTATGAAGGAGGTAGCAGAGATCATATAGTGCCTCCTCAGTCCAAACTCCTCCCATATCATTCTTCCCTTTTCCCTGACACAAGGTTATTGGGGCAGAGGATAAGGAGATAACGTTCCAAAGAACTGCACAGAATTGGTAATACACTTTCCAGTCTCACCTCTCCTGCCATGAACTGCCCAAATCCATGAGGAAACGTCACAGACGCTATACAGAAGGTTATAACTGCAGGGTATATCAGTCGGCTGTAAAGAAAGAAAGTTATTACAACATGGCCTCACATCCTGTTCTTGTAGCACCATCACTTCAGGACTAGGAATGCTATTTCTGTGATGCTCTCTGTATTTGTCTCCATTGTTTTGGAGTGATCTTACTGGCAGCTTAATGCCCTGCTCTGCTGTGACACTTCACAAGCACTGAGACAACACAAGCCTAAACTGGTTCTGCATGCTGGACTAATCCTGCCATGTGTCCCTCGGCAAGTTACTGTTTTTTACAGGAAGTGTTTTCTGAGATTTAGGAAGACAAAATATAACCTTTAATTTGATTCAGTCTAAGGACCTAAAAAATTCTGAGAAATCAGCAAAAAGTAGATTCCCACTTTTCAGGCTTTTCTCTACTTCTGTATTAACTTGATTTGATAGCTCTGCTGCTGTATGTGAGTAAGAGGCTATATGGTGAAGAAAGACATTTTTCCTTGCACATAAGAAAGTAAGTTAATTTCAGCTTCTGTTTATTTAGTGGTTTTCTTCTGGTCAGGCCTGCAATTGGATAAGAAATAAAGTCTTCCATGCCTCTCAACTTCAAAAATTCTCATAGTATCAGATCTTTTTCTGTAAAGAGACTGAAGACATTTACAGCTAGCCACCATTTCTTGTCCAAGTTATGAACTTTGGAGGTTAAGACTTTAATAGAGAGAGGAAAACAGTATCTTCAAGTGTCCTGTAAAAACTTTATTGTAAAGACTTTTATTTTATTTTGCATTTCACTTCCATGCTGCATTTCACACCATTTGGTTACTATCAGTTTCAGCTTTTGTTTCATAAGAATGGAGCAGATTCCTTACATTTTTGCCAACGCTTTGATTAAAAAACAAATATATATTTCAAGAACATAGTTAGATTTCAGCTATATATAATTTTCCTGAAATATAAGTAATGTTGAATTTTTGCACAGATCCTAAAAACCCAAACAAACCAGAAACAGCTTGATTTTAAGAAGCATGATCATTGACTTTCTAATTAAAAACGTTTTCTGTCCAATTAATAGTTTGCCTTATCCTCTTAACAAATATTGCAGAGTCTCCCTTCCAAATCAAGAAACTATTTGACACTATGGAAGCTGACCAAAAGGAAAATCCAGTACCGGAAAAATTCTCTTGATGTTTGCAGAGATCTTACTCTCATACAGGAGCAGTTTCTCATCTTTTTACTATCTTACACATGAAATAGGTCTGCTGTCATCCAGAAAGCATTTGCTACTCTCCAATACCAGTAGGGTGTAAGAATCTGGTCCCTAAAGAGAATATCTTCACAAACACTCACTATTTGGTGAGAAACTGGCTCAGGGCTTTATGACGTCGGATGCCCAGGACAACTTGGCGATTGAGATAAACAAAAAAGGCTCCAAGGAATCCAGAACATATGCTAAAACAGAAAAAAAGAAATAAAATCATGCCAAACAACAGGTAATACACAAACCATCAACAAAGAAAATGAGTTTAAGTGGTTTCATCTTCAGCTGCTCTTGAAGTCTTTTGAATGTCACCTAGAGGGTTACTCCTACAGCAGCTCGTTTGAAGATATTGACTCCCTGACGGAAGAGGAGAAATTATTTTGGACCTCTGTCATGCACACTACTATTTTACGAATTTTCTCTTGCTGAGAGGGGAAAAAGCTATAAAATCATTTCAAAAAGAGACCGACAGTTCTCAGTGAGGGCTCGTGAAGAGCAACCAGGCAAAGAGCAGTGTTGTCAGAACTTAAAACATCAGGTTGGAACAGAAAATAGCAAAAATGAGGGGGGTTTTAAATCTGATTCAGTAAAATGATACGCCTACAACAATAACTAATAGCAATAGGAACTCTTGTGCCTAAAGCAAAGTATGTAATCTCTATTATCCTAATCACTTAGGCTTATGCTCCTGATTTTAATAAATCAAGAAAAAAGTGTAGTTGTCTAAGAATTGGTGTGATCCTTAGGCTCTGTAGCTTAATGAGACTTGGATAAATAGGGCCTAATACTTGAACATGAAAAGAAAAAGAAGAGTGAAAAAAGACTGCATTTAGAATTGGTAAGGGGAAGCTTTATTTTAGGTGGCAAGTAATAACTCACGTAATACTGAGGATAAACACTGAATATTTTCATTCTGCTAATTTCTAAAATTAATGGACTTTTGCTTGATTATATGTTATGCATGCTTTTGCCAAATCTCATTCAATGAATTATTTAGTATACTTAAAACATTGTACATTGAAAATAATCCTGCTTTATAATTTAAAAATTGCACATTTAAACTAAATATAAAGCTTTTCACAGACAAACAGGTTTAATGAATTACTCTTCAATATTTTAAGCCAGCACTGATTAGAACAGTGTTTAAAATAGACCAGTCCCTTAGGCAATATAAGCCTAAAGACTGCACAGTCAACTGCATAGCTCTATAATATTTTATATTAAAATATACGTCTCTCCATTCCTATTATTTTATCAATAAACTGGAAGTGCTCCTTCTATGCAGATTATGCAAATTAACATTTGGTTACACAGATAAACAAGATATACCCATTGTTAGTGTTTGTCCCACCTGAAGGTGAAGAAATATGCTGGGTAGAAAGAGAGTTCAACTTTGAGACTTCATGTTAAGAAAATTTGGAGTATTCCAAGTTGGCATCAGGACTTTATTCAAGACTATCCAAGCCTTTGGAGCTGTTTTTTATTTTAAAGACCACATTAGACACCCAGGCATTTGAAAGTATTTTGCAGTTGTCATATATTCCTTTCCTAGCCTATGTGCAATGCTGAGAAAAGCCAGCTCTGTCAACTCTGTTCAAAACATATTGACAAGAGGTTTTGCATTCTAACAACTAGCTGTAAAATCACAAGGATTATGTTTTTCCTTGCCAGTCTAAACCAGTAGATTCCTCCAAGTTCATTAGGCAAGTCTGTTTAAGGGGAAGAACAAAGTTAATACATGTTGCTAGCAAAAGCTCTTGTGTATTCACAGATCTTTCAATATATCTGATAGCTTCAAAACCCCCCACTTGATTTCATATTCAAGTAAATTAGTAGGAGAGCAGCCTACGAAAATAGGCTGGAAAACTTCAAATATATTTCTGGTCTTGGATGGAGGTATCTTCTTGCAAGAGAATATGTTCACAACACCAGAACAGGTGTTTATTCCTACAGTGTATTCCTTTTGTTACTGCCTTGAAGTGATTTCCCTGGCGCCTCCCTCAAGCTCTAACCAGAGATTTTTCCCCACAGTAATTCCAAATTCATCTTTTCTCTAGTATTTCCCAATTTTCATTTTTCTTAAGTTTATTCTTTCATTTACTCCAAATGAACCATTTTTCTCACTGAATCCAGTTACTGTTGGTTACCCTTGTCACCATGTCAGGTATACCAACCTCTCTCAAAAAGGATAATTATTCTGAGCTTGTGAAAAGGAAACTTTAGGTTAAACCTTTTGTTCCATCTTTGTCATGAGAAAAGGCCATACTTGTTGGATCCGTTCATTGGGGGATCATGTCAAAACAATTAAAAGGCTATTCAGTACATCTATTCCCAGAATAGATGACCAAGTTAGACTTACCTATTTTTTTCTTTTTAACCTCCAAGCTTAATTTCTGAAAAAGATGCATGGAAAGGAAATAACAAACACCTTAATAATACCCATATTTCTTTCTTTAGCCATTGTGATGCATGGGCACCATTTCTGAAGGAAGAATTCCAACAAATAGAAGCCTTATTTGTGACAACCAAAGTGACTAAAAGTGATGTATGCAACTTTTTGGCAGAAGAATTCTTAACACAGATGATATTATAACCTTTGTAGAGCAAGGTGTTAGTTTCCTGGGAACCTACCCTATTATAGCAAATGCTGGCAGCTCTTGCAGATCAAAGGGGAAGTCCATGCGGAAGTTTGTTCTGAACAGGGCTGTGATGGTAACTGTGAAAGATGAAAGGTAGAGGAGAAAAGAAAATAATGAAGTGAGAAGTTAAATGCAATAAAAGCTAGGGGTAGGGAAACAAGGAAACTGGTTTATACATGCTCTTGTGTGGTTTCCTGATGTTATATACATTATTAAAGATTGGCAGACTGCTCTGATTTAGTAGGTTCTATTTTTGAGCACTTGCAACCCTAGCACTCTAGATGATCTAGGTTTGATTTCAGAGAATGTATGCATTATTTTTAGCAGCAATTCCTGATTTTTTAGGGTTTTCTTTTCTTTCTTGTCTTCTGCCATCCATTCACTATTAAAAAAAGCTCTTCCTGGTATTCTTACTGACTGAGAGGTCTCTTTGCCGAGGCAGGCAATATCTGCATAGCTGAGAAAGCTGTATCACTTCTCACAGTTGTGGTTGCCTTCCAGAAACAAAACTCAGATTTTCACTGAAGTTAGAGCTTCAAAATTTTTGACTGGTACCAAAACAATGAAAGGCTTATAAACCAGAGATGGAAAGGATCAGCTAAGCCCCATCTTCTCCAGCTCACCCTTCCTGGTAGTGCTGCTCTGCTACAATGAAATGTTGAAACCTGAGCTGCTTTTATCTGGAGGTGTGTTATTGTGTAGAAAAAATAAACATCTGTGTGCCAACAGGTGAAGGATAAATTAGCAATTTAATACAGAGTGGAAGTGCAGTTGATGAGAATGACTATAAACCCCAGCTTTCCCTGGATGAAGGAATTATTTGTTCAATGAGGAAATAAAAGAAGCAGTGAAAATCTAGCATATGATAACAGCAAGCATTAAGTACTTGTTATTTGGTCAGACAGAACTAGGTTTAGAGTAATAATTTAATGAGGTCTCAGTGGGTTCCATTACCAGAGATAGCTAAGCCTAAATCTGCATTCTACTATCCAAATTGGGAAGATCTTGCTCCCTGTCTCTTCCCACTGCCCCTTCCCTCCTGGCCGTGCTATTGTTCTCCTCTCCCATCGGGCCCACTGACACATCACAGCCTTCTCTGAGCTCCTTTGCCTCATTAAAACCTGCCAGAAAACCTATTGACTTTCCCTGGATTACTCTTTTGCCAGGGAAGTGAGTTGAATTGAGGGGAACAACAAACATAGAGATGGCACCAGGGAGGGTTAAAAGAACAGTCAGGGATGGAAGATGGTGAAAAGCAGGGTGCCCTCTTTTTTTTAGATCAGCCCAAGAAAGGGATCATCTCAATTCAGTTTTAGGAAATAGATAGTCCAAGCCACTAAATGGCAGAGCATTAAAAAGTATAGTGAACTCATTTTCAAAGAGTTTTGCTACAGGGTGGCAAAGATGACCAGAGGAAAGAAAAATAGGCACAGCATTTAGTCTGTGTCTTTCTTAGTTCCATCTCTACTCCCAGAGGAGAGAAAGAAATTTCCACAGAGAGACTCAACCCACCTGTCTACATCTTCTTTCCTGAGTGACTAAGCCATCCTGAAACTAAATGTCTAAGCCCTTTTTTCTCCACTGGCTACAAAATGTACTCCTTTAGATTATCTGTCCAATTCCTACAAAGCTAGAAGTAAAAAGCAATGGGAAAGTAGTTAATGTGAACATTTATTTAAAAATAGATTTGAACTTTATGATAACACTGAACCCTGTGTAGAAGGAACCAGAAGGAGCAGGAGGAAGGCAAGGCATGAAATCCCATGGCAAGTAAGATGAAAGCTGGTGACATGGCAAAACAAAAATCCTGTAAATTGCACAACTCCAGCCTTCCATGATGGGCAAAGAGGTGCTCAAGCTGCAGCAGCCAACCAGAGTGGCTGGCAAATAACCAGAAGTTGTTTGGAAAGTACAGATAATGGTGTAAGGCCAGCCAACAAAGCCATGAGTATAAAAAATCCAGCAAAGATTCTGTGGGCCTAAGAAATACAAGAATTGTGGTGGGATGCTACACAACTTACTTGCATGTGTCATTCTGATGTGATCACTTCCCTACCTCCTTCTTCCTGGTAGCAAGCATAATAGAACATGAACAGAGACTGAGAAGACTGGGTGTGTAACTTTTGAAGGGAAATAAATGAGCACGAAAAGACATGAAAGGCAAGTTAGAGCAGATATGATAAAAGATCATAAAATAATGAATGACTTAGCTAGATAGAAGTTCCTAGTTCCTAATACAAGGACAAGGAGACTGACAACACAAAAAAAATACAGAACTGTGAAAAGGAATGATTTTTCATAGCCAGTTGAATCATGGAACTTTTTAACCTAGACAGTCAATGAAGAAGAACTTAAGGAGCCATTAATATGGGTATTAAAGCTGTCTGGATGATTTTGAAGAAGGGACAGTAGTCAAGATGATTCAGGATTAAACTAATATCTAATGATTTGAAATTAAACTAATTTCTAGTGATTTGAGAGACCAAGAAGGGAGTCAGAAAAGACAAAGTGAAGGACATGAAATGATCTCCTGTTATCTGTCTTTGAGTTTCTTATATTTTTCTCTGGAAAGAACAGAAAGATAGGGGTTTTGGGTTTTTTGTGACAAATCCGATGGTTAAATACTGACTTTTAGGCAGTGCTACACAAAGAACAATGTACTCACTTTCTACATTCAGGTAGAAAGTGGAGTAATTTTCTATATTCCAGAGAATATTCAAACTCCCAAAAACTCCATCCCTCTGAAGTCAAGAGAGACATGTTATAGCAGTTATAAGTAAGTAAAGTGCCCACATGGAGCTCAATAACATAGATGTAATTATAAGAATAAAAGGTAAAAGCATTATAAGGAAGAAATTTACATAGAAATGGCAGCCTTCTGCACCAAAACTCTGTTCTCATAGTAGCTGAGATGCTCTCCTGACTTGTGCAATTTCTTTCTGCAACAAATGTCACTCTCGTGCTTTTCAGTTACTTGAGACACTTTATTTTTTCAGGACATTCAGTTAGATCCTACCAATCCTGTACTCTCCCACTCATTCAATCATCTCAGTTTTCTTGACTATCTGTTTTTAGTCAACAGATAACCAAAGCAGGCCATGAGCTTTCCAGCATTGTGTGACAGGTTATCTCTGTGTTACAGCCTGGATGCTATTCTGAGTAGAGGCAAAAAAATCCCACCTCAGGACGTTTTTTCCTTGCTGAGGACTCATATTCTGTCATTTATCAGTTAGATACTTCCCTCCTGTCCTAGGAATAGGTTGGGTTAGACAGCTGACAAGATGGCAAGACACTTCCCTTTCTCCTTCCTTCTGTGCCGCTAGAGGTCTTGTGTTGTGGCAGAAGTTTCAAACACCATTAAAACATTGTGGTTTTGAGAAAGATAGGAAATAATGCATGAACAGAGCAACCTCTGTGCAAAGAGAGCAGGAATGGCTCTTAGCTTACCTGCATCCTTGTTCCAGACAGCCAGGACTCGGAACACAAAGGCACTAAAGGTGGCTGCAAAGAAGCCTCTCCAGTAATTGCGCACAGCAAAGTAAGTGGAGGTGACCTCGATGCTGAAAAGAACTCCTAGAAAGAGTTGGGAAGGGAGCAAAGTTAAAATAACAAGTGTCATGTTAGAAGCATGAGAGAGGATTCTAAATAGCTTCCTAGAGCAGTGGTCTCCATACTTCTTTGATCATGCACCCCAACCAAAAAAAAGGTTTTTGAGCATGTACCCTCCCCCATATGTGTATTTATTTTAAAATAATGCACATGTACTACTGTACTAAAATATTGTGTACAATATCAAACATGCACAAAAATAGAAAATAAACAAGGATGAGATATAGATGGAGTAAACATAATTTTAAAAATAATTTGTTTTATTTATTAATGGAAAATAAAATATTGTTCTCACTAAAATAGTAATATTCTTTATTTTCAAAAATCTGGGTTTAACACTTTATGACACAGGGAGTCAAAGGTTTGGTTCCATGTTCAATTATTCTGATACTTGGTCTAAAAAGAATATCTCACAAAGATATATAGATCCAAATGCAAGAAATGTATCATCTGCTGTGCTGGCTAAATCACGATACTATTTTTTCAATCCCACCCACCACATATACAAAGACTTTTATTAAAATTTGGGTGGTAAATTTTCATCCTCCCTGATGTCAATCATTTGTTGTTGCAAAATAATCAGAAGATGTTGAATTTTTATATTTTTAACAAGTTCAAAACCCACTTAAAATTATAATCTTGAAGACTTTTTAAAAGGTAGAAATTTCTGTTTTCAAGTTTTTTGAGTATATATAAAGTGACAGTTTTTGTAGCTAAGACATTTACATTGTATTTAGCAGCAGACTCACAAAACCTCCACAAACTTCTTTTGAAAAGCAGTTTTCTCACCCGCTGTTAGAACATCACTTTCACCTTGAAGTACATTAAGTATGTTTACTTTTTCAAAAATAACTGCTAGGTAGCAATCTACTGGCAGACACTTGTCATCACAGAAAAAAATCAGCAAATTCAGAGCACTTGTCTTTTGGTAAAAGAAAAAGGTACAACTGGACTTTAAATTCTCGTCTTCTTTAAAGTTGCTATCAGATAACCAGCAAATGCCTGTAGGGTTTTCACGGTCATTTCCCATCTTGTTATGAAGTACTGTAAAGATTCTACTCTTTCAGGGTCTTGTTTTTATTAAATGAACCACATCAACCACATCCTGTAGCACCTTGTGCATATCTGGCTCCCATCTCTTTGCTGCAATAGCTCATCTGTGAACACTGCAGTGCATGAATTCCAGGTGTAGTGGTGCCTAGGTAACCTTAACCCCCAATTCTTCTCTTATTCTGCTCCACCAGTTGTTACACTTGCAGAGCTCTTCCATAAAACATTTTTTATTAAAGAGGTAATTTACTGTTGAGAATACAGCTTCTGTGGTAGATATTCCTTTCAGTGTCTCTCAGAAAGAAGATCTGCATTTTACTATTGAAACAGAATCTGGAAAATACCATCATCTGAGGCATGTCAGAACATCTGTACTCTAATCCAGCTGCACAGGAAACCTCTCCTACTATGTAATTCATACAGACTCTTGTTTCTTCAAACCTTAAGGAATGTCTGCTATGCATCTTCTAGCAGTGTTTACTGATGAAAGAACACATTTTAGTTTGCTCCTCTATTGCTTTCTGTGTACTATCACAGCCATTTTTACGTTTTATGGCAGGAAGAACAAGTTTTTCCCCTGTAGTATGTGGCATTTTTTCTTTTGCCGTGAAGCAAGAAAACTCAAAGGAGGCTTCTACACATTTGTTATAAGGTTCAGTGAAATTTTGTGAAGTATTGGATTGAATGTCACACGGCTTGAAGCATCACTGAAAAAATTGTAGAGGTTTGTCTTCATGCTCTGGAGGACTAAATTTTAAATGTCTCACTAATTCTGATGGCTTCATACCCTCATTAGTTAACTTATCAAAGCACAATACACACACAGGGTAAAGTTTATCATGTAACGATAGCAGATATAAATTCATATTTAAAATAACCTTTGATAATTTTAATCTTTTTTTATCCTACTTCCCCTCAGATCTGATTAGCTGGCTATTGTTTGTTCCTCATAATGGGACTGAATAAGGGCCTGTACTAGAAGTGTCAGCTCTGCCATTCCCTGTCATTTCTCTGTGCTCACATTATTAGTGTTATCTTCAATCCATATTCTTTGCAGGAACCTTTAAAAGCCACTTTTCCAATGTGTGAGGATTAGTTTCATTAACGCTAGATAATATAATCTATAAATCCACTTAATCCAGTGTGGGCACACATCAATTGCAATTCATTGCAATATGCTGAAAGAGAATAAATTATTGAAGGCACCATGGTCAATCCTCCACATTGGGAGCAACTCTACACCTCATCCACTGTATGTGACAAGTGGCCATGTGACATTAGGACACTACTGCCAACACAAATACTTAACATTAGTGAAGTTTAATCTGTTTATTTTTTATATTAAAAAAATAGGAATTCTGGTATTTTCTTCCCACATCCAGCAGATCACCTTGTGCACCCCCTGGGGTGTGCACACCCCAATTTGGAGACCACTGCTCTAGAGAGCCTTCTCCTCTTGCCCCCAGAAAGCAGACAACATGTGGAAAAAAGACTGTCAGAAATCCTGGGGAGGTTGAAAACACTAAAAGTAAGTGTCTCTGTCCAAAGTAAATGTCACACCAAAAATGTGTTGCAGAGGGGTGGGAAAGGAGAAGAGGACTAGGCGGGAGAGGATTTAGGTACCCGAGGAAAAGGAAACAGAACAGCCACTTGCCTCCAAGCGGTGTCCCAAAGCAGCAGCCAACACCCACAGCACACCCCACAGTCAGGACATCCGTGTAATAATAGGGCTGCTACTGGTGAAAGAGACAAAGAGAGACAGACAAACAGAAGAAAGAAGCAAAGAAAACAGAGAGTGAGTAACAAAATTGGCAGGTACGACTGCATTATGTCACCCAGCTCTGTCTCCAGTCTCAAGAGCTATAGCTATGTTTATCTTACTTCTCCCTTCTGGATGGCTCCAAAATACGGAAAAAGCAAGACCTGGCACAGGACAGGCATATACCTGGAATCACACATTCAAGAAACATGAAGAAGGCAGCACCTTCTCTGTATTTTCATTTGAAACATACACATTTCTGTCACTATGGAAGAAATGTCTCCTAGAAAATCCTCCAGAGGATTGAAGGAGCACAAGTAGGTTTCACTCCATCTCTTTACTTTGGCAGAGAATCTCAGGATGCACATGTGCCAGAGAATGCCTCAAAAAACCTACCCTGTGATTCAGTGTGCACAAGGCACATGCATGTCCAGAGCAGAGTGTGGACTGATGCTCAAGGTTCTTCCATGCTGTAGGAATGTAGGTGAGTGGATGACAGATCACCCAGTAAAGCATTGTGCTCTCCTGGTGAAAATGGTCATAATAACAAAAAAAGTAATTGGAAGATATAAAAGGGAGAGTCTTTCTAAGAGACTGGATACCATTTGCTTTTCAAGGACTAAACTGGCTTTTCAAATCCATCCTCAATACACAGGGTGGTATTCACCTGCAACAATGTCAAGAAGTCACACACCAGGGCATTATGATGGGAAACTGCAAGCCATATCCTGGACCAAGGTCAGCTGAAGATTACATGACTCCCAGGTAATGGAAATCACATTTGACAATTTGGTGCAAATCCAAAAGAGGAACCAGGGCTACAGAAACTCTGATAACTTTCTGTTTGTTCCCATACTACAATGTTATCCCAGACTCACAGCAAGTTTTAGTTCTGAACTCACACAGCGGGTTTTAGTTCTCTATCTGTTCAGAACTGGGCTAACTACAAGGTTAGATCAAAGGTAATGGGATCAGGCTGCTCAGGATCAGGCTGTTAGGGCAGCCCTGAACACCTTCAAGGGCAGTGATTCCCCAGCATCTCTTAACGCCTGTGCCACCCTGAACCACCTTTGGGACAAGGGGAGAAATTATTTTCATGCATAGATAGAATTTCCCTTGTTGCAAGTTGTGCCTGCTGCCTCTTTGTCCTTTACTAAAAGTCCTCTGAGAAGACTTTGACTATTTTGTCTGACATCTCCTTTATCTACCAAAGGCAGAAGTTAGATCAGTCCCTGTTTGGCCTTCTGTTTTCTTCTTTAGCATCATGCCAGTCATCCAGGTATGATACATCCTGGAGTCTCTGAGATTATGTTAATTCCAGATACAAAGAAAGAAACAAGAAGCATAGACTTCTACAGGGATTTTTTTAGGTTTGAGGGTTTTTTTGCTTTATTTTTTTTTACCATTAAGACAGGTACCATTCTCCTGCATACTTCCAATGGTTCCAACCAGACTGTAGTCTGATCCTTGGTTCTGAAACTGGTTTCTTTCAAGGCTTTTGGCAGACTGACAAATTTTGCCTTAAAGCCTCAGGCTTCAGCTCAGGCTGTCTACATCTTACTGGACTGCCCACATATGCACAGTTCTCAGGCTCTTGCTTGCTTAGCCTGATTTTCATTGTGGCATCTTTTCTCAAGTTATCAACTGGAGAACCCCTAATCTGTAGCTGACAAACTATGTTCCTTCCTTGATTTATTTTTTTAATAGTCAGCAAGAGTAAAGATCAGTATTACTGCTGATGCAAGACCATTTGTCAGCTAATTCATCCATTTGTAGACTAACAGGAAAGTAGTGCATGGAAGAACTAAAGCCATCTTAGAAAAAAAAACACAGCATTTAAAAACTCAGTAGACTTCTGGGCACAATAACCATGCAAAGAGGTTCAAGACAGCACATGGGAAGAGGGGGAAGTGAAATGAAAGACAAATTATTTATTAATATTCCCACTGCTTTAGGAAGAAGCCTCTGTATCATGTGTCTCCGTTTAAAGAAATTCAGTGAATCTGAAGAGTAATACAAATGCATGGGGGAGACATAAATTTCCAAATTTCTCCTCCAAGTGGGATCATGGACAGTTGAGAAGGGACCACGGGAATTGTCTCCCTGCTCAGAGAGCTGTTAGTCCTGTTAATTCCAAGGCTAAGTCAGGTTCTTGTCCAGGTGAGTCTCGCACATTTCCAAGAGTGGAATTTCCCTGGACACTCTGAACACCTATGCCAGTGCTGGATCACCTTTGGGAGAGAAGAGCATAATTTCCTTTAACTGAGTCAAAATTTCCCTCGTTGCAAGTTGCCCATTGCCTCTTAGAAGGTTTTGGGTTTTTTTACTTCTGTTCTCTACTTGATCTTTATTGACTCTCTGGATAGCCCTTGGTACTATTCAGGTGGAACAGTGTTCATGGCAGGCAGAGACTGAACAAGCTGCATCATTAGAAATCAGCACTTAAATAGGAGTCCCTTTTCCTGTAACCTTCCCTTCCTTTCGCTGCCACCAGTTACACGTGAACAGAAAGAACTTGTGTTGCTGAAGTGGAGAGGTATCTGTGGAGAACCTTTCGTGAAAGCAGGAAGTCTCACAGCAAGAGGTCGAAGGAACTGCACATTAAATGTCACATACAGAAAGACACTTGCCTCCAAGAGGAGCCTCGAAGCAACATCCAACTCCAACTGCGCAAGCCGGCACCAGGAGGTCGAACTGCCTATGCACATTCTGGAACAGGGAGTGCAGCCAGAGATGGGCATGCTGGGGTTAGAGGGAGCAAAGCCACCGGGTTAGGACCCAGAACAATGAAAAGAAGCAACAGCCAGCAGCACGGTCAGCCATTGCTATTACAAATAGCAGGCTCTACACACTTCAGTGCAGTCTTTAGTACTGACATCTGCTCCTTGTGCATAGACAGGATCTACTCAAGGAGAACAGAACCTCCAGCTGTATTACATAGTCACTTTCTGCTAAGAGCCTGCACATAAAGGAGGTCCTACATTTATCTGTATGTGCAGTTAATAGATTTTTTTATACAACCAGTCAATATGGTGATCAGCCTGCAGAGGCTGTTCGGCGATAGCAAAAGCACAGAGATGGTGTCAGTTTCTATAATTAGCAATGCTGTATAAATTTGGCTTAAAGACAAATTGATTATTTCTGCAGCTACATTTTTTATACAATGATCACAGTGCAAAGGCATCAATCACAAGATTGAAATCTAGTGTCAAACACTCCTAACCAGTCTCTGTGTGATTTCTGAGTAACATTGGTGGTCCTGCACAGTTATTTGGACTGTATGCCTGGCCTTGCACTACTTTTGCTCAGCCCATGTTTTACTGCTCTACAGCAGTACAGTAAACATCAATATATGTGTTAAACATCCTCTGTGTTCCATGGCCTACCCATACTAGCCTGAGTGTCTCAGGAGCTCAGCCTGTGGAAGAACTGTGTGCAGAGATATGTTCCTTACCTCATACACCCCACAGAAGATCGACATGAACTTGCTGAGTACCACAGCACAGATACTGGCAATATGCACAAAAGGACCCTGCAAGAGAAGAGGAGAAAATCAGAGAGGGTTGCCCTCTGGTTACTGACAATCTTTTAACTACTGCAGGCCTCATAACTTTTCTGCATCTCAGCCAGTAATAGAACCATTAAGGTTGGAAATTACTTCTGAGATCATTGAATCAAACTTTTAATGCAGCATCACTGTGTTCACCACTAAACCATGTCCCCAGGTGCCACAGCCACACACCTTTTGAACCCTTCCAGGGATATTGATTCCACCACTTGCCTTTTCAATGCCTGACCACCATCTAATTGAAGAAAATTTTCCTAATATCCAATCTAAACCTTGCATGGTGCAACTTGAAGTCATTTCCTCTTGTCATTGGTTACCTGGGAGAACTGACTGGTTCCCACCGGGCTACAACCTCCTGTCAGGAAGTTATAGAGATTAAGGAGGTCTCCCCAGAGGCTCCTTTCCTCCAGATTAAACAACCTCATTTCCCTCAGCCACTCCTCATAAGATTTGTGCTTTAGATCCTCCAACCTTCCTAAGTTCTCCTATTTCCATTTAATTTTTTTCCCTCTCAAAGACTACCTGACTTGAGTTCTTCGATATTTCCTGTATCGTATCTTTCAAAGTGGAAGGAAAATGGCCAGTGAAAGATAGGTCTTGCTGGAAAGAGCAGAGCTTTGAGAACAGGAGTGGTGGTAAAAGTAAGAAAACATTTATAGATTCCTCTTTCACAGACAACTCCCACCTTCCAGACCATGGTCACTACTGCACACAGACTCAGCAATATTTACCTCTTTCCCCACAGGCATGCCACTTCCAAGCCCAGCTGTGAGGGCCACAACTTTGGCCACAAAAGCTTTGAGAGTGAGATACTCCTTGAGGACCACTCCCCTCATAATGGTCTTGAGCTCTGGGATCCCAGACCCTGAAATCAACAGCAGAGCCGGGGATGAAAAAAACCCATGGGCAAACGGAGCAAGAAAAATGAGACAGACAGAAACAGATCTTGCCCTGCCTTCTGCCCTCACCAACAGCCTGTGGAGACACGAAGTGGCAGAAACTGGCCGCAAAGAGGATGAGGCCGAGTGGGACTGCCACCCACACGGCGTACTGCAGAGGGACATTGGGGTGCAGCGCTCCATATATCCACTTGTAGGCTGCAACACACAAACAGAGAGCCCATCAGTGACCACAGCTGCTTCACACAGGCTGGCAGACATCAGGGAATCACACATGTGCTAAATGTGCCCATGCTAAATCTCCTACAGAAATGGTACCCTCGTGCTCCTGTTCTAAGACAGGCCTTGTTTTGAGTGTGAGTTCCACAATAAAGCAGGCATTCTTCAGGATGGCTAGAAGACACTATTAATACCTGTGCACATGTGTGGCATAAAAAGAGGCGTGTTACATGCAGCTGTAAGGACAAATCACTGTGCAGTGTCTTCATTTGGCAGTCTGAGGGTCTTGTGTGGTTTTTGAAGGACAATAAAGTGGTCCACCAATAATTTCTTCATAAAAAACTAGTTTAAAAGCTCTGATTGTGATTTCCGTTCTAGAGCAGCAGAATGGAAGCTGTGTCAGCAGCTATTAGAACAGCAGTACTCAGCCAGGTACAACAGCATGAGCTGCTGAGAGTCCAAATTGAACTGCAGCTCCTCTGCAACTGCATCTCCCTGCCTGAGCTGGCTCCCCACACAGCCCCAGTAGAGGCTGAGACTTGGCAGGGGAAAAGGAAAAAGAACCCCAAAGGACTCAGCTGCAGAGAGTATAAAGGACAGGAACCCTCAGACTAGATTATACCAGTCACCTGGTAGATGGGGAAGCTCTGGAGGGAGGAACACTGGGCTGAAGGAATGTTGGGAGCTTTGAGGAATTGCAGCAGCCAAGACAAAAAGGTTGGTGTATGTGTGTGCCAGTCAGGACTGGGACATGAAGTAAGGACAAAGGAACAGTACAGTTAACAGGATGTGGCAGAGGGAAGGGGTGTGTGTATGTGCACACTGAGATGGGGACTGAAAGATCTTGTCATTCCTGTAGCTGGCAAAGGGACACAGACCGCAGGAAAAATGCAGGGAAGGGATATAAGACAGGGAATAGGAGATCTTTGTGAAAAGGGCAAAAGGAGAGGGCACTATACGCCCAGATTGGAAAAAACAACAACAAAAAAAACCAAACAAACAAAAAAAAAAATCCCCCCAAAAAAACCAAACCCCACCATTGGGGCACTGTATAAGTAAAAACTGGAAAGAACAAAATCAAGGTAAAAAGCAGAAACAGTGCCAAGAGGGCATCTAAAAGCCCCTTTCCCCCCAATCACCCATGTTCTTAATATTCTTGGGGAGAAAGGAAAGCAGTAAAAGCAGTATAACAGGAAAGGCCACAGTAACACTTCACTGTGCTCCTGCATATTTAAGAGAGCAGAAAGAAAAAGGATTCAAAATTATTGTTTGTCTTTGACTCATCATGCACATATCCCTTGCTTCTGCCCACTTACTTCCAAAATTTCCTCTGCCACCCCTTTAAAGAACCTCTCCCTAGCCAACCTTTACTACATTGCCAGAGCTTCAAACTTCCCAATCAATGAGGGTTGAGGATGGGACAACGATGTTAAAGGAGGAGCAACACTGGTCACTGTGCTTTGTAGCACATTCCTATCATTTACTGGCTGCTTTTACAACACCTTAATGGGACCCACCCTGTACGGTCTTTGCACTGGCATAATCCACTCCCCAGCTCACCAACGCCATGACCAGACCCAACAGAACCAAAAAAATCCAGTCCTCTCCAAGCTTCTTGGTAACATAATTCTGGATGCGTTTAGCACAGTCTGCGGAGGGAAGAATGAACCAGAAAAATGGAGTGAACATAGATGAAGCTGTGTCTGTCTCTCCTGTGCTGAGAACTGACTAAAACAAGGATTTATTTGGAGGCTTCCTCTAATCCTATGGATTCCCACACCATCCCTCTCTTACACAGTTCTGAAACATGTCATGTAGTTTAAAAAACACTAAAAAAGGGCGGGGGAGGTGTATGTACAGGACACACAGGGTAGAATTTAACAACTTGTACACTAACAACAAAAGTCTGATACAAGGAAGTCCTTTTCATCCCATTACAGAGCTCTGTTACGGAAAAAAATATTTACTTGGGATTGCTTTTTTTTTCTTTCTTTTTTTAATTCCAAATATATCTTTTCTAGGAAGAAAGATCATATAGAAAAGGGTTTTCAACCCAATGAGATTTGATTCCTTTTCCTTCCCTCTTTGCTTCTCCCCAGGCATAATTGCTTAAATCCCATCTCTCTTGCTGGCCTACCTAATATCTGGTAATAGGAAATGAAACATGAATTGTCCCTACCTTGACATTTGGAATAGTGCTCTTCTTTGATCTGTACTTGACTGTCACGTTTCAGGGGTCTTCCATTGTTCCTTTGGGCCTGTTTCTTCAGCAGTTTTGCTGCTTCCTTGTCTGAAATGTTATCTGTTATGCGGTCTGTGTATCGGCCATAAAGCTAGAGGAGCAGAAAACAAGAGGTATCACAGTGAAAAGGGAAGGCAAATGCTCTTTCACAAATAGCATTAAGGATGACAAGGCAGATCTACCAACAGTCTGAGGTACAGACCCAAATGTACCAAGCAGGGAGACTGAGACACAGAAACTCTCAGACAGATGCAGCTCATTTATTTTTAATTATTTTTCTTTCTAGTTTCTTCTTTCCAATCTCTCCAAAACATTTTCACCCCCTTTTTGGGAGTACAAGATATGATCACAGAATATTCATTATTTTCTAATGTCCTGGGGGAAAAAAATGGCTGAGAGATTGAACATTGAGACAGTATTTGAGCATTAAGAGACAGCTTTCTGGAGGTACAAAAGAAGGTCAAAGTAGTTCACATGAGGCTGCCATCCTCAGGGCTGTCTCATAGATTTCAGCAGCACTGTAAAACATCTCTGAAGGTTTTGAGAGGCCTTACATTCTCAAACAGGCTGCAGGAATGTCCTGCATCTGTTCTTCCTGCTGCCAAGGAATGCTTAACAGGGCACACAGCCACTGGTGGTGCTCATGGAGGAAAAGAAGCAGCATCATCTCAAAAATATCCCAGGCTGCTGCACACCTCCAACCATTATTTACCCAAATCAGCATTTTAAGTCCTCCTGTATCTCCAATTCCTCTGAAATTCCTAATTGCTTAAGCCAGTCTGTTTCTTCAGATACTAAACTTGAAAAGCAGTGGGTTTTATGCAGTTCATAATCAGCTGCACATGCTTACCAAGGACATTTCTTATACGGGTCTGCAGTAAACTGGGCAGTTGTGCTGTCTCGTCAAAATCTTAAGGGAGCTTGAAGAACCCTGGCTGTGCCCGTGCTTGTTTACCACATCCCCTGAAGAGCAGCTATCCCACCTCACTGTTTCAGAGTATAACTGGGGAAGGTGTGCATTTGAGAAGCAGAGAATAAGCCTCTTCTCCTTGCATGTCCTTCAGTGAACCAGGTTTAGCTTTACTTCAGACCAGGTAACCACGTGGTGTACTCCCCACCTGTGACAAGGTGACCTGTGCTCCCTCCCCAGCGCAACATCTGCTTCTCTGAGATTTTCTGATTGGCAGCAGGAGGATGAGCCATGTTCTGATCAGCAAAATCAGACACTTGAGCTGGAGAATGACAGGACATATGATAGAGATAAAGCACTACCACACACTAAGGAGAATTTTCTATTTGACATTTCCTGCCTCCCCCTTTCAAGGTAACAAAAGAGATGTTCCTGTTCCCTTGAGATGAAATAGATACAGAGACTCACAGAAGGATTTACACTGGAAGGTACCTCTGGAGGTTTCTAGTCCAAGCCTCTGCTCACAGCCTGCAAACTCCAAAGCCAGGTAAGCCAGACTGGGCTGCTCAAGACCTTATCCAGGCAACTCCTAAACATCTACAGGAGTAGAAATTACCCAGCTTCTCTGAGCACCTGCTTCTGTGCTCTACCAGTTAGTGTTTCAACATAACAAATGTGACTGAAGGCCCTAAGATTTTATTTATTTGTACAAATTCCTCAAGAGACATTTGAACCATGTGCCATAGCTCCCTTCGGAAATCCTAATGGATTTTTTTTCTTCACAGAACCCCTATCTATGCTTTTTTAAATCATCCTGTTCTAGAGATGGCTCACCTGCTGCCTCTTAAACAGATTGGTCCTGTCTGAACAGCTGAAAGTATTCTTCTATTAATCACTGTATTGGAAGCTACACAAATTTAATCGAATTATTGACCACATGATGACCAACACATTCTACGTAAATTAAGCAGAGTCTTTGCAGGGAATAATGGCCATGCTCTGGCCCCCTTAAAACAGACAGGACAGTGAAACATCAGGCTGAAGTATTTCATCTACAGAATGCAATTCTACCTAGCAAACTGCTCTTTTTTTTTTTACTGTGTTTTTTAGACAGAAATGCCAAATACTGTCAGATTTTAGACAAATGCATCTTCACATCACCTCTCAGCCAGTGTTTCATTGCTGTTAAATGGTCATGAGAGATGGGTTTATGTCAAATACAACTTAAACCCATGTCAAGTATGAGATTCAAATTAGAATCTTCCATCTGCCAGATGGAACAGCATGACAGTAAAATAGTATGAATGCTGAAAGTCCTCATATGGTATCTGAGTTCACTGCTTCTGCCTGGCTTTCAAATGGTACATTTGCGATATGGGAAAAAAAGGAGTTAGTCCACAGACATAAAAAAGAAGTTGCTGTCCTGGCAAACCAGGTAGTCTCAACGCATTTAAAGAATGTTTCACACATGTGCTTTGCTTCTCCAGGATTCTGGAAGTATCTAAAATGGTAGGAGATTGTGGAACAGAGAAAGAATCCAGAAATCAGAGGATGACCTTACAGCAAAATTGGGTTAGGCAAGAAACATCCACTCCACTAGAAGATGTAAAACTAAAAATATGACACAGTACGACTCTGACTGTTCCTTTTTCTGTTGCTTCCTCTCTAACACAAGGAACACAGGGTTTCTGAGCACGAGAAAAAATGAAGACAATTTTATAAGTTCTCAATTACCACCTAAGGGTTGAACCAAAAAAGGTACTATCATGCCTACTTGGCTAAATGCCGAGGGAGACCACCAAAATGGTGTGAAAGCAGCTGAAGGTGTAAACACCACTCAGGATAGATAGGAGGAACATACATCCCCCACCAAAAAAAAACCCAAACAAACAAAACAATTCCAATAAACAAATCACAACTAAACCATCCAGGGAGAAAGCACAGCAAAGCAAATTTGTTTTCAGAGATGAAGCATTTGTCTATGCAAAAGATCTTTTGTCTTTCTGAAAATTGGGGAAATTTCATTGTTTGAGTAACAGAGGAAAAGCTGCACAGAATGTCAGGGGAAAAAAATACATCACCATCTCAAGACTTTTCTGGGAGCTATTTTCTGAGGAGTCAGCACCTGTATGAAACTGCCCTCCTCCCACAGTCCAAAGCCCAAGCTATTTCCCATGCCATTCACACTGAACAATGCATTCCCCACAGAATACTCCAGTCCTGAAATCCCTTTCCCCAGCTCTGCCAGTTCATCCTGTCTATGATCTGCTGCTCCCAGCCACTGAGGCAGCCTTAGCCTGTACTTCCTTTCCCTCTCACTTCTTCCTTGTAGCCATCCTGCTATTCCTAAAATTATCTTCCTTAGGTGATTTTTTTCCTGATGCATCACCAAGAAGAAGCCATGTCTGACCTCAAAGGTGAAACCTCCCCAAATGCACCACATATATAAATTTAAATGTAAAACATCTCAGTCAACTGCTTAGACATAGAGCTGATGAGGCATATGTAAGGGACAGGGGACAGCAACAAAATAATAGTTGTTCCTGAAGAAAGGGTGGCAAAGGGGAAATCTAACAGCAGTGCCGCTACCTAAAGGGAGAGAGGGGCTGGAGGGAAACATCAGAGCAAGATATCTCAGAGGGGCACAGAGATGGGCAAAAGGGAAAAAGCACAGCTTGCAAGAAAGGAAAGCCTCTGCAAAGGAACACATGTCCCCATCCAGCCCCAGCTGAGGGTAGTTCAGCACAGGAACAGGTGCCCAGTGGGGCTGGGGAATCTTCAGTGTTGCAGATGTTCAGATGCCTGGAAAAGGCTCTGGACAATGGGAACTACCTTTGGAGACAGCCCTGCTGTGAGTTGGGGCTTGGGCTGGAGGGCTCCAGAGGCCCTCCCACCACCTTCTCTCTGAGAGTCTGTTATTCTGTATTACTGCAATGCCTGATTTCTTACTGCACATCCCTCCCTCTACCCCCATCTGTGTATTGCTGAGTGAGCTCCCTGCTAGGAACACCCTTTCTATAGTCACAAATAACACAGTTTTTAAATACTTCACCAGCTGCAACTGCTTTTTCATGCAGAAATAAACCAATACAAAATCCTACTGTGTAGGATAATGTATATTTTTATCAAGGCATATTACATAATCTATTACATATCGACTATCTGTTATATTAATTGTCAAAAATACATTATTATTATTATTATTATTATTATTATTATTATTATTATTATTATTATCCCACTATTAAGTTATTATCTACTAACCACTATATGTTTTTGACTATTAATTATCTGAAGGTCCAAGGCCAAGGACCAAGATTTCACTATTCTGGGGCCTGTGTAAACCAAACCAAATCACATTTGGTACAACAGAAGACAACAGCTAGCAGAAAAAAAGAGCTCAGCAAAATTAAAATCTCTGTAAAATGTTTTTTCAGCTGACAGTGGGGAAAGAAATCTTAATGATTACTCTGTGTGAAAATGTATGAAAACATGTGCAAGGGGTTGTTTTTCATGCTGATTACATGATAATAAGTGTGCATGTTTGTACAAAGTACCCATGCATGTTTATAATTTATTTGCATGTGCACAAATGACCATCAAAATAGCCACAGCAAACCTGGCCTAGCCAGAATATGCTTGCATGCAAAGTTCCATGATAAATTGACATGCACACGTGTACATGACTGCTTATATAAAATATTTCTAGGACATATTTTTCGGTAAACTATAAATACAACTCTGGTTTTTAGATTGCAAATTGCCTTCACAAATGCATGCTTGCTTGGGGATGTTTCTGCCTGAAGATATGCATGGGAATAGGTTTGATGGCCTTCTTGTTTGTACGTGAGATCATCTATCTGCATGCACTGGCCATCATGCCTCTGGAACTGAGCACAGAGACACTCTGGTTTCAGGGAGCAAGAGCACAGAGCTGGTGGTCTTGCCTCACTGTGTCATCTGTGCCTACTGGAGAGTGGTTTAAGGTGTCTGGCACTGGCATATCTGCTGGATCTGGGTGAGCTGGGATGTTTCTGTGCATGGATGTGCTGTGCTGGAGAAAGGGTTTGCATCTGGCAGCTCCCCACACCCCAGCTCACTGCTAGTTCATGGCACACACACAAAGGTGTGTTTCCTTCACCCACCTCAGCTCTCCAGCCCCATTTTCGCCCCATGGGGCAGGTGTGACCCCAGTGGAGCTCAGCCTCAGGTGGGCACACACACCTCTCCACCCCATCCCACGCCCTGTGCTCACCCTCTTAGCGTGGCTGCTGCAGCCAAAGCTCTGTCTTGTGTTGGTGCTAATAAAGCCTAAAATGCTCCAGTCACACCTCTGTCCATCTGGGCTGCTGCTTCAAATAAGCCAGTGGGTGGTTTTGGAAGACTTTAGTGAAAGAGACATGCAAGCGCTGAGATGTTATAGGCAGTTTCAGAAGAGAAATTCTTGAATATGGCCATGGAGCTGATTCTCTGATCTTTGGCAGTGTGACACATAACTATCCTCACTGGGATGCTGATCTACTGGAAGAGATTTTCTTGGTGGCAAATATGGCTGTTTCCATATCAGTAAATCACATAAGTGTTTAGGAGACAATTAATGCAATCTCCTTCATTCCTCAATCATTCGCTATCCATGTAAGAGGATTTGTATTCATTTAAGGAGAAACATCCACTTTATGGATTTCACATTCACAACCTCTCTTCCTCATAATTTGACTGGATCCTTCCTTGCGCCAAACTGTTTTAGATCAGCTTAATCAGAACAGAGTGGTAGGAAATAAGACAACAGGACTCTGTTGTAAACCCTCCCCTTTGCAGGAGGCTGTCCCAAAAGAAGAGGGAGGCGAGGTACAGAACATAATGAACAAAAAGCCATAAGCAGAGTACTTCTATGTCCCAGACATTTTTCTGAACCAGTGCTTGTACAAACCAGAACAAGAGTCATGTCAAGCTTAAGGGTTAGAAAATCCCTTGCTTACAATTACACTAAGAGTTATCAAAAATACCAAAATACATGTACAGATCTATGACCATAGATCTATGAAGGGCTTTAAAGTCAGAGAAAAGTCACCAGAGAGCTTTACTTCACCTACACATCTGTACAGATACCCATATACATATATACATACATCACTGCTCTCTTTGGTTTCACTCACTCCTGTGCTTTACTCAATATCACTACACAGCTGAAGAAAGCTGCAGCTTCTCTTTGCTGTTACAAACACATTAATGCTCTGGTTAATTTTCCCCATCCCAGCTTGCCAATTCCAAGTCTCATTGCATCCATGGCAGGTGACAATAACCTCTGACTTGAATTACTGGAAGGATCCTTGGTGCAAGTACAGCCATGAATGCCAAAGCCTGACCCGGAATCAGCAAGCGAAGGGGAGATTTGGTGGGACTGGGGATGGACAGGGATGTGTGTTCTGAGAGCCCCAGAACCTGTGTGATCCCAGGGAGACCTGTGCTGCCACAAACATGCCGTTGTCCAGCCCTACCTGTGGGTAGCTGAGCGAGTTCTCTGGGGAGTGCAGGTTGTCCCCTGTGGACCTGGCCTGGTGTCCGGCCTCCACGGGTATCCCGTAATGGGTGCATTTCTCAAAGCAGACATAGTTGTACTGTGGTGTGGCCTCCCACAAAGCTGGCTTCCAGCTGGCCACCGGCGTCTTGCTCTCTGAGCTCTCCATTCCTCCACTGCTCCTCACGCTTCTCTGTAACTGACTTGCTGCTCTGGGCCTCACCTAGAAGCACCTCGTGTTCTGGCAGAGAACATGGCCTCTGCATTCTCTGCTTGTCCTTCCTTTCTCTCTCTCCTCAGACCACTCTAACTTGTCCTGTTCCTGCACTCTCTTTCTCTCTGCCCCTCCTCCTCCTTGTGCCTCTCTCACTTTCTTCTCTTCCTGCCCAAAGGGTTCAACTATATTTATAGCAGCCTTCCTCTGCCACATGATTCCCTAGTGCCGTGTCTGATCTCAGCAAAAGGCAATAACTCTGCTGGGATTGAATATCAGGTGTGAGTAAGAGGGGAACTCCTGAAGGAGAGGGAGGGGGCAAGGGGAAGGTGGTGGTGTGACAGACAGAGCTACAAGCACAGAGACAGAAAGCAGACAGGAGGAAGCAGAAATTATTACCCAGGATATGTCTTCTTTCACAGCTCCCCATCCCACACACTCTCTGCAACGAGAACAAAGGTCAGTGGCCTTCCTTATTTTCTCCCCACATACCAGCTGCCCTAAAGACTGAGCAACAATCATAAAGAAGCCAGCAGCTATGGTGAGATGGAACAAGATGGGTGTTCACTCAGTGTCCCAAGACAATTTTTCTAGGCACACAGTTCACAGCAGCAAGCCCTAATGGAAAAGTCTGGCATCCCTGTAAACTGCTGAACATTACAGTCTAATCTCAGCCTTCCCACGTGTTCTTATGGGGAATACTTTGCACTTCAAAGCATGTCACCAAACTGGTCTGTGTGTACCCAAATATAGGTGTATTTAATTCTTCTTGATGCTCACTTTTCCACAGACTAGAGCATTCAACAGCTTCTCGTCTCCACTCTGCCACTTGTTTCTCAGCCAGGGAGAGAAGCAACAAGCTCAGCCAACACCAGTGAGCTACCAGCCAGCAACAGGAATGAGAAGCATGTGAAAACAACTTGGCCTAGAGACATCTCCCTGTACTGTCAGTGTGCTGCCTGGAACCATATTTCTTCTGAGGGCTATTAATTAGGGAGGAGCAGAGAGTTCAAGGTCTCAGAAACTGTACACAAGAAAAAAAGACCTCACATGACAAGCTACTCATACTAAGAGATTTGCAGGCAGGATGGGGTAGAGAGAAGGGCAAAACACCCTTTTTTGGGCCCAGAACAGTGATTTCATTATTTCATTTTGCAGACTCCTGTAAAACATTTCTTCTTTTGGTTTTTTTTTTTTCAGTCTGCATGGTCCTCAAGAGTAAGGTAGAAAAAAGTCTCCATGTGGAAGACACACTTAATTTCTTGCACAAACCACCTTCTCCATGTTCCTGCTAAGATATGGATATCCATTAACAGTAATATCCACATGGATAAGGTTAGTGTGTACAACCTACAACTGGTAACAGGCCAGGCAAGCACTGAATATTTACAAAAGCAATATTAGTGCTGCCCCAAAATTTACAGGCTCTCCTGTTTCATTCTCAGCAGCACTCACTTTACTGTCAACAAGCACTATTTTCTGGAGGAAGACTGTGCCCCATAGGCAGGACAAAATTTGAAATGAATCACCTTAAAGAAGAGTTTCTAAGTGACTGTGTCTAGGAAATCAGAGAAAAACATTTGGTTACCCTCACAAGTTACCATCAAAAGGGCATTAATTGCTCCCAATCTATTGAGATACTTTTGGAAGGCCATTGTCATTATGGCTTATATAAAAAATTATGCATAGATACTATATAGTGTATAAAATATAAAAAACTGTCTAAAATATAAGGTACATCATGTATAGGAAGACTAAAAACTGAACACAATAGAGCCCAGCAAACATCAAAGCTGTAATACATCACCAGATCTTCATCCACTATTATATGTACTGGAGAACACTCATCAGAGCCACTGAAGAAAACTAATGAGAACCTTTACCCAAAAGCGCACTCTTCTAGCTCTTGTTTTTCAAGAAGCACGAGAATGGCACATTAGAAATTGCTGCAGTATAAAAATGAATCCTCTGCTACCAGCTAATCAAACTCTACTGTTTTCTTGCATTATACTGCTGTGGAATTTCCATTGGAAACAACGATATAATAATAGCCCAAAATAGGACAAATTCTACCCTGAAAGGCTTTTTCCAAGAACTGTCCAAGACTCTCAGCTTCCAAACTGGCCCTGGCCTCTTTCACCTCATCAATAAAAGCATGAAGGACCCCAAGGCCAACCAAGTGACTCCGGATGTTACTTGAAGAAGAAACCTCTGTCAGCCTCACAAGGAAGACACCCTACAAACGTCCTGAGCCCTCACTCGTACTTCCCACAGTGTAACACACCTCAGCCAGTGCATGGCAGTGCTGCAACTACACAGCTGATCCTGAGCAATCACTGTGTGCATGGTGGCACCTATGTACTAGGGAAGACCCACCTCACCTGTAGCTAAGGACCTCATGCTCAACTAATTCCCACTTCTCATCAAACAGCATCTCTGCCTCTAGTCTCTGTACCCAGATACTGTCTAACAAGGAAACAACTGAGAACTGAAATTCATAATTTCAGTGCATGACAAAATACATGCAATCTGTAGTGATACTGGATTTATGTCACAATATTTCCTGTGTCCTGAACACTAATTTTACCATGCTACTGAGCTTAAAAGTCAGCCTATTTCTCCTTGCAGGTGAGAGTGCTTTGTCAGCTCTCTGGAAATTATTAACAATTCTTGCTATTTCACAAGATACCAATAATCTCTGTCACAGCCTCCAGCCTCACTGACACTACCTTAGTTAAATCCAAAGCAGCTACTATCAACTTGTATTTGCTCTGAGATTTCAATTTGCTTCTATTTCACTCTCACAAGAACTTGTAGACCCATCAGCTTGTCCACTTTTTCCATCTGGCACAGCTGACCTAAAGAAAATTATAGTTCTGGCTTTACTCATCATCTTTTCCATGTTTTCAGATCTGCAGATATAAACATAAACAAAGAATACAGAAAACACTCTGAAAAAAATCTGCCTTTCTGCACTGCTGCTGCCCAGCTACTGATGTCAAATCCCCCCTATCACTCTTCATGTAATCTCCTGCCACAACTCTTCTTTCTATATTTTCTTTATTGTCTCTCTGTCTTGCTTTCTATTTCCCAGGCCTTGCTCTGCACTTCCACCAGGACTCACAATGGAGCACTGCTCTTGCTTCAGAGATTACCAGCAGATTCAGGAGATTAACACAGAGCTGGAAGAAGATGAAAAATAAGAGGAAGGTGTCATGACCATCTTGCACTAGCTACAAACACAGATGACCTATACATGGATTGACCCCGCAGGTGCACCTAAGCCTCTTGAAAAGGCTCACAAAAGTTTCTAGACCTCCCCATGGCATGCAAGAGGAAAGTTACATGACCTGCTCATACACCTTTTTTTTTCCTTTGCACATTACAGGCCTAGTGGGACTCCAAAGTGTATTTCAAGAAATCATGTTTGTGATGAAAATACAGCTACAGTCCAAATTAGGGTATTAAATGACAATAAAGAAAATAATAGAAGCTGGAAGAACTGTCAGCCAAGATGGATCTCTTGTCCAATCAGGCTTCTATTTTTCTCCCTCCTCTTCTCAGTTTTCTCTCAGGTCTCCCTTTCTCTGCATTTATTTATTTCCCCTGAATGCTTTTCAGGATGCAGAAATACAATTCATAGCCTTCCCATCCTAATGCCTTGATAGTGAAAGCTCTGAGAGGCTGGTGGGGACGGGGGTAAGGATGACTGAAGACTCACACTTCTCCCATGGTCTGGTCCCAGGAGATTTATTACCTGAAACAATCCAAGTGCTATTTATCAGCAGTGACAATCTGAATGTTCCCTATGCCCTGCCCACACAATTATCAGACATCATACCAACTTCTGAGGCTTCTGTTTATGCTAGAGCTTTTTTTTGTTTGTTCTGTAGCAGGTTCATCCTGAAAGATCTAGACCACCTCATGACTTCACTGTACACAAGCTTTACAGCCCACCAGCAGACTGCAGCCTCCTCTGGAGTGAAACACCACATCTATTTTTTCAATCCTGCATACACAGACATTATAGCAGATGGTGATGCAGAGCCCTCTGCCACCCCAGACTGACAGGAGTGGAATTTGCTGAGGCAGAGTTATTGTTACATAGAACCCTGCATGCAGATTAGTGAAAGTAATTTAAGAACAAAGGAAAAATAACATTATGTGCTAAAGAAACCCCAGCCCAAGAGATCCGCAAGTCTGTAAAGAAGATAATAGAAAAGACAGTCTACAGGACAAAAGAAACTGTAAAGATGAAGAAGGGATTTTTAAAGGAGGAAGAGGAGAAAGGTGATGACAGGATGACTACTTAACACTAACACAGTCTGTAAGAGAGAAACACAGAGGAAATAAGAGACAAAGCACCGGAGGGCATCAGGGGATGAGAATCTGGACAGGAAGATACAGCAAGCGTATTTTGATTCAAGCAATACCTTTAGATGGAGAAAAAAAGAGTGAAAAGGCAGGAAAAATACTTCAATAGATGTCAGATGAGGCAGTGACTTCTAGATGAGTACAAAGGTCTTGACTAGGACATTTTATTAGACCAGATAACCATGGAGGCTTCAAAGAGCTACAGGAGGCAATTTGAGCTTTGGGAGAGAAAGAATGCTGTGAAAAGAGCTAGGATGAGGGAGGGAGACTGGAAGAAAAGACAGCTTTCATAGTAAAAGAAAGAAATAGATCATGGACCAAGGCTTAAACAGCAGCAAAAGATAGAAATTTAAGCTGTGCAGGGGTACCTAGTAAACCAGGCTGGATATGGGGAGACAATGACAGAGAACTCTCAAAGGACACTTGAAAGAAGGGTTGAGTTCACAGCAAAAAAAAAAGAAAAAGACCAGAAAGTTTAAGGGCTTTCATCATGGAGAAATAACATGATAATATGATGATATTCAAGTGGACATGTACTGACTAATACTAGACTGAGTAGAGCAGAATTGACAGAAACAGGGCAGATTTTGAGAATCATCAGCTTTTGATAACTCAAGAAGAAAGAGGCAGAATGGAGAAGAAAATCTCACAACTGGCAACAGTTGTGATGCCAGGAACACAAGGACATGAAGGAGCCATTGAAGTAGATGTTGGAATAGAGGAATTTGGAAGGAAATTTGAACAGATCAGGATAGGGCAGGATGGCAGTGCAGTATGACATGATATGACAATATGATATACCATGACTTGGCAAAAACCAAATGAGCTTTAAAGAGGCAGGGTTATGTCCCAGTTCCAGAAACAACCTGACTGTGGCAGTCTGCACAGAGCACCACGTCCATGTTGGTGACACCATCTAAGGTAAATTGTTAACTCAAGGTTGTCTTGTCCTACATTACAATGTGGTCACAGGTTGGAACTGAGACCAAAAATAACAACAGAGAGACTTAAACCCAGCAATAAGAACAAGACAGAAAGTCAGATGAAAGAGAAGACAGCAATGTTTGATTTTATAAATGGATCCAAACTCATTCAGAACTTTAAAGCGAATCTGACTGTCCTGGTGAGCTCTCAGGTAAACACCAAACAGGCTTCAAAACTCAAAAGAGAACAGCATCTACTAGAATAAAAATAAGAGTATTTGATTATTTTAAATAGAGAAAACTTCAAGCATGGAAGTCAGAAAGCAGAGAAATAAATATATAGTCTACACACAAATCTCCCTCACATACTATGACCTTATTGCAATTAAGTTGATGACCTTCTGAGCTGCTAAAATTTTGTGCTTACACTCTATTGCCTAGGAGATTGTTTCCACATCTCCACAGCTTGGATGCCTCCTCCCTTACAGCTGCCCCTTCTAAAATTGCAGCCCTCAATTCCCTTGGTAATTCTCTACCCTACAGCACCCCGTAGCTTCTATTAAATAATTTATTCTTTTCATCTGCCAAAAGGCTTTCCAAATGAAGAGGTGTATTACTGGTGGGGCAGAAAAGTGAATGTCTTGCCTTAGGATAAACCAAGAACAAATCAAATAGGCACAGTGCACATGCAAGTACCAAAAGAAGAAAAAAAAATTATTAAAAAGTAATATTGGACTGCTGAGAAGGAGAAAACTTTTTATAACTGGATTGTGCATCCAAAAGCAGCTAAAGCCATTGACAACCAGCAGGCACTCAATTAACTGACTGAAGTAGATTCAGTGGATTTCTTATTTTCTAGGAGAATAACTTTTGCATCACAAACATTCTCTGATGTAGTCAGCTTGAAGATGTTTTTAGCAGAAAGGACCAAGGAACATCTAGGAAATACAGACTTTTCTCTAATGATCAAAACTTATCAAGGATACATCTAAACTAGTGAATTTGTTATTATTCCAGCACAGAGAATTTGTACCTTGTGCCTTTCTTCCCCTTCTCCCTGTGGATTGCTTGTTGAAAAAACAGGTAAAATGAATAATTGCCTGTTAGATCTGTTAGTCATGCCATGACACACAGCCTGACCAACACCACGAGGGTGGAAAGAAAGTGCAGTGATACGCTGTGCAGAGCTGGCCAGCCACGGGCTCCTGGGTTTGAATTGGATTTGGCTAATTTCAAGTGGAGAATGATGATTCTTATATAAAATGTGACAAACTATGAAGACGTGTGGCCATAGTTGAAAGGTTTAGGAGGAGGAACTGGCTTGTGAAGGGAAAATTTTTGGCAAAGTTTCAAGGATAGGTTTGTAGTGTGCATGAGCTGAGGCTGGTGAAGAAGAAGGAACCATGATAATGGACAGAGTACCTGCAGGAGGCCATGGCTAGGATTAGAGGTATGCAAGAAAAACAATTTCTTTTTCCTGATATATGTTCCACTTTCAAATGCCTGAAAAGTAATTTAATTGAAGCCCTATGATCTATAGATCTCTATGAGATTGATCAAATTGCCTAGTTTAGGGCACTTGAGGAGCAGACTGGTTGAAAAAGACAGTCCTAATTTTTTTTATGTACTGGAACTAGTGATCAAGAAACTTGATGCAAGGCAAAAATTAATTTTCAGCCATCTCAGCTCTTCATTCCTGCTGATGCATGGCCATCTGAATGTCAGTAAAGAAGGGATCAGGAATACAACTAGAAATGAGAAAAGGGACTGACTTTTCTGATTGCAACAGAGCCCTAATCCACCATAAAAATTTTCTCAGTAACATTTGGCTCTTGCTTACATTTCAGACTCTTGACATGGTTAGAGCAAATGCTATGAACTACTTGCATGAGCCATGGTTGCTAAGTACAAGTTGTTGGCAGCACTGGCTTGTCCCGTCCCATCTCAGACAACTGAGATACAGGATGTCAATAGAAGGGTTGTAGCACAGATGTGTTATCACTACCATTGAAGATTTTTAAAATATACTTATTTACTAGGGCAGTTGTAAATCCTGCCAAGTTTTGACTAAGCTTCTCTTTTCCTTCTCTTTCCCCTATCTAAATGCAGATACCCATACAAAAACACCTAACCTTCCAGCACAGCAGGGGTCTTGCCTGTTTTCCATGAAACAATCCCTGATGGTAATATGAGATAAAGACTAAGATAAACAGAGGAAAGGTACTATTTCTCTTGGCAGCCTGAATAATAAATGAGGGCAAAGAAATTCCCCTGCAGCAATAACCTTTGCTGTTATCACTGGCTGCTGATACAGGGATGACAGTGAGAGTCAGCATGACATTCACTGGACTCCCTCCCTCTTCTATCTTCTAGCCCCTTGCTTTGACTTGTCGGAAGGTGCTGGGGGAAGGCAAGAAGAACTGCATCAAGCACGTGCATCCAGGTTGAAATACTGGGCTACTCTTTGGCATGAAGGCTGCAAAAAGTCTTTTCTATGTCAAGCATTATGAACTAGAGCTGCTGCACACCTAAATTGGCAAGAGCCAGTTTAGATTGTCACAAGGGGGAAAACGTTGCAAAAAGTCCACCAGGACCATGAGGGGATACAATCTCCAAATGCCAAAGAGACAGGTAGCTTAGTATATTAAGCCCAGGACAAGATAAATCAGCAGAAGAAAGTGCAGGACATTCCCCATAAATGGCATTTTGTCCCGGGGCTGACATGTAATGTCCATGACATCTAAAAATATTAAACCTGGAACAGGAGCCCAGGAAGGGGCTATAGGATGACACAGGAAACTATTGACCAAGGTCAGGATTGGTGGAGAGATAATGGGCCAATGAAGAAGAACATGCTGAGAATAAATGGTGGAAACTGTTTACTTTCACTTATGTTGGGAGCTGCAATTAGTTCTACAATCTGATAAACTCCAACTGTTCAGGAGAAATTAAATATTTTTGGATGTCATGTTTGTTCAAGACCATTGCTCACAGTCCTGCTCTTGCATTATTAGGTGTTCAGAATCAGGAACAATGCCTAAGAGTACTTGTGGTAACTTGTTCAAGCACTGCCCTTGGTCTGGGGTGTATATCAACTTTTTCCTGTCTATATCAGAGCCAGATTCTATTCCACCTTACATCTATAGTATATTTTGAAAGGAATGAGTCAGTAACAAAAAAAAGTAGAGATGGACTTTATGACATGTTTCAAATCCCACTCTGCTAGGTTTTCTTGCATCAGGAAGAGAGTTGTTGCTCTCTGACAGGTGCATTGGCTAGGCTGGGGACATTTACTTAGGAGGAGAAGGACAGAAATGCCCCAGACCACTGGTTCTTGGGCACCATGAGGACCATGAGCTCACAAAAGTCTGTAGGCTCCTCAGACCCATCATGCTGACAGAAAAGATATGCCACTAGCTGAAGACTCATTGCTCTGGGAAGAAGATGCAGGTGACCCTTGCCCAGGCAGCTTTCAACCTGATCTTCATCAAAGAGGAAGGGAATGCAGAGGGTATTGCTGTGGTGCTTCCCTGTACCACAGGGACCACAGTTCTGGCTACAGAACTTGCTGGTAGAAAGCACAGCTGGTCCCATGGAACCACCACTGCCAGCCAACAGGTTCCTTACCCCTTTTCCTTCTCCCTCCAAATAAAACTGCTCCAAATGCCATCATTAAATCCCATGGGAAGGAGATTAGGTCTCTGTAGGGGCAAGGTAATCTCCTTGCTCTGGGCAGGAGGGTTCTCCATTGTCTTACTGCAGGAGATCTTCACCAATCTACTTGTACTTTGTGGTAGAACCACTTGAACAGACATGTCTGTCTATACAATTTCATACTGAATTTTGCCACACTGATCATTACAGTCCTGTCCTCTCTTGACCTATAGTCTTGTCTGCTGGGGAACATCATCATTGCTCTGGATCAGCTGCTGAGCATTCAGATCTGCTTAGGAGTGCATTAACGTCTTAAATATCTGTGTTCTGATACAAGCTCTGAAACATCATTTTTATCAAGATGCCTTCCTCCACAGTCCACAGTCCATCCACAGGAGGGTCTGGACACAGCTTTGAATTTTTCTTACTGAGCTGCATTGGAAATAAGAGGCAGATATCACTGAGAACACCCTCCAACCCAATAATAAGCATATCACCTGCATCCTGGCAGGGGACAGCACTCTGCTAAGGGACTGAGGCCTTTTTTTGTGGACCTGTTCTCTTTAGATACCCATCTGGTATCCTTCAGTCACCTTCACGTCTTCCGAAAATGTTTCACTTTTTGAACACTTCTCTTAACAGATTAAAAAGCTTCTTTGTTTTAATGTGGCTTTCCATTTGATCCATTCTAGTTAGTATTTTGACCCTTGTTGTTTCTACGGGGTATTGACAACAAGTACACCACAAGCACATTGTGGTCACCATGAAGTAAGTAGTGGTTTCAGCTAAGAAGCTGAATCGTGGCACATCAGCTAAAATACTGTTATGGAATCAGTTGTCAGTAGCAAAAAATCATCTGATGATGATTGTTCATTCTCTTTAGAGAAGATCCATTTACTACAGAACCAAACACACTGATCTGGAAAAGTGGAAAGAAGAAGAGAGAAAGCTACACATACAAAAAAGAGTTGGGTTGGAAGTGGAAACCACTAGAGGTTCTGAGAGTGAAAAAATTTTGTGGAAGGATTTGGAAAGAGTATCTTAGCATATTCTGTTAATCCACTACACTATTATTATTACATGGCATTCAAGTCGTTTCCCCCAGAGATGGAACAGCAAAAGAGAATAAAGGTAACATATGGCAGCTCAGGGCTAGAACTAATGGGGAATGAGGAGTCCCATGGGGATGGGCTACTCCTTGTAGGTATTCTGACTCTTTCTGAGGCTTGCATTGGGAGGCTACTAGTGGAGCAAGATACTGTACCTGAGCTCTGCACAGAAAAGGCTGCCTGTCACACTGTCACCTGCCTAATCAAAGCCAGTTATGCATCAGGCCTTGACCTTCTTAGTCTCCTTTGTTCCACATTTCCAGACAAAGTGTCAAGTCTAGTCTTTTCTCTTCTGGTATGAGGCAGTTATAAGGAAGAAAAAAAATATTTTCTAGGGTCATGGCATAAGAGTAGTTGGTACTGCTTTTGAAATACAGCTGGGTTAAAGACGAGAGAACACACAGAGATTCAAGATTTTTCAGCTCTGGCCTGAACCATTACAGATGTCTCAGAACTGAGTGGCATGAAGAAAGGATGGGATTCCCTTCCTTGCACCAGCTCTGATATGTCTGTCTGAGCATTGTGAAAGGTAAACTGATGGAAAACACTCATGTCTTCATGCAGTTAAGCGCTCAGAGTCGTGCTCTGAGTGAGTTCACTGCAGGTCAGGGAAGCAGCATTTAAGAACAAAGCTGTTCGGGTGGCTGTCAGTAGATCATGTCAGCTAAAATGTACATGCTCACATGCAGCACTAAAACACATGTGTAGGCAAGAGAACTTTGCTTAACCCTGGCTTCATCTTCCCAAGAGTAAGATTTCCATGAATCTCTGGAATAAAGTTCCTACACCATGCTGTTTCTTCTGCCACTACCCTGTTGCATAGCTGCCATGTGTTTAATCCTGCTTTTGCCTTTCCCATTCCTGGAAAACTTAGGTGAACCTACAGCTCTTTTGCCCTTTGAACCTGGAGCATTATGGACTTCAAACTAATGGAAATGAGGTTTCCAACATGCCCCATTTCTATATGGAATTGGAACTAAAAGCAGCCTGCCCTCAGTACCATGTCTCCTACAGTTGATAAGAAACTTGATGCCAAGCAGAATTAATATCAAATACCTCCCTGGTCTGGATAAGGGCTCACAGGGTGCTAGAAAGCTATTCAGAGGAATAAAACCAGACTGAGTGAAGAATTGTACAGGCCTTTAACAGGATGACTGAGCAATAAAATTACAGATGAAAAGTCACAATAAATCTGAAGTGATTAAGGAGGAACAGACATTCTAGCTTTATATACACAAGAGCTGTTCAACTATGCAAGCTCTCGATATGTAAGAATAAGATCTTGGGATTACACTGAATGATCATAATGATCTCTTTAGCATTTATTTAGAACTATGATTAAGAAATAGGATAATAATCCCTAATTAAATACAATGTGCAAGTACATCTGAGTAATGTTTGCTTTCTGTTTCCCCTAGTCTCAAAAAGCATACAGTAGAACTGGGAGAGTTTCAGAGGATGGTCAAATTATGGCACAGCTGCTGTATGAGAAACAGTTGAATGGACTAGAACCTCCTGGGCTGGAAAGGACAATGAGGTCTGGAAAATATTGAGAGGTATGAAGAAAATAAACTGAGAAGGTTAATTTGGCTGTGTCTCAGGAAGTAGGGTCTTGTTCTACTGAAGTCAAACTCCTTGGAATTTAGATGCAGGCAAACAGTTTTAATTTGCTTTTCTGAATAGAAGTAAATGCCAGTTTTGTGTGAGTCATTTAACAACAAGGGTAGATAAAAGAGTTCAGTACAGACAAAGAATTAAAAATACATTCTGTGTCATATTTAGAAGACAATAATCTTGTAGACCAGTAGGTAATTTGCACTGCTGTTCCTCTAAGTACTTAAGTTAATCACAGAATTACAGAATATTTGAGCTTTGGATGGGACACCTGCTGTCTTGTCCAATACCATGTTCAAGCTGTGTCAGCAGGAGAAAGTTGACTTGGGCTGTATCCAGACAGCTTTTGGATGTCTCCAAGCATGCAACAATCACTCCAGGCAAACCTGTGGCAGTGCTCAGTCATGCAAAAGCCTCTTTCTTTATGTCTAGACAGAAATTCCTGTATTTCAATTTGCGCCCATTCCATCCTGGCTGGACTCTGCTGAGAAGAGAATGGCTCCACCATCTTCAGTCTTCCATCAGATAATAAGACCTCCCCTGAGCCTTTGCTGAACAATCCCAGCTCTTTCAGCCTTTCCTCAGATGTGAGATGCTCCTGTCCTTTCATCATCACTCTGGCCTTTTGCAGAACCCTCTCCAGTAACTCCATGGGTTTTATGAACTGGGGAGCTCAGACTTGGGCACAGGACTCCAGGTTTAGGCTCACCACAGCTAAGCAGAAGGATGTGCTGCTGATCACAACCTTTGGAGCCCTGCAGTTCATCCAGTTTTCAATCCACTCCAAGGTCCACTTGTCCAGCCTGTACTTAATCAGCTTACTACGAGGATGAAGTGGGAGACAAAAGCATTGCCAAAATAAATAAAGATAACCATAATCTAAAATAAAGATAAACATAATCCACTGCTCTTCCTTCATCCGCCTGGCTGTCTCATCTGATTACTGAACTGTAGGTTGGTTAAATGTGATTTTCCCTTCACAGTTCCATGCTGGCCACTCCCAATCATCTTTCTTTCCTTCATGTGTTTGGAAATGGTTCCCAAGATGAGTTACTCTATCGCCTTTATGGGCATTGAGCTGAAGTGGGTCAGCATGCAGTTTGCTGGACTTCTTGCTCCTTTTGAAGATAGGAGTGTTTTCTTCCTATCCTCAGTTACCACTCTGAATCCCTATGACCTTTGAAAGATCAATGAGATTGACCAACTCCCTCATGCTGGTAGGTGCATCCCATCGGGTTCCACTGACATCTGTGCATACCCAGTTTGTTTAAATTTTCTCTGACCTCATCCTCCTCCAGTGAGGGTCATTGCTCTCCATCATCTTCTTTAGAATCAATTTGCCTTGATTCTTTAGAAGAGGGCCCATGTTTTCCATTGCCTTAATTTTGCTGCTGATACACCTGTAGAAGCCTTTCTTGTTGTCCTTCATGTCCCTCACCAGATTAAACTCCAGATAAGCTTTGGTTTTCTTATCTTCATTCTTTAACACATGGATGATGTCCCTAGATTCCTCCCAGGTCACCTGTCTGAGTTTAGTCAGGACCTCCTTCCTAAATTATGTAGGCCTCCAGCTGCCTTTGCTTGATTTCCTGCTCAGAAGGATGGATCATTCCTGAGCTTGGAAGACATGATCCCTGTACAACAACCAGCTGTCTCATAGCCCTCTTCTCTTCAGGGCCATTTCTTATAGGATTCTTCCAAGAAGATCCCTGAAGTCAAAGACTTCTCTCCTGAACTCAAGGATTGAGCCCTCCTTCCTTCTCAGGTCCAGAAGCTGTCCTGGATGTTCAGGACATCCTGAACATCCTCCTGTCCTTCCTCCTTTGTAAGTATCAGGTCCAGCAGAGCACCTCCTCTTGATGTCTTTTTGATTATCTTGTTATGAACTTGTTGGCAATACACTCCAGAAGCCTCCTGGATTGCTTGTGCCCTGCTCTTACTGCTGCAGTAGATTTGCTTCCAGGGACTAAGAACATTACCTCTTCCAATGGTCTGAAGAAAGCATCATCTAATTCTGAAATCTGTTTGCAGGTCTGAGGTCAGTTCTGGGCTGACCACACACTCAAAAATGTATAGTTATTTTTCTGTAGCTGTTAAAAGCAGTGTGTTCCTCCTCACAGTTAAGTACTTTGTCAGTCTGTGTGGCTGGTCTTCAGGCAAATGCTCTTCTCTTCAGTGCCCCAGTAGAGGTGTGGGTAACTCCAAGCCTCAGGATATAGACATCCATATTCACTCTAGTAGTTTACATGTAGTCAAAGGATATGTGTGCTAGACTATGCACAGGTAAGACTAGTTTGACAAACTTCTGTAGCAGGCACAAGGCCTGCACGGCCTCCTTGGCGGTCAGAGGCCTGAGCTAGGAAATACCAAAGTCAGCATGACTAAGGCTTTAGAAGCCCCTCTCTTCCGCCTTTTGGACCCTGTTATCTCCCTGTATATCCATAGGTCACTTTTCCCTTGACCCTTACTATTGGACAGTTTTCAAAACCCCTGTAGGGTATAAAAACCCCTAACTCTGCCCGGTTCGGGAGAGCTGTCACTGGACCCTTCGCGGAGACCCCAATAAAAGAACCCTGCGGAACCCATACAGCGCTTCTCGCTCTCTCTCTGCGTCTGCTGCGGCGGCGGTACCGAGGGCACCAGGCATGCTGAAAGAGCTGAAATCACTGAAGAGCTGACTGCAAATCACTATCGCTTGCCTGGGTTGCCTGAGTCCCCCCCGCTGAGCTATCCTGGCCCCCCGCTGCGCTATCCTGGCCGGCCGGCATTCCCCCGCTGGGCTTCTGCATGTAATTTGTCAGACTTTTTAGAACTACAGGTATTTGACTTCCTTTGAAAAAGCGTAGGTGCCACTCACAATAGCACTGTGCAGTAGATGAAGGTGCTTTCTATTTTTATGTGCTTCTAGAATCCACTCTAAGAGCTGATAGATGATGGGCAAACATTCCTGATCCATGACGTTTTACAAATATGTCATGGAAGTGGATTATCAATTGTGGATTGTCAATCCCAACATCCACTTGGCTCCCTGACTAACAAGTAAGAATTAATTTCTTCAGCAAGAGGCAGGAATTTGTTGAAGAGATAAATGGCTGAGTTTTAAAAACATGAGCAAATCCTTTAACCCCAACTATGTCCTTTTCAAGGTCCAAAGACAGAAGTGTTTGTTGCAGTCGCAATGTGTGGAGGATCTATTTGCTGCCTCCGTGTTCAGTACTGAGAATTGCGTGATTAACAAATGCAAAAACATGATATGCCTTCCCATGCAAAGAAACAGCAATGAAGTCTGGTTCCACCAAGAAGTTCTATGCCACTTAATAGAAAATATGAACTCTTAAAATAAGCAGGTTCCAAGAAGGTAGTGTCCAGCATTATTAAACTTCTGTCTTTCCTGCCACTGCATGAACAAGTGAACAGTGATCATTTTATCTTACAGGTACATGGAAGTTGTTCCATCAATACTGACAGCAGCAACTGCCTGCTCCTTTGCTAAAGTAAACATTGACAAAATAACTTATTTTTATGTCATGTTTACTGCCAGCTTCTCTTTTGCATTCCCAGGTTCTCTGCTGTGATTTTGTGGAGATTAACAACAGTAGTTGACTGAGGATGTTTATTTGCTGTGCATTTCTGTATTGATGAATTATATCTACCATACTTTGTATGCCACCTGCTGTACAGCTGGGGCACTAATCTCTATATTCCAGTTGCACCTCTACTGCCATTGTTGAGAATTATACTAGCAACAGGTCTGTCTTTTTTTAATGTCAGGAATTCTTGTACAAGGTCTTCCCACACATAAAGCCCCTACCCCTAACTTGCCTGAAATAATTTAATCTGCTATATTGCCAAAGCAGCACACACCAGATGCCAAAGCAATCATGTATTTTCTTTGTTCATATAAAAAAAGCTTATAGCATGCAGGTACCCTATTAGGTTTCCCGCAAATATGGGATATTCCCATGTGCCATTTACACATGAACAAGTTTTTTTTTACATTTTACAGCACAAGATCAATGGCAACGTTTAGACTGATTGGCATGCTGCCAGCCATTAGAATTTATTTCTTTGAGCAGGAGCGTACAGTCCATGGAAATGTAATTTCGGACACGCTCACAACAAAGCCCAATAGCTGAATGATATTGGAAATGGGTTTTTAAAAATACTTTTCTATAAGTAGCAGAAAAGGCCCCTTGCCCTCCCTGCCAGGATGGTGCAATCCAGGGTATGGTGTCTGCAGGCAACCTGCTCCGTGGGGCTGTAAATGTTCCCATAACCCAGTACCAGGACAATGTGGGCAATAGTCAGGCAAAGTGAAGCCTTTGGTACCATTTCTGTTGCACATGCTACTGTTAAACCCAGCTTTTTCCATGGGAAAGGTGCTTAAGTAAAGAATATACAGCACAGGTGTGCAGCTCAGGTGGGTGTCACCTCAGGAAGTCTTGCCTGGATGGTTGACTGGAGAAGCTGAAGGAGCAGAGGAGGGGCTGATTCACCCCAGAGAAGAGGCTGATTTGCAAAAACAAACACAAATACACCCAGAGGGAGGCTATAGACAAGGCAGCACCAGGCTCTCCACTGAGAGGCACAAGGAAGATGCAAGAGGCAACAGTCATGACTTGAAACAAGGTAAATTCATAACCAAGCAGGAGGCTGGAGCGGATACTGCCTATGTTTTCTTCCATTCTAGATCCTTCTGTGATTCTGGGGTTTTTGCTTTGATGGCAACAAAACCAAAATACTGTCAGGCAAACTTCAATTATTATTAGAACAATAGATACCAGGCCCACTAGCACGCAAATTGGAAATGAGAAAATTTCCCCAAGAAGCTGCTAGTTCTCACAGCAGAACTTAAGACCACAGCAAAATATAGCAAAAATTCCTATCCCCATCTTTTAAACAGGTAGGGTAGTCCTGAACATCTCTCCCATGCAGAGGTACACTGAAGAAAGAATTCCTTTTTTTCTTTTCCATTGACATTGTCAGAAGCCTACATCTTGCCATGTACAGCTTGGCCCCATGATCATCTGCATCTTTTGTCCTCTCCAGCTTTGGAATTGGCAATACAAATCTGCACAAGTGATCTTTCTCACAACCTCAGTTCCCCAGGTCTCTTCTGCCTTCTAACATTACTTTCTGTATGATTGACAACACCTTCAAAAATAAAAAGAGGAGAGGGGAGCTGGGGAGAATCCCCCCTCTGCCTTGGGACAGGACAGGGAAAGGGTCACATGGGATATTTTTAGAACAGAATCCAATGGCAGTGATGTGAGGAAGGCACAGAGAAAAACACAGCTGTGAAACCTAACACTTGGCCTCATGTATGCTGAGAGCAAGAGGAGCAGAGAAAAAAAATGAGGAGACCAGCAGAGCACAAGTGTGAGGACAAGGTATGTGAGAGCAACAAGGGAATGGTAAAAGAGTAAGTGACTAAGAGGCATAAACACCTGGGAAACAAATAGTTAAAGGAAATTATTGGAAATGGCAAAAAAAAAAAAAAAAGAAAAGAAAAAAGAAAAAAAGCCCGGAGCAGAAAAAATTAGTAAGGTGGCCACAGTATATAAACAAACGCAGATACTTCAATCATAAAAGCGATTTAAGGACAAGAAAAGGTCAGTGGACTCATCAGCACTCTCATGTAGATGGTTTGTGACCTTGAAGGCTGACCAGCAGCTACCTCATCTACCATCTCTCCTCATCCCAAAATATAGAGTCTTCATAAGTGACTTCGCCCGTGGTTTGTGACACGGCAACAGCTTTTCTAAATCAGAGGAAAATAGCAGTCATTCCTACAGTCTTTGGAGCCAGGCAATGACCTACTGTCTGTCTTTTTTGACCAACCAGCATGCCCAGAGAGCAGTGGTAGCTTTATGTCTGAAAACTGATATGTACAGCATTATTCAGAAGTTCTCTCTGCTTCTGTTCACTCGCTGAACAAGAACGGGCTAACATGACTGAGTACATGGAGTGAACAGATGTAATGCTGATACTTGAGAGGAGCCTGCTCCTAAAGATAGCATTTTAAGGTGTAAATTGCTAAGATACTCAAGTCCTGAGAGTGTCTGGCAAAAACACTTGAGGCAACAACATCCAGAATTACAGTCCTTTTTTCATTTGCTACATAATCCTTATAAATGTTCTTAATTTTGCTTGTTTTGAGAAATAATTTATCTTCAATTGAGATTAGTGATTCAGTGCCTTCTTAGCACTAATGCCTGGATTAGATCCAGCAAATAGTTGCTCCAGTAACTAGCTGCTACTCTGCCTATGATGCCTAAGGACCCAAGTATATACGGTCATTCTCAAAGAATTTTTAACTTTAGAGTCATCTCTAATGAAACAGGTCCTAGCATTGCTGCCTCCTTATCATAAAGCTTATCAGGGATGGGGATGACTTGAGTTCAACAAAGAACTAGTCATTTGGGGTTTACCTATGCAGGTACTCAAGGAATCAGATATAATTTATTACACAATCCTGTCCTGTACAGAAGCCTAGAAGAGCTCTCAGAGGTAAATATTTGGGATATACATTTATCAATGAATTAATATAATGCAATGCACTGTATTTCTTTCTCTCACAAATAGCTATTTAGTAATGGACAAAAATCTTGTCAAAGATTTGCTTTAGCTCAGATTATACAAATCATGCTCTTTGAACTCAAGAAATCTGGTGCTAGTTGTGTCTTCCCACAAGCATTCAAGAAAACTCTCCTTAGTCTATTTACTCTGACTAGTCTAGTTTTACATTAAGAACCTAGAACTGAAAATTGTAGAGATCCATGAGTTTGTTATAGCTGCAGAAGAATCCTGCCATAGCTGCCATTTAATCCAAGTAGCACACTCATTACTTCTGCATCTTGTGGTGGTTCATGCTCTCTTCCTTACCACTGCTTTTGTTTGGATTTGTAGTATTTCCTTACAGTTCAGTACCTCATGCAATCATTACTTGTCTGTTTATAGTGCAAACAGGCCATAGCAATCCCTTTATTAGTCCTATATTAGGCTCAGCCTCAATGCTTTACTGTTGATACTACTCACTTCTGACATGAGGATGTTTCTTTTTTATATTTGAATGCAGAAAATCAGGTCAAGAGAGAGGAAATACATCCTAATCCATCCACTGTACTGACCGGCTCCTTTGGCAATGCAAATACTATGTGATAAATAGCATTCTCAATAAACCACTGTTGAGTTGAGGGTGTGTGCTTGTGATGTGCCTACGTGGATCACCAAGAAATTTACATTAATTGTGTAAGTCTGGATTTGAAATTAAGATTTCAGTCATAAAGGGCTATATGGTCACACTGAATGAAGATCATACAGTCTTCATCTCTAAGGTCATACACACGAGCAGTATTCAGCAGCAGAATATTTTTGACTGAAAGCCACTCTCCAGTTCTTCACCTCAGCCTACTCCTCCCAAAGACCATACCTTCCTTCTTCTTACCTTCGCCTTACTAAACTAGGTGCACTAGAAAAAAAACCTCAGAATATGTGGCAACACCCTGCATCCAAATACCTATAAAACAAAGCAGTGCAAGACCCTACTCAGATGTGGTCAAGAGATGCCAGAAAGCAGCAGGTAAAAAAGTCTCTATCTTTCTTTGCAGTAGCTCAAAGAAGATGAGATTTATTTTTTTCCTCAGCCCCAACAGAGTCTTACTTCTCTCTAAACACTGCTACCAAAACTTTGCATGCTTAGGCACAAAGAGGCTGCTATTCATTTTTAAAGGCTGAGATTTCATTCATTTTGTTCCTTAGGCAATCTGGACTGTATGATGCTAATTCTCACTTCAGGGACCAAAGCAAGAGGCTTTTTAAGCACAGGACAAACTGCTACCTCCACACAGGAAAGTGTGAGGTCTCACAGACATGCAATGAATCTCATTTCTGCTAGTTAACTCTTTAAAGTAGATAAAGCAGAAAGAGGCTCAACAGTCTGCATCCAAATACCCGTGAAACAAAGCAGTGCAAGACCCCACTGGAATGGTCCCAAAGAATGCCACAGAGCAACATGTTCCATGTTCTCACAGCACCTGTAGGGACCCCACTATGGCAGAATCCTAACTGCTTCTTGTGGGAGCTGTAACAAAGGGCAGGGAATGGTTTCAGTGCCTTATCTGTGGTTGTCTTAATAAAAGAAACCTATTCACAACCAGCAGTTGCTTTTCTGTGTAGCTCTGCAGACTCAGCTCTGACTCATGCCAGCATTTTTTAACCTGCCTGGCGTTGTAAATTTTTCACCCGTGGGGATTAGGAATTCAAGGAGAACATGGCCACATTCTCTCTTGAAGAAAGCCGCTACTGGAGCATGTGCTCAGGCAGATAGCCCAGGGAGTTTGTCTAATGCAAACAGGGAAGTATATTTGTAGGCAAAGAAAGTTTTCTTCCCTTAAGCAGAGGAGGGAAGCCAGCTCTCACATAGGAAACATTCTGTGCTGCTACAGGTATTGTACTCACCAGAGTTTCTTGGTATCGGAACGCTTTCGTTGGAGAGGCATCCCCAGTCATATCCCTAGAAACAACGTCCTGTGGAGCAGGGCTTGTTCAGGGCAATGTCTTCCCTTCTGCCCTCCCCAGTATAATCATGGAATGAAACAGGCATAGGCCTTCAGCTGAAGTCCCTCAGAGCACCCTGAGAGAGAAGGTTACTGGTGAGGGAAAGACACAGAGGGAGAGTGTAACCAGAGACTCCCTGCCCCCTCTTGTTCCGTCTGCTTCCCTGCTTTAATCTCTCTCTGCTGTCCTGGCAATGGGACAGCTCAGTAAATTAACAGGAGGTAACGTTTCCTCCTCCTCTCTCAGGCAGTGTCATTCTTCACTCCATTTGGAAAGGATGGGGAACCACAGAAAGAACAGGTTCTGATGGCAGAGAGAGAGTAAGGAAGAAAAGGATGGAAATGACAAATTACCAAAATCAGAGACAAGAGAACCATCCTGCAACTTTGAAGACGATTATTTCCACAACCTGTTTCAGGGACAATTTTGTGAAGTGTCAGCATCTGGGAGAGGAAGTTCTCTAGCAGGCCTTGGAAGACTATTCCTCATATGAATTACTGTTTTGCTGTCCTCACATTTAACATAATTTTCTTCAAGCACACTCATTATTGCTGGTTACCTCACCACAAATAAACAGCCCTCCCTGCAGTCTTCGTACCTTCATGAACCTTCATCCACTGGCATGGCTGACACTCAGGATCTTTTATATACAGAATCACAGAATGGCTGAGGTCGGAAGGGAGCTATGGAAGTAATCTGGCCCAATTTCCCTGCTCAGCAGGGCCTTCTAGAGCCAGTTGCTCAGGACCATATTCAAATAGCTTTTGATTATGTCCAAGCATGAGACTCTGCAGCCTCTGGACAACTTTCTCCATTTCTCAGACACCCTCATCATAAAAAAGTGTTTCCTGATGTTCAGATGGAGCCTCCTGGGTTTCAGTTTGTGCCTCAACCTAATTTCTTACACATAAAACCAATTAAAACTGCTCAACAGCATTGTCAGGAAGGGTTTGTGGGCTGTTGAGGACCCTGGAACATCTGTAGGGGTGCAGAGTACTGCCCCCTGCCCTTCTGTGTGTCCTAGGCCTTTGCCACAAGAAAAGCAAGGAGGAACTAACAGTGTAGAAAGGATAAAATCAGGGTGCTGCTATGGGTTACTGCCTTGAGAAACAGAGCACTGAGCAGCTGTGGCAACAACTATCCTCAGCTGAGCCACAGCTACTGTGGCAGCAGCAAGCACAGAAATTTGTGGGGAATGGAGCAGATAATATAGGCCACAGTTCTTTTCACAGACAACTGTGCTTTTTTTCCCCCATCATCTGATATGTTTTTGATATCAGATGATGGCTTTTCAATGAAAGCTTTTCATTGAGGGAAAAAGAAAAATTCTGTATCTACAAAGCAGTTACTTAGCACAACATCCTAAGCTGTTTCTCCCACCAAATAAAAATGAGTTATGTAAGAGCACATGAAAGGTGAAAGTGTTGCCTTTATTAAGGTTATCCAGTCAGGGAGCTTTTCAATGCAGAAGATGGGAAGCCAGAAATAAAGCCACCCAGAACTCAGGGGCCATGGGGAGCAGAGATCATGCAAAAAACCAAATGTCTACAGTCATTGTTGGACAGGCCACTAAGAAAGTACATTCACAGCTTTGGAGAGGGCCAGCTTGGAGTTTGTAACTATTACAAAGGGGGAAACAAGGAACATAAGGATTTGAACTAGGTCTGTGGGACCATGCAAAACTTGTTAAGGAAGATGGCTGGGGAGGAATAATGAGGGGGATAGATGGAAAAGAACAGTCTTCATGAAACCAAGGCTCGTCAGTGTCATCCTATCTTCATATTAAATGCTTTCTTCTTAACTATCTTTCCATGAAATCTCATTATCCCACATATGTGAGTGGTGTAAGTTTGAGGTGCTAGCAGCTGTGAGAATGGCATGAGTGAATTTGGCCCAGCAATAGCAGTCAGATTGGGGTGCAGACTGGGGACGGGAGCTGAAGAAAGTGTGGCCTCAGCAACAGTAGCTGGAGCAGCCACAGCTCTCTGGACCAACTAAATGAGCGTCTGGCACGCTGCAGTTCAGACCTGTGTGAGGGGACTTGGCACTAGGAACTGGTCACACCAGGGGTGTTGGCACCCCGGTCTTAAAAACAGGAGTGGAGGAGTGTCTGCTCCAGCCTCTAGGATGGGACCAGCACATGTCCTGGGTCAGCTGCTAAGGCATGGAGCCCAGGGTTTCTGGGCTGGGCAGGAGGGATAACCAAGCCAGACTTGCAAGAGGCAGTGGCAGTTTATAAAATTCCTTAAGTGCTTATTTCTGTGTGAATCCATTTAGAAAACATATGCCCGTGCTCAGTGTGACCTTTCCTTCTCATCCTTTAAGTCACTTTCCAGGTGACCGAATATCAACAGTTTGTGTTTTTCTTTACCACCTGTACCTAACAAATCCAAATCCAAGTATTTTATCAATGCAGTGTGAACTTTACCTTTGTCCAAACATGTTTTCTATGGCAGGTGTTACTGTTGCTCCTTTTTTTGCAAATAAAAACTTCCAGGTGTGCCAAAGGAAAATTAAAAATAAAAATAAAATCAGCCTGAACCACAGCAGTTCCAGCTACTTTTCTAAGTCAGAGAAATCTGAGTGCAACTCTGAGCTCTTTGAAATATGTAGTAAATTACACAGATGTCATCTTAAGAATTTGTGCATGCAGGCAAAACGGTTTGTGCAAAAATACAGTCTGAAGACCAAGTTATAGATAGCAGTCCCACAAACAAATAACAAATGCAGATTAATGGAAACAAAAGAATATCAGACTTCAACAGAAAAGAATTCTATGAGAAGTGGCAAAATCAGCAACAGCAGGCCAAATTGCACTGAGTAGGACATAGCTCTCATTCCAAGTGAGACAGACTCACCAAAGCTGCTGATCCTGTGACAACGGTTGATTGTAACTTCTCTGGAGATTTCCATTTCATTCCCTTCCTTTTAAAGAAACTGCTCTCTGTATGCATACGCTGATGACATAATCTATTACATAACAGTCTCTTCTTGCATTTCCTTCTCCTAACTTAATAATTTACTGTTGTGATGTAGTGAAGAATTCTCATACCCTGAGGGGTAAGAACAAATTATACAAGACAGGTACAGTCCATGTCACGAGTTTGAGCCTGGCATAAATTTTATACAATGTATATAGATGTTTACCAAAACCTTTTGATGTTTTGGAAGCATATGCTCTCTTTCAATACTATTCTGTACATCCTAATTTTTAAGGGGACCAATGACTATTTGTATAAAATCAAATCCTTTGACTATCTGTAGGTAATCAGATAGGGAAACAAAACCAGTTTAGAATTAAAACTGTATTAATTAAAAGAATTGTTCTGTTAATAAATGTGATTCTCATGAAACTCAAAGATTTTTAGTATACGCTGTCTACATTGGGTTCACTGTTTTCACTCCCCATCTCAAAAAAAAAAAAAAAAAAAAACCCCTCGACCTTATTCTTCTGGTTTCCAGATAAAATGTGAACCTGTTAACATTGCCCTGCTATCCTAGCTATAAAAAGCAATTCCTTAAACTATGCTAGTAGCTCTAAACTTACCTATGAAAATGCAAACATCTTGTTTACTTCATCTTCTGGCCTACTAGAATCACTTTCTGCACAGGAAGATGTTGGTCATTCCAGTGCTAATATCACACTAGATTTCCTGTATCAGAATTCTATATTTTTAATAAACCAATGTACTCTTTCACTAAAAAGAGATCACAGAAGACAGAAAATAACTCTTCAAGGTGTCGTGGATGAAACAGGGTAAATGGCAACCTCTAGTGGATCTGGAAGTTGGGGATTATTTTCAGAGCTTACAAGAACAGCTTCTACCTTCTTATTTCACACTTTCGCACAGGTGCATTACTTTGATTTCAGCTTCCCTGCCCAGCAGTAAAATCATGACTTGTTTGTGAAGGTGGAACAGAAAATTCTGTGTTGTACAGCTGCTCCTAGTTACAATCCTTATGCTTTTATGCGTCAAACTTCTAAGCATTCCCTGGGATTCCTTCCCATACAGCTCTCTGATCCCCCTGGACCTTCCTCCACTTCCAGAATATCTCTGACTGATGGTATCTTCACTTTCTTTTCATTCTCTTCCTCCAAGACTCCTTTTTTCCAGGAACCCTTCATTTTCACATCAAATTTTCCTTCAAAAACACCAAGCCCAAAATTTTTCCAACGTCAGTATTTTATCTGCTGAAGCACAACATCAGCCTCCTACCTGGTGGTTCTGCCTCATCTCTCTTTATTAATGAATCAGTCTTTGTTTGGCCTGGGAATTACCAAAATTTACAAGCAGCTCAAAGTGGTTGCAGCTTTAAGTAGCAGGCTTCTGCCTGAGAGTTCAAAACCCACTCTGGGATGTGCTATCTCAAGAAATGACACAAAATTCTGTTTATGTAGAACCTCTGTTTCTGCAGAGGTCTAATTCTACAAATGGAAGACACCGCACAGATTAATCAAACAAAAATTCTTTATTTTGACACCTCAAGGCAGTAAAATACATGTGTACAAAAAGACATATAAAAGTGGCAGTGATAATGCAACTTGATGCAATCCTAGAGAAATTCAATCCATCAGAATGGACTGCTTCATCAATAAACCTATCTGCAAAATATTGCACCACTTTGTAGAGGGAGCACTCAGGAAGACAGTGTTTATGCTCCAGGGAGGTACAGGAGGTACTGGTATTTTAGACTTCAGAGTAAGGCACCAATTGGCAAGTATGATTCTTGTTCTGTTCATCACATTGTGTGTAGGATAAATACAAGATACACGTTAATGCTGCACCTTTGTCAGCTGGAGGAAACACAGCCTTCATTTACTAGGCAGAATAATAAAAAGAGCACATGCCTAGTTTTCCAGCCTCCCTCCATTTACCTTTGCGCTTCCCATTCATAATTCTATCCTGAAAAATATATTTTAAAAGCCATACTTACATTAAAAAAAAGCCAGAACTATGCCAACTTAGTGCTACAAAGTGGAGAGACTGAGACTGAAGTGAGCCACCTGTAGTCCACATGTAATCCAGTATCTCAGGATTTAGGCTCTACCACAAAAAGAGAACAATGCCCATCTCCCATGTCACATCAAGTGGGAGTAACTGCAGTTGGACACAGCAAGACACAAATTGCAGCATGAAGAGACTGTGGTAGAAATTTCCAAAAGAAGTGATAGATTATGCTTTTAAGTGATCACGGATTCAGAAAGAAAACTCACAGAACAGGATAATAATGTAAAACTCTTCTCTCTCATTTAAAACGGGAAAAAAACTGCAGTGATAAATAATCCAAGCAACATGCTTAGACTGTAAAGAGCTGCCTTGAATATTTTTGACAAAAGGTCCTCTTGTACAAGGCTGTAGAGTTTCAGGGCTTCAGATGTACAGTGCAATTTATACAGTCCTGAGAAGTTGGAGTGAATGTCTGTTGCGACATGTAAGTACTATGGCAAACAAATTCCTCAAAAGGAATATTCCATTCTCACTCTTGGGACTAAGGAAAGTTAATCTAGATTTTCTAGATTCAAAATATTTCTGGGGCATTTTATGCAGGCATATCTGTCTGGGTTTTGCTGATACTCTGGGATATCTGATAACTTGGCTACAGGAGGAATATAGAAAAATAGACTTTTAAGTGTCTAAAATGGAAAGTGTTGAGTACTGAGAACAATAACCTTCCATTTTAGAGCGGGGGGGAAGATTCTCCTTCATAAGAAGCCCTTTTCTAATGCACACAGGAGTCGACTGTCCTGTATGAATAACCATGCAGAAAGTACTTAAAATTGTTGAAGAACAAGCATAAGATAAGTAGCTTCTTTTGACTGATTTTCCTTTCAGAAAGGCTTAACTTAAAAATCATACTAGTAGTCCATTTCCATTTAGAGATTCACTTTGTTCATAAATGTCCTTATGTCTCCTTCCAAAGGATGTTCCCACTTCTTTCTACTTCCCATGCTGATCCTCTTTCCATCACTTTCTATACCTACAGAGCCAATCGGGATATTAGAATTTTAAACCCTGAACTGAGTCAGATTACAAGCAGAGTTGCCAGTTTATTTTAGAAAAGGACATAAAGAATTAGACTGGCACTCCTTGCTTGCACATCTGACGTCACAGTTCATAAGAGTGAAAACAGATATCCACAGTCGAATTCAGCTTTGGCAGTATCTCTCTTCAAACAGAGCTGGCAAGGTTATTTTCCAGGTAGGTAGCCAGGAAACAGGTAAAGGTCCCGGCAGAGCGTGCTACAATACTCCGACATTTCCTTGCAGCGGTGAAATTCGGTGCCTGGGGCGTAACCTTCTCGTTGCTTGATTTGCCTGTTCACCTAGATGTGAGATCAAAAAAAAAATAAATTAAAGTAGCTCGAAGGATTAAAAAGACTGAAGGAAGAAAAATGTAGTTTCTTTCTGTACACACAGATTTTTCTGTTTAATGCATTAAGTAGTCCCCTAATTATAAGAAGGATAAAGAACTAGGGTGCAGTTCCACAGCAGCTCAAGTTGCTGTGGTCACACTGCTTTTTTTCACTCCCTCTTCCTCCACTTTCTCAAACTTTACCTTACATGAACACTGGTGCTTTTGCAGCTGTGTTATGTGCATGTTCAGGGAATGAATTCACCTGTAAAGAAAGCTATTTCTATAGAAGAAAAGTAATTCTTGGCAAGCAATATGAACTCTACTCCCAAGTTCACCATGCAATCACATCAATGAAACAGAAGGAGTCAAAGAAACAGCATCATTACTTTGTTAAATTGCTATGGAAATGTACATAAATAAGTAAATAAGAAGGAGGAAAGAATTTTAGTTTTGCTACAAACAAGGCAAGAATAAGTGCTTGAATAGTACTAGAGTACTCCTAGCATCCTGAAGCAATGGAAGGCTCTTCAAAAACCAGGTAGGAGTGGGAGAATAAATGCCCTTGTGGGAGAGGAAATGCCCTTTACCTTTACCAGCATGTCAGCCACGTGGGTGTGTCGGGAGTCCTCTGCAAACACCGAGGTGAGCGCCTCGACGTACCAGGAGCCGCGCTTGGTGTTCCGCATGGCTGCGGTGCCTGGCAAGAGAGCGTCTGCCATGAAGACTTTTGGGGAACACAGACACAAGAAACCTCCTTATGCCTAAACAATTAGGGGCCCAAACAATTACCTTTCAGACAAGCGTATCCACAGATCATATCCGAACACGTTGGCAGCCGCAGCTTCAGGCTTTCCTCCTTGTTCGCATCACTTTGCTCACAGCCTGGAGAATCTGACCATCCCTTGCCATCTCTCTGATCCACTCCCCGGTCCAACTCATCTGTGGTGGCAATAAATAAGGAGAGGGAGAAAGGGAGAAGAAATTATCCTGAATGTATAATATATATATAATGTACATATACGTATTATATATGTATAATATAATGTATAAGCTACTGGATGTAGCTTTCCTGTAATTAGTTTTGTGGTCATCAATGTCACAATTACTGTCAAGCAGAAGGTTTTTGCAAGAACTTGAGGCTTTCTCAGCTGTTCTAAACTCATCTGAAAGTTCTTATGCACAAACTAATGCAGATACCAACAACTGCTGCACCTGCTCCACCTAACCTGACATGGTCTGCATGCTGATTTCTGCTCCCACCTCTTCCTGCAGAGATCATGGGATAACCATGAAAGCAGGCAAGTTTCTGATAGTGCTCCACCATTCATGGAAGGATTTGATGCCTACCCATGAAGTTTTCATCTTCCACTCATACCTACCTCAGAAATAGCCAAAAATGTCTAGTGCATTTTGCAATGCTAACTGTCTATTTACTGCAAAACTCAAACAAGAGCTCTAATTTTGGTTGCTAAGATCTACACTCAGGACATGTAGAAAACCTGAACCAAGTATCTCACCCGTTTCTAAAACCTGATTACAATACTGCTTGTTTCAATTAAAAGCATAAATTGTGCAGCAGCAGAAAAATGCAAAATAATCTGAACCCAAACATGAGAGAAACCTACAGACTATGGAGATCAGTTTAAAACCTGGAGAGCATTTAATGCCCTTTCCAGGATTCATTAGTGTGTATTATGCACATGTAGATATTCTCAATTGGTGTTCTACATGATGCAGAGCTTCCATTATAATCTCAACTAATTGCTTAGTGGTGGTAACTTGGATACTCCAGCTGAGTTGCAAGAAAATTAAAATTACATTTCACAAATTTTCCATATAATTTTGCCTTTTTGTTTTCTTTTGTTCTAAGATGAGAATCTATTATTCTTACTACCTAACAGCAGAATCAGAGTCTAGTGTTACAAGGCTTAAGTGTCCACTTCAGAGGCCTTCCTCCTAAGATGTTTCTCAATTTTTATTGCTAGTTCATGCCTAAATAATACATTTAGATTTCTAACCCTTTACCACGCAGTGGCACAGGTGGCATCTCATAATTAAGCTCAGAAAGCGGTCAGCTCATAAGTCAGCAACACTGTTCTTTTCCTCTAAAAAGAAAACAGCAATGGGAGGGATGTGATTGTCTGAAACAGCCTAGAATTAAAGTCTCCATAGCTCAGAATTTCATAATGGCTTCCATTAAGTTCCTTTCTCATCTCTTTAGGGTAGCAATGCATATTTTTTTGATGTATTTTATAACACTTCTCCAAATCCTTCCAGTTCTGTCTCTTTAAAAATTTAGTATATTGTTCACTGTGCACTTTATTTCAGAAGACTCAGGTAATTTTGCTGTCAACTCTATTATTCACACTGTCATCACCCCATTATGTATAAAATCAAAACTTTTTTGATTAAAGCTTCAGAATTACACATCTTCCTCATGCATATTTTCAAACACCACTCCAATCAATTTAACTAATATGTGCAAAGCACTAACCCTTTGCATACTTAACCTCTAATTTACAGAACGACTGCCAGAGATTGATCTAGTCTGTTTAAATTGTATTGAAGCTCCCAGACAGCTGTTCTGCCAATTAATTTAAGTAACTGCTAACTACCCAGTTGTTAGCTTAATTTTTCACTCTTTTGAATCGAGTACATTAAACACGGATTCTAAGCAACTTCAAAGTTTCATTTTATACCACACTGAAACTCTTCCCATTGTTTTCTGTTGCCACTGGTTTTTGATCCATGACTGTAGGTGGACTACTTAACTTCTTTAGTAGACTCCTGCCAAAAGCTCATTGGGAATTAGGACTGTACCAACATTTCTTTATCTACATTTTAAAAATGTGTCACTAATAGAAGATAGTGCAGGCCTACAATGTAAGGTTAGAGAAGAAGAATAATTTATGTATTTCTCATCTTGTTTCAACTAGTTCCAGCTAATTTGCATGGCATAGATAGATTGACTACTATTTCAAAGTTGACAATACTATTTATACAGTCCTTTTAATGCTGTTTAAAGGATACACATGTTTGTTGACAGTTCAATTACTTTGTAATTGGCTTTCCCCTCCAACTATTAATCAAGGTTTAAAAGAGGTTAGACGAGGCAGGGGTTTGCCTTCTTTACTGTTTTTGTATTAAATTGAGTTTGTCCTTCCAGTTTTTCAAGTATCTTAATCCTCTGTCTATTGCAATATCCTAGTTCTAAAGCATTGTGCATAGCAAGCTTTACCACTTGATGGCAACTTTTTTGGGAATACAGTGGCCAAGCTTGATTTGTTAGTCTCAACAGACTCATTTTGGTAACATTAACAGCCAAATAAACATAATTACATAATGAGGTCAGCTGAAAATTCTGGCTTATTACACTTAGTTCCACCCTGAGTCTGCACATTCATATTTATTCAAGAATATCTAAATGTGCACTCATATAAGGAAAGCAATCAGATTCAATTCATATTGTAAACATGCATGGTACAATAGTCCCAAATGCTTAAAAAGATCAAGTATTTCTGATCACTGAAATACTTCAGGTAGACTTTGGGCTTTTGCCTGCATTGGGATTAAAGAAGAGTAGAGACTAGAGGACAAACTTTAAAGCTTGCTAAAAGTGAGAAAGAAGGGAGACAACTGTGAGGAACAAGGGAAAAGCAGGGAAAAAAGCATACACATGAGGAAAACTCCTATATCACAATGGGGAAAAAAGAAACTATTAGACAGAGTTTCACTTTGGAATGTCTGCAATTTCACAGAGTCCAAACACTTGAGGGAAAAATGTGGTCATTAGCAGATCTGAAAGCTAGTTAGTTACAGATGTGTTTGTTAAGTTACAAAAGGAAGGAAAAGGAATAGCAGAATTTAAAAAAAAAAAAAAGGTACACAAAGCACAGAAGAAGAACAAGTCTGTAAGAATCATGAAAAGAGATCTGCACAACAGCATCTAAGAATTCAACAGCAGTACGTGGAAAAGGGCGCAAGGAAAGGTCATTTGAGGTTGACAACAGGCTAAGGTAAAGGAAAAAGACAAAACCCTAAAAATAATTGGAACCAATTCTGATAGCTCAAGAGACCACCACCAGAAACACAACACATTCAGGATCTAGAGGAAGACAGGACCTCAGCAAGACTCCAGTCTGTTAGTGTTCTGCTCCATGCTATGCTATTTGTACTTCATGTGCCCCACTCCCCCTACTGCAGGCACAGCACAAGGGAGCCTCGGGGTATGAGTGGGATATGACAGAGCTTTGTGTCACTAAGGTGCTCTGGGGTCTGCAAGGCTATGCACACACCTCATGCAGAGCTAAAGACACTCACAGAGCAACAGATGCAGTGGCAGCAGCAGGGCAGAGGGAGGTGAATATGGGTCCCACTTACACCTGAGAGAAACAAAGAGGAAAGTTGACAGCAAGTTGAATGTGAGGGTGTGCATGTGTGCAAAATGAGCCTTAACAGCATGCAAAGTACATGGCTTTCAGTGTTTGGGCACTCACCTCCCCGGCAGGCCTGAATAAAGAACATTTTGGGCTTATTCTGGAGATTTGGGCAGTTAGCATTATCAAACAGCCGGAAAGCCTCCTGCAGCTGAGAGAAGAAAGAGAAGAAATTTCTTCACTGTAGCCTTCTGTAAGCCAAACCCAGTCTCACCTTGCTTCCCTGTCGTTTGCTTATTACCTCACCAGTCTTGGTAATCCTCTCCTTTATGTGCAAACTCAGTGTGTGACAAACACATCCCTTCCACCCTCTCCCCAGGTTCATAAACTCATGCTTGGATTCATGAACTCTACCTAGCATTTATACAGAGAGATAATTTCTCCTACTTGCCATTTTTCATTTTCTAGACCTCACACAGACAGCCCCCTGCCCTTTTCTTCCCTCCAGCCCTTATTTTTTTCTGTTTTGAAATATGTGAATCCTCAGTCTTGCATAATTTTTTTTCTTTTTCAAGTTGGTTACTTCCCTAGAGATAACTTACAACAAGAGATTAGGACTCAGCAACATACCTGTAGTAGTTTGCCATCACTGCCATAAACCCCACCCTCCACACCATGGGAAAGCAGAGCTATAATGCAGGAATCCACATCTCGGTGATCTCGCAGCTTGGAGAATCCCTCCAATGCATTCTGCATCTCCTAGAATAGGAAAAAAAAAATTCAATGCTTTCCAGACTTTCATAGGGAAAGTGAATCAATTTTCTGGGAAGAACACAAATGGCCCTCCCTGTAACAAAGAAAACCACACACACCTCAAATTTACATGAAAAAGATGTGTACTATTAAAAAAAGGCAAAATATTCTTGTTCTTTTATGCAATATTCAGTCCTAAATATAACACCGTGAAGAAGGAATCACTTAAGCCAACAGAGGAAACCAAGTCATATTTTGCAGAGTGATATTTTACAAGTGTTATTTTACAATGACACTGGAATCTGGCTGGGATGTTGGAGCAACTTCAGAACTGGGACTTCAGAGTACTCTGGACTTCAGAATTCAGACACTAGTGGTCAATTCAAAATTTAAACTGGAAAACTTCAGTAACTCTGACAATACAGCAGATGCAAATATCTTCTATCAATGTTGGAAAAGCTCTATTCTTGAATAAAACACTCTTTAAAAGGTCTTGTATCATTTGAATTCATAAGGATTTAAAAGGACTAAGGTCAAAAGATGCTGGAGAAGACAGCAACTGCATTTCTAGGGAGAGTGGCTTGATTAAGTTAGTCATGGAACACAACCAATTTTCCTAAGTGAAGCACATACATGTTTTTAGCGAAGACTGAAAGCCTGGAACTGAACTGCACGCATAGACTGATGAATGGGATGCCAACTGACTTCAATAGTGAAAGGACATGAAAACATCACAATAGCAAAGACTACATCAAATATTTGCAAAGTTTAACTTTTAGGAGAGTAGAACACTTGGAAAACCTATCTAGAGTAAATTTGAGACTTAATTCATTTGTGCTTTTAACACATGTGCCAGGTGTTGTCTCAAAAGTCCTCCCTTGCACTAGGGTCAGACTAGAGTAAAACCTCTTGTAGTCCTTTGTGATACTGCTATCCACTGGAAGAGCTCAGCCCTCCAAGCTTTCTCGTGTTGATCAGTATGAGAGCAGACATAATCATGTTCAGCCTCATTTTCCATTCTTAAGTGATAATTCATATCTTCAAAGCTCAGCTGCATACAAAGGGAACCTCTTGAGACAATTATGACACAAACTCTAATGCACACCAGTTGTGAAGTACTGGGATCACCCCCTTACCTGTGCAGTTTGATCATGAAAAACAGTGACTCGATACCCAAGGTGCCTGAAGAGCATCTCCAGGGAAGCACAGTCCACGTCTCCCCCTGCGCGATATTCCAGGTCCTTCTCGCTGCTGAAACAGACATTGCTGAGGATCAGCGCTAAGCCTCGGGGCTCTGATGTCAGCTTGTATGCCTGAAAGGAAGATTAAAAATGGGTAAGTTTAGACTACACAAGGAAATACTGGTGTGTTAGAATAGAACAGCAATCATTCCACACCAACTTGATATGTCTATGCTTGCCAACCTCTACAACTGACAATGCTACGCCATTATTAATAAGTTAGACTGCCTTGCCTTATTCCTCATTTCAAAATAAACATACCTTATCCATTTCAAACTGTGAATTAGATATTGCTAACTTGTTCTCCTTTCCTCACCCCAGCAGGGCCCCATATATTTGTGACACCCCCAACAATGGACAACACTAGGCAAAATTTAGCTGAAGTTTCTTAATTGCTGTTGGGAGCAGATAGATATGTAAAATAGCAATGAGTGTCATTGCAACAGCAAGGGACAGTCAGGCACTGATCTTCAAAACTGTGCAACTAGCAAAAGAGGTTAACAGGAAAAGTACTAATTTAAGAGAGGCGCCTTCAGATTAAGTTCCCTCTCTGTCCCTACCACTCTAACAACAACAACAAATCAATAGTAATTCACTTACTAACACTCCTGTAAATCGGAACTAAAATTTTATACCAAAGTAGAATACCAAATAAGGTGTATCCAGCACAGATACAAAAGGAGCCCAATCAAGTTCACACTGGCACTGGTTATTAATCAAGTCACCCCCACAGACAATTCCAAAAAACCCCACAACAACAACCCCCCAAAACCAACACACAAAACCTCTGTTTCGTTATACATAGGGCCTCTCACATTGCATAACCCTAATGAAGTGTTTATCCCACAACACAAAGTAATTTTTCCTTAAGCCCACCCCACCACAATCTATTTACAGACAGAATCAACAAAAATTAGATTATATATATAACTTCAAACACTGCAGCAGAAGATTAAAAATTCATATTTTTCTACCCACAGGTAGCATTCTAGCACATCATCCTAATCTGGTTCTTAAGCCTAAGGACTTTATTGCGTACAGCCGGCAATTAAAACAGGCAATTTACTAGCTGAAAACACAGTTCTACTATCTTACAGTCATTTAGAGGGTTTGTCATCTTACAGAAAATGAGGACACAGAAAAATAAACTTGAGGCAATAATACTGACAGCTCACAGAGAGTAATCAATAGTAGAGAAGTCATTCCACCAAGCTCTTCACGATCAAAAAAAACAGAAGCAGAGATTTATTTAGAGTTACAGAACTTCTCGGGATTTCTTGACACTTGTAAATGAGAACCACATTAAATGGGGCACGACTGGTAACACCTTTCAGTTATGCAAATAGCACAACTCTGATCTGCATCCCAGTGAAGCATTTCAACTCAATTTTAAGTGGCACATGTTCAGCTGATAGATCCAAACATCACACATCTTAAGGCTTTCTCTGCCAACAACTTACCAAGTGCTGATGATTGTGATAAAATTCAGGAGTGCAATACTTCACTGGAGGAACTGAGGGACCATCTCCATTATCCAAGGAATGTTCCATTGGTTCTATGTAAAACCAAATATATCAATAAAAATTAAAAAATTTCAGACAAAGTCTCTGCATTAAGGTAGTAACTTGCAAATTCTGAACTATAGTCATTTATGCATATTTCATGCCTCCAAAAATCTTGTTTGATCAGGGTCTAATGACACAAAAATGAAACACAGAAGAGAAAAAAAGTAACAGTATACTTATTTATTTTAACCGACAGCTTTATTTTTGCTTTTTTGTGGGTTAGCCTTATCTAAGGCCTAGTCTACACAGTATGAAAACAAAATTCTCATGTAATTTAAGATCCTTGTGCTTTCTGCTGTTTTGCACAGTATGTTCTTACTTTCAAACTTTGGCTGACAAAATGTTGCTAGAAAATTTCAAACAGAGTAGTTCTTTCCTGTCATAAAAGGCCTCCCATGCTGAACACATGCATAAGTGATCAAACGAGACAATTTTAACTTTCATAAAGTGCAAAGCCCTTTTCTTTTTTTAATCTGCCTCTGAACACTTTCCTCTGGATAACAGCAGATGAGGGGAATGACAATCAACTATTCACCATTTTCAGACAAACACTCACTCCTCTGTACCGAAGAAACTGAGCTAATGTCATTCACGATCTCTTCTGAAATCCTCTTTCAGCCTTTTGAGGCATGGCTCTCCTGGTTGGAGGAACATATGCTCTAAAAAATCAAAACAACCCAACCTAAAACCCTTGCACATAAATAAAAAAAGTTTCCAAAAATTAGACACTTGTTGTTTTAACACCAGAGAGAGCTCCCAGTAACCAGCAAAAGGGTAAACCTGTGGTTAGGGAAAAAGTACTCCAGGCATTACCAGAAGCAACATAAAACCCAGCAAGGAGACTCATTCCAACCAACATTTATTAAACCAGTCCCCTGGTCTAAGTTGGAAATGCGTGTTAAGGAAAAACTGATTTCCTGCACTTGATAGAAGCTAAAGAAAAGCAAGTTGGACCCAGATAATACATATAAGGCCTTAAACTAACTTTTTAAGAAGGAAGACTTGGTTAAGGAATACTGCCTGAAGTCAGTATCTTATCAGAGTGCTAGCTCAATGGAATTCTATTACATATCTTAGAGAAAATCTCTGCAAAATCTAGAATTTTATTGACATGTACTGTTTTAAGCAACAAGGTGTCCCTTAAGAATAAACAAAGCTAACAAGAAACACATATTGGTTATCTCTTCCCATATGCTATGAAGCACCCTCTTTGATCATAATATAGTCATTTTACTGTCAAGTTTGCATTCCGGGATGAGCAAAGTGGTGGCAAGCTTATCTTTACAATCAAATTAAGGCAGTATTAAGAAACTGGCAGGAGCCACCAGGTAGTAAATCATGTGCAACTCACCAAGCCAACGGGGTCTCTTTGAATTACAGGACTCACTGACAGGGTATGGAAGATCTGACTCATGACAGTGCTCAAGCTACAAGACATCAATAAATCCATGAAAATAAGTAGCACAAAACAGCTTTTTTTTTCCTCTACAGTACCAAGCTGAAGGTATCATGGAAGAAAAGATACATGCATTTATATACACACATAAAAATGACTAAAATATAGTATTATGGTCACTTCCAAAAGAAACATCATGACAAGACAACAGCAGCACTTCCTCTCAATGCAAGACTTCTTTGATCATCTGCACTTCTACCCAAATCCTCAGTTCACAATCTTTACACTGGGGTCATCTTTCTCAATTTTAATAAAAATTTGATTGTCTCGTGATTCCTATATTTTTGTGTGCTGTCAAGATTTCCTTGTTTGTATAGTAAAAAAATTGAAAACAAAAAATTAAAAGGGTAGTCTGATAAATTTTACATTTTAATAAGGGAGCACCTGTTCAGAAGCATTTGATCTCCTTTCCTTTGTATAAAATATGTTTACTGAGAGTTTCCATCCTTGCCAATGTATTAAGAATATGGAATCTTTCCAAAACTCTTCCTTTAGCACAACACTAACTACACATAGTGAAAAGGTGAAAAAAATAACAAGAAAGAAGTACAAGCATTTATTTCCTTAAGAGTCTACTCAGACAATTACTTAAAATTAAACCAAAAAAGTTCAGAGAAAAAAATATTTTCCTTTCAATTTCTGGATTATTGATTACACATCCATTAAGAACTTGTTGGATGTAAGAACAGTGCAGGAACCTTGTACAGTTCAACAAAAAGAAATGCAAGGTCCTATGCCTGGAGCACGAATATATATATCCTGGAGGCCACCCAGCTGGGAAGCACCTTGGCAGAAAAGGACTTAGGTGTTGCCAAGCCAAAGAGGAGCCAGCAATGTACCCTTGGCACAAGGGCAGCTGCTACCCTGGGCTGCATTAGGAGGAGCAATGCCAGCAGAAGAGATGAAGGCAGGTGATCCCTCATCCCCCTCAAGAGGAATTTATCAATGTGCATGAATACTTGAAAGGAGAGTGCAAAGAGGACAGAGCCAGGCTCTTTTCTGTGGTGCCCAGTGACAGACCCGGAGGCCATGGGCTCAAACACAAGGAGACTCCCTCTTGAACATCAGGAAATGCTTTTTTATTGGGAGGTGCCTGAGCACTGGAGGAGGTTGCCCAGAGAGGCTGCAATCTCCATCCTTGCAGATATTCAGAAGCTGCCAGGATGTGACCCTGGAAGCCTACTGAAGGTAATACTTGAGCAGGGAAGTTGGAGGAGATTAATTCCAGAGGCCCTTTCCAACCTCTAACACCTTGTAATTTTTATAAAAATTGTCTTCTTCCTAAGTTTCTTCCTCTCTACTTTTGCTAAGGCTACTACAAATTTCAACTTGCAACAAAACCATGCTATCTTATGTAAACAATTGATTTTTTCCCATTTGATAAAGCTCCTTTTGTGCCCAAACCCAATCTGAAATGCAAGCCACCTGCCCTATTTTTTTAAAACTTCTGTACCCTTGCAATCTCATGGCTCAGGCTGGACATTGTCTTCAGGATCATTGCCTCCAGATGCTGCTGTTGGGTTTCTCGCAGAGCTTCACAGAAGGCTGAGAAGGCATTAGGGCCTCTCTTGGGCAGCAAATTGAGGAATTCCACATTTCGGTCAAAGCTCCCAGACTTGGCCTGAACCCAGAGGAAAAATAAACCAAAATCCATAATCAATTACACCCAACATAATTAACTTTCAATGAATCATCAGAACAACTTTTTTTTTCATTTCAGAAAAACATCCCACCACTATGCTTAGCTGTGCTAGAACCATTATTATACTCTTCCTAGTTGATTTCCTTCACACTCCTCTGTTCCTATTTGCTCAAGAGCATATGACAACACAACAAGGCAGCAATTCATACATGACCACACACAGTAATACATCATATTCTCTCTAAAATTTTACTTCCAGTTACTGCCGGAATAGTATCTAGTTCTTCACACTGAATACACAAAGTCAAAAATGTGCTTCCACTACTATCCAATATTTTATGGTCTCATGCAGATTGTCAAATCCTCCAGAAAACATTAAGTAAAACACTTATTATATGCAGTCAGTTCCAGAATGGCATTTTCTATGTACAGATGAATACTCAGACCAATGAAGCAATATACACTAATATATGTGGAAAAGTAACCATCAAAAAATGAAACAGTGTCAAGAAGTTCTAATTGTTAGAATATTAACAGGTATTTGCCAACAAAACGTATAATTTATACAATAATACCCTTCCCTGTGAAATCTAAACCACACCAAAATCATGCACCAAAACACAAGGTATCAGAAATAAATTTTATGCATTTCAAATTAATCCTATATTGTTTTAATTATCACTTAGATCCAAGATCTCTCCTTTTGGTGGACAATTGGGAGTAGCTGATGAGTTACAACTAAGGCTTAAAAATACAGCAATCACAGGAAAATCAGGGAAAAAAAAGAAGCCTTGAGTGACAAACGTGTGAATCTTCTGCTATGGAAGACATCATATCATCTGGTTTCATTCATAATTATCAAGCTCAGTGTCAAACATAGTTTGGTTTTTACCAACACATTGTTTGGGAGGATATTGCAAAATCTTGTTGATCAAGTATTTATGAACCTATTTAGAATTTCAGAACTACATTCATTCATTCATGACTAAGAGCATTTATTTTTAACAATAGTGTTCCTCGACTTCAGTGTTCTGTCCTTTCCCTTATTTATCAAACCTCTTTCTGTAAATTGGTCTTGATTTGCTACGGGAAACAAGTCACTTTCATCCATAAATAGCCTCTTTCTCTTAACAGTGTATGTGTACCTTTTCCTATTCCCATAGGATCCTGAATTCTCACAGTACTATTGACTAGAATTGCCAATAATAATGCCTTACTTGTGTCTTCCCAGAAGTATGAAGGTTCCTTTCTCCTTCCTGGTAACACTGCTCCATGTCCATCAAAAATAACCACCTCCATAGATTTGTATCTTGCTGTAAGCTCATTGAATTTTATTGTAATTAATAAAGTAAGTTGAGACTTGATTTCTTAAGTATCTAATGAATTTTTCTTGCTTTCTGCAGCTGCTTTGAGACAAGCTAAAGGTGATTCATCTTTTTCACATCTGTGACTCTGAGCCATAAATGATAGTTTAAGGCTGACCTCAAGAACCAGAATGTTAATTTTACTGAAAAGTTAAGAAATTTCTAGAATGTTCATATTCTGCACTTTGTATGCACAGCAGTCAGCTTTTAGCAGACTTCTTCCTTAATGCTTCCTTAAACACTCAAAGGGCTGTGCTTCCTGATATGACTTCATCCTCAACATCACATTTAGGTTATGCTAAATAATAGGCAGCAAGCATTCAGAAGTTAATAAGACACTTTTTTCATTTTATTTCCCAATACATCCCTAATTTATTTTTTCTCCTCACAGATGAGTTTGATAATCTGCATAACAGAAACTAACTGTAAATGAATTCTGAAGTCCTGTCAAAATTCTGTATTAGTCTTATTATACACCAGCAGAATCCATAGAAAAAGCATATAAAATTGACAAACATCCTAATCAAATTTATGTCACTTGTCAAAACTAGTGATCCCTTCATTACTGTCTAGTGATCAACAGAGTATTTAAATCTCTCTATATATACAATCTCAGTCTTTGATTACAGTACAGAGTACAACTTGTTTAAAAAGCAAGAAAGCTCTTGCTACCATATCTGCAATTTCAAAAGTCCATCCCAGAGCTCTGGAAGAACATGTGATGCTCCAACAAAAGGCATTTATGCAAGTAGATGCTGGAGTTTGCCTTAAAAACAGTTTCCACTGTCCCACTTTATTTCCACAATAATTTTTCCCCTGTGTTTGAAACCCCCTCTTCTGGGTTTTCACCTAGATAATTATAACATCATTTTCACTACAAAGTATACACTTTTTTTTTTTACACCTTATTGAAAATGTATACTGTGGAAAAAAACCTCACATGGTTTAGTATCTTTCTGAATGACCCAATTTAAATTCAATACTGTCAGATCCTACTATCTCCCCACATTTCAGACATCAAAGGAAGCAGCTTGTATTTGCTGAATATTCTCCTATGTTGTACACCTATAAACTCTCTACTTACTCTTCATATTTCTTGAGAGCTTCTCATCCAGTCCAGGTCACCCTTGCCTTCAGTGGCTCTTCCTGGAACACACTTCCCCTCTCATCTTTTTCTTACTTGGGATAAAGTTTCAGTACTGGCTTGACACCTCACACTAGGAAAAAATGTCATGGTTCATCTCCCTGAGCTCATTGACTTATTTCACTTTCCTTAGATGACAGAAATTTATTTAAGCACTCTATTTCCAGAACCATTTTCTTCTTTTGTTGAGCTTAAATCAAGGCAACAGGATGAGTGTAACTGTTGTTTTTTTAAGAAAATATTATTTAGAGCATAACTATTTACCCAGATCTTGGTTTCCTGACTTACTGGGGATGCAGAGGGATATACAGAGAGCCAGTCAGTTATAACATCCAGGAGAATCTATTCTCTTTCATCAGACAATGGCATTTGGCTCCTCCTGTTTCCATTAATGTACCTGGCAATGAGCGTCACAATACATTTACAATAACAGGCTACTTAACAGCATTTCTAAGACCTGTACTCACATTTGCCAGAGACAGGAAGAATATTAAAAATTCACAGACCTACTACAGGAAGATCAAAGATAAGACAAAGTGTTTTCCACTCGAGTGATTTTTTTTAAATGCACTTTATCTCCATAGCACTGTTATGTCTAGGACTATTCAATAAACTTCCCTTCATTTTTATCCTTCTAGTACAATGCATATTCTGTAGATCCAGCTTTCCTTCTACCTCTGCCGTATTTCTATTTTTGTTGCAATTTCCAGATCAATGCCCTGCAAGATAGTTCAAGTCACTCAGTTCTCTTGCTCAGGCTGCTACTGCTATTTATATACATTTAAGCACTTAGTCAGGTGTGCTAATTGTATTAGGCATAATTTTTCCACTAAGCCATTACTCTTTACCTGCCTTATCCATCATAACACCTTTCTCTCTCCTTACTGGTAATCCATTACTAAGTATTGTTGCATTCCCTTTTACTCATTTCCATCTGGAGGGGAAGATTCCTTTAGGCTTCTTCCTTTCTGTCTCAGTTTAATACTTTTTACCTACAACAGCAGAAAACAGTACTTTCTCTGTCATTACCTTATGTTTGAGAGGATTTTTTTTCCTTTTCTTCCCTTCTCCCCCTTAAGTGACAGGCCATCAAAAGCCCACCGCTACTCACCCTTCACACTTCAGCAATGCTGTTGCTTAACCCCTGTGGGCTGCTAAGCATCAGACACTGTTACCTCCTCCCCAAGTGGAATGGCGGGGAATAAAAGTGAGAAAAGTAGAGATAAATATGGTTTAATAGGTAAAGGAAAAGACACACACAAAGCAAAACAAAGAATTCATCCACTAATTCCTGCTGGCAGGCAGGAATTCAGCTATTCTAGGGACAGCAGGGCTCCATCACTCACAATGGTGACTTAAGACTCACAGAATATTCTGAATGGGAAGGGACCCACAAGGACCATTGAGTCCAGCTCTGAAGACCATGGCATCATCAGCACCATGCTCTGTCACTCAGAACTTCCCCCTCCTTCTTCTTCCTCTACCTTTACATGCTGACTATGACACAAACGGAGTGGGATATCCCTCTGGTCGCTTGGGGTCAGCTGTCTTGGATGTGGCCCCTCCCAATTTCCTGTGCCCTTCCAGCATTGCTGGTGGGGTGGGGTGAGAAGAAAAGGCCTTGGCTCTGGGTCAGCACTGCTCAACAATAAGTAAAACACCTCAACATTAACAATACTGTTTCCAGCACAAATCCAAAACACAGCCCCATACCAGCTACTATGAAGAAATTAACTACTCCAGCCCAGACCCAGAGAAGTCCTTGATTCATTCTCTGGCTTGCACTGTTTCATGGTATCTTTGCTCTCTTCCATTAGGGATTGGAGCTATTTCAGGTGAGACTGCCTGGAGCTCCCACAATTCAGCACTGATATCCCTGACAGGCCCCATGAAGCATCTAATATTGTCTTTGACACTGCGTCAAAGTATGCAAAGTGATTCACATTATCTTTGACAATGACTCAAAATTAATCAGGAAGTTCTTTTCACTGCTATCAAAACCTTATCAGTCTCAGGTTTACATTTGCTACACTCATACCCAGAAAATAGTTCATAATCCTACTTTTCAGCATCCGTTCTTTATTACAGGACCATGAACTTTGCTAAGGGACTATAAACTCCCTCAGTTCCTTACTTGAGCCCTGACACGCACTTGGTGTGCGGTTTCAACCACTTCCTTTCCAGCCTGTTTTCTCTGAAGACCTGCAGTTCATCCTGCTCAGTGTTCTGTGCATTACCATCCCTCTGGCAGAAATCCCAAGCTATTTCCAATGACTTCTCTCCACAGTACCCAGTGCGCATGGGAAGTAACACAAGCCTACAAACAAACAGCATCTATTATTTGTTAGACAGTGAGCCTTGAAATGCAATTCACAAAAACATATAGGAAGCACCAATCCTTTATGTGGAAGGTGCCACAACAAACTGGTCTATAACATAGTCATTTACTTATTTTCACAGTATTCTTTTGGAAGTACATATTACTCCTGCTTCTGTACATGGAAGGAAAAAGATAAGCACAAAATTACAATAGAGGACTGGAAGCTACCACCCGATGCACTAAGTGCAGCCTACTGCAACTGCACACCAGAACACAGGGAAATCTTAAGAGGAAATGCACTTTTCCTTTCTACAAAAGCACCTTATGGCTCTCCTGCACGCTGCAACCAAACCCCTGCAGGTCCTGGGAGCGCAATCCCACTGCAACGTGCAGGTAACAAGTGAGTTTTTTCCATGCTGCCACTGCAAGGAAGGACACCGAGCTGAGCCACAGACAAAGCTCAGGGCGCAGGCGACAAGCCGCGTACCTGTATCATTTCCACCATCTCCGCGGTGATGATGTCTTTCTCTACCATGTGCTCCACCAGCACATTCAATACCAGCTGCTTGGCCAGCATCACCCGGTTCTTCTTGAGCGCTTCCTGGTGGCACCGCTGCATGCCGCACGCCGCCAGCATCCTGGGAGGAGCGGGGACCCCACTGGCGAGCGCCGCGGCAAGGAACCAGCCGTGCCCTCTGCCGACTTTTGGCTCGGGAGGAACCGGCAAGACCCCCACGAGCCCGGCCGCCACCTGACGACGAACGGACGGACGGAAAAGAATACCCGTCCCGCCTTCTCCCGGCGGCCCCCGCGATTCAAACGGCGGGACGCGCTTCCCGCCGTCACGTGACCGCCGCTGGACGGGGAGCGCTTTCCTGCCTCTTCCTGCCCGCGCCTCAGGCGTGTGGAGCCGCGGAGGATCCGGGGCTACAGGGCGGAGTAGTGGGGGTGCGGCTTTCCTGGGAAGCGTACCGACTCTGGGCTTTTAAAAAACCTTTTATTTTTAACCTATTTTAGTTTCTCTACCTCTGCTGAGATGGGTTTCTGCGGCAATCAGCTACAGTCAGAAATGATAACGTGCTGTAACTAATAGGGAGAGAGGAATGGTGCAGATAAATACGGAGGGAAATACAAAGGGAATATCAAGTGACCACCCTAGCGAAAGCAAATTCGCAGCTCTCATTACAGAATCAGAGAATCAATTGGAAAAATCATTTGGAAAAGACCTCTAAGATCACCAAGTCCAACCTTTGATCGAACAGCACCATGGCAGCCAGACCCTAGCACTAAGTGGCACGCCTAACCTTCCCTTAAACACCTCCAGGGACGGTGACTCCACCACCTCCCTGGGCAGCCCATTGCAATGCTGGACAACCCTCCTGAGAAGAAACTCCTCCTGGTATCCAGCCTGAACCTCCCCTGGCACAGCTTGAGGTCAGTTCCTCTGGCCCTGTCGCTATTTGCATGGGAAAAGAGCCCAAACCCCACCTGGCTACCATCTGCTTTCATAACGTCTCCCCTGAACCTTCTCCAGGCTAAATAACCCCATTTCCCACAGCTGCTCCCAACACAACTTACAAAAAAAGTCACATAAAGCTTCAGGTGGCTTCTGCATGTTATTCTTTAGCACATAGATTTCCTGTGTCCTGGTGCACAGGAATTCTATCTGCTAAAGCTTAGCACAACTCCAAAGGCTTGACAACTTTTACAAATGTTGAAAATAAAATTGTACTGTGTTGCCATGATAATTTAGGGAAAAAGCCTCTGCTAGGATTTTTCCTGTCCTGAGGAGCTGAGGGCCTCAGGAAAGAAATGTAAACAATGGTTATCTGCTGCTGTGGAATGCCAGGGGTGCATCTTCCATTGGTTCATGTGGATTGTTTTCAATCAGTGACCAATCACAGCCACCTGTGCCAAGGCTGTGAGCAGTCACAGGTTTTTGTTATTGATTCCTATTCTATTCTTGTCTTTGTAGCCTTCTGATCCTTTTCTCTCTGTTCTTTTAGTATAGTTGTAATGTAGTATTTTAGTATAATATATAACATAATAAATCAGCCTTCTGATGAAAATGGAGTCAAGCCTCGTGTCCTCGTCCACGGGGTCTCAGCTTAAACAAGAGTACTGATCACAACTGGTGACATTTTTGGTCTTTGTTTTGGCTGGTTTTTAGTCTGTGCTGGTCACCTGAATTTCTTCCTGACTCCTGGAAATTTAGTGCACTCAGACAAGTTCTGAGTTGCCCAGTTTAAGGCTTAAAATTTCTACACCTGCGTCATACACATGACACTTTTTGGTGAGATTTTTTTCTTTTCTGTTAGCAGATACAGGAGGGAAATGCAAGTAGTGATTGACATTAAAGAAATTGCATTGCTTTGATCAACCAGTTTGTCTCTCCTAATACTTGCATGATAGAGGTATCATAATTGCTTCATCAGTAATGATAATAAAGTGATTCAGCTGTTGATTCAGAAATGGAGCTCCTCTCTCTTTTCTAAGCCAAGATTATCAAATAAGCAGAATGCAAGAAAAAGCATGGCTTTGTGGAGTGTTTCTTTTGAGAGGAAAAATTAATGATGCCACCAGGAATTTTTAATGCAGTCCTATTTATTTATAAACAACATAAAAGGTTTATTTTTTTCTCCTTTGAACTATGAAGAATCAAACAATAAGAAATAATTTATTTGCTTCTAGCCTATGGTTTGATGGTTCCTCGTATGAATTAAAGATGCAGTCATGAGCATGGCTGGGTTGATTGCTGCCCTCCTTCACAGGAGATTTGGACCACCATTTTTATTTTTTAATTTGGACATTAACCAGATGCAAATGCATCTCTTTGCATACTGCAGACCACTTTGACACTGCAGAGCTGATCAGTTTAGCTCACCCATTTAAAAAGACACAGCATCACTGATCAGTGAGAGCTAGAACCTGCCTATAGCCTAGAACCGTCAGGATGAAGGCCAAATGTGCCTTGGGACTGTTGTCCTCCAGTGCTCCTCTGCCTTGGCAGACAGACTGGACTATTCCAGAGCCCACAGAGAACTGGAGGAGCTTTGGCCTTTCTATGCATGATGACAGTAAAATGTCTCAGGCCATCTGTTAGAGTACATCTGTAATACAGCAGACATAAACCCTGCTGTAGAGCCGTCAAGTCCAAGCAGAGGATGCTTACATGTGTATATATCCCATCACTGGCCTCTCTTGCAGGGAGAAAACTTATCTCCCTCTTGTCCACCACTGGCTGTGTGGGATGAGAACTTTGTGAACAACAAAAGTCATTTGATGCATACTATTAGCTTTTCAACCCGAAGTCACAGGTATCAGGTGGTACCAGCTTCCAGATGCAGTCAGATGCTCTCCCCTCAGTCACACTCCCATAGCACAGTTGAGGATGTGGAGCAGGTGTGGCAGAGGGATAGTAACAAACAGCTCAGACCATAAATTTGTGTTTCTGCAAAATAGCAAGGTGGGGAGCACAGGCTTGTTCTCTCTAGAGATTTCAGGGTGGCTGAAGTCACACAGCGCTCAGCAATATTGCTGTTTGCAATGCACAGGCAGAATGTGCTTAGTGTTGTTTCTATTCCTCCCCTTTTCCAGGCAGATTCTTCCAGCTGCATCCTACAGTCCTTCAGGGTTTTTCTGGCAATCTTATCTCTTCTTAGGATTTACTTCTCCTCTCCCATAAACTTGTATCTCCAGTTTGAGAATGTTGCCTAATAACACAGCTTTCCTCACAGTGGTTTTATGTATCTGCCAAGTCAAAGCAGTGTGGTATTGCACTGATTTCTATTTTGTGCAAAAAGATTCTGGTAACATCAGAAACTGTGTCTGTAGTTCAATTCTAGTTCAAAGAATGGTGAGACAAATGTTTAGGCAAAACATTATCAGCCGTTTTACCATCCCTCTAGGAACATCCTGTATTGGGGTGAGAGTTTGGTTCTGTATTCATGGAAGGTGAAATCAGTCCTAACATAGAGGGCTGGTGAGCATCTGCAAAGACCTCATCACTGATGGCAGTCTCATAAGCAGGTGGTGGAGTGAGTGGCTCCAGTGGTTCAAACCTTTCTTCAATGTCTTTGTCCTCATGGATGTCCGAAACAAAGCACTGCAGTCTTGGGGGCAGCACCAGCTGCAGTTGCATCCTGGAGCCCGTGTCTGTCTCAGAGGTGCGCACTGTGTTGGGTGGCACTGGCACCTGGAGAGCCTCCACCATCATCTCTTGTTGGGCAGAGGATTCAATAACAACGTTGTACGGGGGAGGCTCGCTCAGCGGCGAGGGCACAGAGCCGGGGTTGGATGTAATTGTCCATATTGCTGGAGCTGGAGTTGACATGGTCATCACCTCCTCATAGGTGGGAGCTTCATAGGCAGCGTTCACCCTGTGTCAGAGAGCAATGCCAGACATGCTCGTTATTTTAGTGCATAATTTATGTTTATAGTACAGATCATGGACTATAAGGGACCATGCTACAATCAAGAAATGGGACTGAGACAGGGTACCTCACATGGCATTGCTGTGTAGGATATTCTGCCCCTGGATCAGCTCACCTCTCCAGCCAACTGAATGTCTTTCTTACTGGTATAGAAAATAGCTCGTCTGACCATTTCCCACACTCCCCAGAGGTAGTGAAGCTACCCACACTGTTAAGTTTGGTGTCCTAGGCTACCCACACTGTTAAGTTTGGTGTCCTCCTACAGCTGAAATTTATCACTGAGGATTGCTAACTGCTAGTTATCTCATGGAATAAAGAACCTAAAACAGGACCTGTTTTTTTTAATATATTAGCTCAATGTCCATCCATTTTTAAGAAGTAGAGAAAATTAAGTCGTTTCATTTAGTTTAAACAAGGACTATTTATTCCTTGTTTAAAAGAACTATCTGCAAAGAAAAAATGTTACATTGGAGACATTTTCCTTTTGAAGTTGTACTTTTAAATAAAAGGATACTACTTTTCTGTAAGTATGCCCTCAAACTAGCAAGGCCCAATATAGACTTCTTTTTTTATATAGTCTTTCTAAAAATAAACTTTGTATTTGGGAATATCAAGTCATTTAGGCAAGTGGATAATGATTATCTGGATTATACAAGGGAGCAAGGCTACAAATGGAGTTAACCTCTTCAATGACAGCAGGAAAACTGGGATTAAATTAGGTGATGCTGAGAACCTGCAAATGAACGTGAAGCCAAGAAAACATGGTAGTATTCAGAGTCTCTAAAATCCAGGGGTTTTATTAGTGTCAAGCAGGAATTTTAAGAGTGGAAACATACCCAGTCACAGGTTTTTCTTAAAGTTTGCCAAGAAACTGTTGCTCTAGAGATAAGGTTTATAGAGATAAACCAAAATCAGATTTGGTATTGCTTCAACTTTTTTTCTTTTTCCGTGTCTGACTCATTGTTTGGCAAGCCTCGATTACTCAAATAAAATGGGCCTGGATCAGTTTAACATCAGCAAGTTTTAGTGGATCAGTTCCCAGGGGGAAAAAAATATGTATTATAAAAGGTACAGGACATGCATGGCATTGACATTTGCAACCCCCACATCAGTAATGAGGGAAAACAAACAATCTGAAAAGAATTTTCATCTTGGGGAACGAAGTCTGCATTTGGTGCCTCAGGGGAAGGGCAGCAAAAGAGTGTTTAAAATGGCCATGAGTAAGGTGAGAGAGTGAAAGAGGAGTAACTGGGTTGCTGCTTACCCTGCTTGGCTTTGCCTGTTTGGAGGTATTTCATTTGCGTCACGCCGGTGTTGATTCCTCAGGTAACACTCGACAAACACACTCAGCAAATAGCCGACCAGGCACACTCCCCCTACCCCGAGGAAGAAATAGCCTACTGGGTTAATGTTAGAGGAGATGGCCAGCATGGTGACCCCGATGAGAAGAGTAGCGGTGAACAGAAGCAGCAAGGTTTGGCGGATGTTCTTCCAGCGTGTCTCTAACAACATGGCAGAAGGGATGGTGGTAGCAGGCACTTGAGAACAGATGGGCACTTGAAGGGACAGACATCTGTGGAAGATGGAGCAGTTTTTTCAACGTGAAACATGAGCATGTAAACACATTTCTAAGTATTGTGACCAAAGTGAAAACATAGACACTTGAGTACATGCACGCACATAATAAGCCTGGGAAATCAGTGCACACCAATGTAAATGTATTAGAATTTCCTGTGTGCGTGCATATTGAATAGTTGGAATACTTGGACACATCTGCAGAACATAAAATGAATAAATGGACCATCAGTACTTATTACCAGACATGTCTAAAAAGGTCTGGCTTAACAGGAATGCAGATTGAGGTTACTGCAAAAGCAAGACACAGAATAACTATAAGGGTTAATTCTAGGACATTTGTGCCTTGCATAATCAACATTCAAATACTTGTTCAAATCCCGGAAGAAAAGCAGCATTATTTAATAGGCCTGTCTGCCCTGGTAAATTGAGCATCTTACTTCAGTGTAGCACTAGAATAGTAATGTAACTAGGTTATGGATGTAGCGAGGGTATGTGTGCTTTTGTAAAATGTAGGTGTTTATTTCAGTATTTGCATGTATTCTCAGTTCTTTCTCGATTGATGTGCTTTTTTTCTTCCTCTGTTCTCAGACATGAGTCTTTCCTGTTCCCCATTCCAAATCCCATTTCTGTGAAAGAGATAGCAGTTGTCACTGTGTGCAGTCAATACGGAATGAATACCAGGGATCTGGGTTATTCAAGAATACCATAATTAAGGAGCTGTCTTGCACATGCTGTGCTAACTTACATCCATCCCACTGTTTTGGTGAAGACCTCTTTGAAAGAAAAAAGCCTGACACGATGGGCATATTTTTTATGAATATGCTTCTCCAAACAAATAAACAGTTTTATATAGCTCGATGTTACATTGTGTGCTTTCCCCTTATTACAGCAGAAATATATGCAAAAGAAACATAATTGTTTTAGCATCTACTTACCAGAAAGAGGTTTTGGTAGGTACAAGCAGTCATGTTTTAACTTCTCTCTTCATCACAAGGAAAAATGTGCACTGCTGCTTCCCGTTCTGACCCGAGGATAGAACACCAGTTAAAACTCTCCCTTCCTCCTTTTGAGTTTTTTGGTAAGGAAACTATGAAGATTTCTTTCAAAAATAAAAGTCAGAAACTAGTGAATATGGGAAGATAGCAACTGATGGGAAGATCCCATTGTACAAGTTTTGGGTGGGAAAGTAGAATCTCTGTTTTCCAGGTTCTGAATCCAAAGCAGTTTCTAGACGATCATACACCTTCTACTCTTTTGCAGCTCTTCTCGGTCTGTCCCACAAAAGCAGGAAACTCATTAGGAAAGAGGGCGGAGTGAACAGTGGGGGAGTGCTTACCTGCGTCATATCTCTTTGGTCTGCTTCACTTCAATGAGAGAAACTGCCCTGAAAATTCTGGGTTTTTCCCCACGTAGCAAAGGAATCTTGATCTCTGCCTCACAAAGCAGGAACAACTGCCTGCCCAGCCCACATCACGTGGCCCACATATAAATCTATTTATGACTTCTGTAAAATGTAAATTCATACATTTGTCCTGATCGAGTTCTGTTTGTCAAATGTTGTTTTATGTCCTCTTTGATTTTACAAACAGAAGGGGAAAAAGGGGGGTAAAAGGTTATTATTTCACAGAGGGTTAATTTGAAAACATTTTTACTTCCAGATATATCTGGGAATGGAATGAGAGGTAATGATAAGAAACAGAACTGAATTAGGTACTGAATTACTTCTGTTATCTGAACCTTTAGTGTGTGTCTGAAAACTGGAATGGAATGGAATGGAATGGAATAGAATAGAATAGAATAGAATAGAATAGAATAGAATAGAATAGAATAGAATAGAATAGAATAATTTCAGTTGGAAGGGACCTACACCTTCCCCAACTCCCCACCTGCTGCAGGGCTGACCAGATGCTAAAGCATGTTATTAAGGCCGTTGTCCAAATGCCTTTTAAACACTGACAGGCAATCAAGGGGTGGGATTATTCTGAGCAGCACTTGTTAGGACACACATGAAATATTGTGTACAGTTTTGCTCCCCCTAGTTTCAATGTGCTCTGAAAAATTGGATATGGTCTGGTGAATGCCTTAAGGGTTGGAGAACTTTGACAGCTTAAGAGGCTGGATTCATACAGCTGAGAAGGCTTGGGCAGGTGGTGTCTACTCAGTTTTCCAATAGTAGTAGCTAGTTACAGCTAGGAGGGAGGGAGCTTTCCTGAGGGTACATGGTGACAGGATAAGAGGCAACAGGAAAAAGGGTAAGTGCCTCTAGATATAAGAAAAACAGTCTTTAATGTGAAAACAGCAAAATGCTATTACTTGCTCAGAGAAATGGAGGAATCCTCTTGGCTGGAAATATTCAAGACACAGCTGAGTTCAGGGCCCAGCTTTCAGTAAGAGGTTGGATCAGATCATCTGCTCTTCCAGCCTAGACTTGTCAATGTTTCTGTGTTTTGAATATTTTCTCTTTATAATTGCTTCTGGCTGCTGACAGATAAAGAACTTTAAGCTTTGATTGTTATCTGTTCTTTGCTTTCAAGAGAATTCTTTGGACTGTGGCAGACTAAACACCCACATAATGAGGAGAAAGTCGGGATTCTGTTGTGTAGCATGTGTAGCATGTCATTTTGCAAGGCTATTATTTAGATGGAAAATATGACCTGCGTTTTGGGGTTGCCTGGTGTTGAGAACACCTTAACTGCGAAGGAAGATTGTTTTGACAGCCTCTTTACACAGGCATCATGACTGACCCATGGTGGAATCTGCACGTCAGTACAAATAGCAACTACTTTCTAACCAGTGTAGCTGGTGGTTGTTAGAACCATTCCTCAGGGATAAGATTTACATCCTACTGATTTGAGGAGGTAATTAAAATTATCCTCCTGTCTGTTCTCCATTTCCTCCTGTCTTCCTTGCAGTGACTCAGTGCTCAGGTGATCTCTTGCTGAACTAGCTCAGCTGTCTCAGTGGGAAAGTACTTACATTTTTCTAAAGTGAATTTAGTGGGCTTAATCTAATCCCTAGTGTATCATCTAACCATTAGTTCTCCATTAAAGGGAAGTGATAGGAATGCAGAGTCAGAGTGGTGGTGGAGAAGGGAGGAAGAGTAGGAATAATTTCCAAGAATGTAGTGGCTGTCATTTGATTGACTTGGCCCAAACCATTGGAGCACAAGGAAATTCTTCCTTCTTTGATGGAGTAAGCCCCACAGAAAAGTGTAGAAATAATCTAAGACCCATTTTTTACTCAGCAAAGCCTGTTAGATATACCATGGATTACCAGCTCAGCCTGATGACTTTAGACAACTCCCAGCTCTGGTATGTACACTGACTACTGTCCAAAAGCCTCAACAATTTGACCATTGTTGAATCCCCCTTGTAAGTTCTTACAGACTGTACTTCTGGTGTGTGGAGGGGGCTGTGGCATTTTGCTTATCTGCACATTCTCCTGTTCAGATTCTCCCCAACTGCTTTGGGGCTAGATCTTTTTTGCCAAGTTAGCAGAAAGTCAGAAAGGTGAAAAAATTCTTCATTTTTTTGCTGGAGAACTACTTCTGTGATTGGAAATGCTGTATTTGATTTGTGGATAGATAGAAAGATGTTAGTTTTGCTGTAATCTGTATAGCAGTTTTGATTGGTGCACCATTTTGTAAAATAGTCTTGGGCATAGTTACAAAATATTGAGATGAAAAAGGCTAGAAATGGTAGGTCTGTGTTGAACTGGTTGTTGCTGGTATTGATTGCATCAGTTTATTTCTGTTGAAGTTCAGGGTTCAGTAAATCCTGTAGATTTTACCCATGCAGTTCATTAATGACTCTGCTGAATCTTTAGGAATTATTTTTATTCATTTAAAAGCACACATAAAACAACAATAAAACATAAAACAACAATACTTCATGATGCAGCTGTCAGTGCATTAGTTGAAGATGTTTATGATTGTGATACATACTGCTTTGTGAGTCTAAGGATACAAAGCAGGATGAATTTCTATGAACTAACCTTTTAAATATGTTTTCTAGCAGAAAAGTGCTTCTACATGAGGCCTTTTAGCATTTCTGAAGGACTTCTAAAATTTTTGTCTCTGCTGTTTTGGTTCTCTCCACAGTCTGGTTCAGACTGTCACTGGCATCCATAATAAAGAAAAATTGATCACAAGCTGCATCAATAAGTTTTTTGGTGATTAAAAGGTGCAGAAAATGCAGTGGGGCTTGGGTAAGGCCTGAGAGATATCGCTCTGCAGGGGTTGTTGAACAAAGTGTTGAAGCCTGGGAGAGTAAACAAGCACATTTATCCTGCAATGCTAAACTGTCTTCCTTTCATATGCAGTAGAGATTTTCTATTTTACAGAAAGCTTTCTGTTCTCTCTGTTCTCTGTTGTTCAGTCATACTGTGGGAACCTTCATTTAACAGTATATTTCTTTAGTTAGGACTGTGATTTTCTTTCTTTTTTTTTTTTTCTTTTTTTTTTTTTTTCAGTTCTTTGTTTCTTCCTGTATCTCGTTGTCAGCCTCTAGGAAGCATTTCACCTTTCCCCTGTTTCATCTCACTATCTACTCAACCTTCTGCCCTGACTGCTACTAATTAACTTAGTACCTACAGTAAGCTCAGTTATCAGCTCGGTATGCAGAGAAGCTTGCTTTATTTCCAAGGGCTTGTGATGTGCACACCATGGCACAATTAATATGTTCATAATTGCCAAGTCTATTCTTCCCCATAACCTCGTCCTGAAGCAATTTCTGAGAACCGAGCAAGTACTGGGAACAAAGTGTTACTGAATCACCTTTTCCACTCTTGTCTGCCTCTCCTTTTGTCCCCCAGGATTTGCACAGTCACTTTTCTGACTAAGCAAATTGCATCACTGCATTTTATCTGCAGATCATGGGGCAATGATGAGTTCTGGTTGATGTTTCTGGTCAGTATAATGTTCTAGGCAGGAGAAAGCAAAACCCCAAGTGAAATGCCTATGCTTGGATATTCAAAATATGTGTGTACCTTTGACCTGCCAGAGCTTAATGGTCCTACATTTCTTGGGAACTGGCAATCTCTGTTTCCTTCCAGCTTATTCCAGTTCTTACAGGACAATGGTTGGAAGTTATATGTGTAGTCACTGTAGGGTGGGTTTTTTTGGCATGTCTGTCTTCTACCTGTAGTGGCTTTTCTCCGTAGATCAGGGCTGAGATGTGGTGACAGAAGGACTGATACTATACAAAGAGCTTCCATTGATACTCTTAATTCTTCTGTCTGAAGGATACCTGAAAATCATAAAGAGACATTTTTGTTATGTTGTGCAAAACTAAAGGATTGCTCTTTTCTCAAAGTGGGGAGTCACATTCAAGATGTGAAGTGTTTTTCAGAGCTGTCTGCACACCTTAAGTTCCTAAGTATTTAAAATTAACAAAGCAGCACCTCCTTTTCCTGCCAGGAGAGGAAGAGAAAAATAGCAAGCATTTACCAAGATGGTATGAGGGGTTTTATATCCTCTTATAGACTTTTAAATTCACATACATTATGTTTTGCTTTTTGTCTGGGGGGAAAGTGAAGTTTAGAAGCTTCCTCATCTTTTTATTCTGAGTTTTCCTTAGGGCAAGTACTTAAAATTTATGATATTTCATTAGCATAGGTAAAACTTTCTGCAGCTGATTTAGTTTCATGATGGAGCCCAGCTTGGTCTAAATTATTTACTTTTTGCTGGAAGACTTTCTTCACTTGTGAAGAATCTCTGCACACTGCAGATGTTATTCTATGTGGGATGTAAATTAGTACTATGCACTTCTCTGAAGAAATCCATCTTGGTGACTGAAATGCTACTAAATGGGATACTACAGTGACCTCTCTTCTTTTGCTAATTTAGAGTTCCTAACTTGGATTAGACAGAGGAGGAGACAGCTGTGACTAAATGTGAAGAAGGAGGGCAGTTAAGATCCTACTGCCAGAATATGATGAAAGAATCACATGAAACACTGTGGAAATTTCCATAGTGTGGAAAGAGCAAATGAGCAGAAAGAAACAGTTGTAAGATGAAACTAAGAACTCAGTTGAGAAGAGTTGAAAGAAAACAGGAAGATAATTTGCTGTCATTCTAGACTGTGCTAGGTGTCTCTGGAAAAAAGAGAAAAGCAGACCTCTGTATGCTGAGTAGCTTTACTATGAAATGTTCCTTTTCTCCAGGCATAATTTCACCATTCTAAATCAGGAAACTTTTCAGCCAAAGGACATGAGATGCAGTGAGAAAAGTTAATGTGTAATTGCCACAGAGTTTCTGTTCCTTATCTTCCTCCCTGGTCCCAGCGATATATTCTTGCTGCTTATGTTGCCAAACCTGTTATACACTGGAGCCCTCCCTGACATGTCCGGAATGGTTAACAGGGCATAAACATGTAAAAAGGAAACAAAGTGCATTAACACACTAACAGTTACAGAACCATGCAGGAAGCACTCGTATGGCCACAGGAAAGGAGAAAGGACCTCATAGCCTATTTCTGCATTGAACAAAGGGGGATGCCCTTTTCCTTTCAACAGCACTAGATGGTTTTGCTAGGGAACCACACCTGAAATAGTTGGGAATTACCACACAACAGTAAAATACTGTCTACTTGGGTTGGAATTCAGCAACTGTGCAATTCACTGTGGACTAAAATGTAATAGATGTGAGAAGATGAGAAAGAAGTTGAAGTGCCTGTTGCAGAATATAGATTCCTGAGCAGGAATTTAGCAGTGTTTCCTGCTACTGGTGGGACCTACAATGTCTCTCCATAAGGTGCTCCTACATTCCTACTGTATAACATTGCACTTTCTTCAAATTCTTTCAGTAAATAGTGGGGTGGGACAATGGGAAAATGTTGCCAGACAGATAAATCACTTGACCATTTATTGATGAGTTGTGCTCTGGAGAAGAGGACACTGCTGTTATTGGTACTGGTCCTTCTGTGAGTGCTCTGCTTTGTAGCAAGTGAAGCACAGAATCCCACATGCTCCTTGATGCCTGTTCTCAGCCTAATGTGCTCATAAGTCTAAAGCAAGTGTCACAAAGCCACAAAATAATTTAGCTATGGAAGACCAGAGATAGATAACTTAGTATGAAAAGAAACTCTAAGAAAGAAAAGCAAAGAAAAATGAGTAAAATTTATTTTAGTAAAGATACATTTTTTCCTGAAAACTAGATCTGTAACTGGGATCCTCTTTTTGCCTTTGTTAGATATTCTCCACTCAAAGGCAACACTGTTTCAACCTAGTTTTACCATTAGTTTTTGCTACAGCCAAGTACCATAAAGGCAGCACACCTCGGAGGGAGGAAACTCAATCTGGTTCCTTTTTCTGCCTCAGGAAAAATGGGTGTTATATTTCAGTTACATCCCTGCAAATAGGCATTCACAGGGGTCAGTGAAAGAGCAAATATGTATTTTATGAAACTAAATAGTCACATGAGCTGAAAAGAATGTAGTTTTTATCATGGCATGGTTCCTCAGTCTGAGATGTCAGTTTATTTAGTGATACAGACAGCTTTTGTCCAGTTCTGGCATGGATTTGCATTCCTCATGGACACTGCCAAATTAACAAGAGCACATCATAATGCATTTCTGGTATGTGCCATTGTCATGCCTCGTAGTGTTGCAGTTTGTATGGCATCTGCATTGTCATTCTGGTACATTCTAGAATGTCATTGTGATGATGTTTCAGATGTTTGTTCCTGTGGGGGCAAATGACTGCTTCCAAGGTCAGCCACCAGCTGCAGGGACAGTCTCATGAAAGCACCACACCACATCACTGCCAGCCCAGCCTGCACCTTGTAAACGAGCACTGTGAAAGCAATACACCACCTTTGTCCTGGCTTGTAAAATAAGCATGTATTCTTTTTTGCCATCTGTTGGGGGTTAGGCAGTTTTTCTTATCTCTTTCAAGAACAATGACACTGCCAGGAAGATAATGTCCTGCTAATGGCCTATTGAATTACTCACTGTGGCTGGTAAGATTAGTTACATCATCCCATTGGGAGATGCTCCACCCAGAGGGAGGAGCCAAGCATCCCTGCCACCATAAAACAAGCATTTCTGAGACCACAGACAGCCTTCTTTGCTGGATTTCCGAGAGGAATCAGGAACCGAGGCCCAGCTGCTCTGTCGCCGCATTTTCGGAAGGGATCTACACCCTTCTGCAGATCGCCGCTCCAGGAGGAGCAGCCACCATTTGGCTGGACTGCTATCAGCACCCTGACTTCTCAGGGTGCCAGGTTTTTCTCACTCTGCCAGTGGTTGTTTTGCTTGTGTTAAATTACATTGTTATTTAGTTTTTTTCTTCCAGTAAAGAACTGTTATTCCCGTTTCCCATATCTTTGCCTGAGAGCCTTTTTTAATTCTGAAGTTGTGATAATTCGGAGGGAGGGGGTTTACCTTCTCCATTTCACAGGAGGCTTTTGCCTTCCTTCACAGGCTCCTGTCTTTTCAAACCAAGACAACCTTCTGCTTTCTCGTGAGGCAGCAGCAGTAGTGACACTGCAACTCCTATTGTTTGTGAAGGGGAGCTCTGTGTTATCAGGGCTTCTGTTGCTGAGAGATAGCTTTCTTGTTCACTGTAGGCAACAAAAAACCAGGACACTCAATATGTGGGATTAACTGCATATCTGGTTGAACTGACAGCTTTGAGAATTTATTAATGGTGATGACTGTGCAAGTTTGCTTGTTCCATATTGTACCTGTTTCAAGATGTGTTAACTGGTTGCAAAGGGTCTTACTGTGAAAATTAGAAGGTTGCCGTTGAAGGGAGAATTTCAGGGTAGAGTGGTCATAGTATGTGGACATTTGTGTTGAAGTGAAGTTATATTTGATTCTGAAGATGATCCTTGTGATAGTGCCTCCGTTTCTTGAGAAGAGTTTTTAAGTTTACTCACTATTGGCAACCTCTGATTCATCGAATTGTTCTGTGAAATCCCTTGCAGATGATGAAAGATGTCAGAGTGATTCATGAGAAGGTGTTAATTATTTGAAAAGCTCTCATTGACGCTTGGGGCATGAGAGATCATAGTCTTGGCTGAAGAGATTTCTTTGACCATGTTGGAAGTAGTGATGAGGTATATATTCTTGTCCACTGCCTCCTCTCTTTCTCCCTGCTTCCTCCAAATATTGTCTTGCTTGATTAAAAAAAGAGAGAATAGTCTTTTATCAGAATTGCCATTATATGACCTTTACTTCTCACACCTGTGTGTGTGGCAGTATGCAAGACCCAGAACTCTCACAAGTTTCCAGTCTACACCTGCTTGAGATCCATTGATATTGACAAAGTCCCTGGGTCCCATTAATATTGATGAAGGTTCCAAGTCTCTGATATATGGTGGTGCTCCTTTTAGCCAGATTCTCCTGCTGATGAAGCTACTCAGCAACAACTTTGACCATCACGAAGATTTCCTGCATTTGTACTTCAAGCACTGTTATGGCATGAACATTTGGCCATCTGAAGCATAGATATAGGGCCTCCATGATGAGAGCTTACTCCTCTGCTTCCTTGGCAATATTATGTTCACCTGCTGTTTTTAAATGATATTTGCAAAGCAGAGATTGGGGCGGAATAAGAACTGTATGGAGGTGAACTGATTTTCAGTTTCCTACGACCACTGTAAAGACCAGATGGTTTTTATCTATGCAAAATCCCTGACAATTGTTTGCTTGTATTGATGACTACAGCCTTCTGCATGTCTTGCTTCTGTTTGCTGCTTTCCTCTTGCAATCCTACCCTGAAGTGTAGTTCCATGGCAGCCCAGCTATGGTGAACTTTGTTAAGCCTGTCTCGCAATTTCTAAAATTCTGAACCTCAAGTACACAAAACTGGCAATACGGTATCTACCACGTCAACACACTTTATTACAGGGTTGGAGAAGGCAGAGATGTGTTCATTTCCATGCAAAGGCTTGTTTCAGAGATTATTTTTATGCTCCTATTTTATATTTTGTTAATTTGGGGGCTTAATATTTTTTCTTACAAGTTGTGTTGAAACTCATAGGTCAAACAAGCAGTGTGGAATTTGGATGTAAGCATGTTTCCAAACAAAAACCAGACAAAAACAAGGCTTCTTGTGAATTGTGGCTCTCTAAATGGAGAAGTTTTGACTAGAAATTACCATAGAAAGAGGTTTTTGTGGTAGGTCAGTAAGAGACAATGGAAGTGGTACAGCTTGAAGAACATAGACAAAATGGTGAAAAAATCAAACCTGACAACCTCCAGATTAATACTGGATGTAGGCTCTTGAATGAGTCAAAGGGAAAAGAAATTACTGTTTTGGGGTCATAGATGAGATACTGATATTATAAATAACAAGGCTGTGGTTAGATCATTCCCCACATACCTATGCAAAACGCTTCAGGATGAGGGAGTTGTTGCTGATCCTAAACTCTCTGGTTTAACTGTTGACCCTTCTGAGTTATCTCTGTAGCATTCACACCAAGCCAGCTGGGCTGGTTAGTTGAGCACTAAGAAAATGTAAATATTTACTGCCTAACAAATCTAACTTCTCTCACTTTGGTAGAGTCCCATGATTGATTACAGCTCTGCCTTTCATTCTGCAAATATATTGACATCAGTTATATAAATACATTTATCAATTCTTAATATTCTTTGAGAAGGAAGTAAACACCGTGCCCTCCTTTCATTACATTTTAGTTTGTGCAGCCCTCTCTTAAAAGATTGCTGGATTTTCCCTGTTCCCCGTTTTATGTCATCAAAGTATTGCTGGCATTCTTTATTTCAGGTCTACAATTTTTTAAGACCACGTGCTTCCTGAGAATGTCTGGATACTTTTTGTCTCATGCTGTGCTGGTTTTGCCTGTGGTAGAGTTAATTTTCTTCAAAGGAACCATGACACATGATGGAGCCCGGCTGTCCCGGCTGGGAATAGTTGAACACCTGCTTGCCCATGGAAAGTGGTGAATGATTCCCTGTTTTGCTTTGCTTGTGTATGCAGACTCTTCTTTACCTATTAACTATCTTTATCACATCCATTGTGTTTTCTCGCTCTTACCCTTTTGATTCTCTCCCCCATCCTACCGCAGGGAAGTAAGTGAGCCAATTTCACTGCAATTGAATATAATTTTTTCTTTTACTGTAGCAATTCAACTCCCTGCTGGGAGTTGAACTGCTACAGTAAAAGAAAAAATTCCAGTCTGGGAATTATACTGGATTGTTACTAACCAAGGTGCTATATGCAGGCTGATTTTCCAATGGTGCTTGTCCTCTTAGTGCTATCCAGGCCACTGAGGTGCTTAACAAACTGGCCATAAAATAATTTATCATTTTTTGTGATTTAAGTTTAATGTGGAAACACTATTTTGTGAGACATAGTTTGATAGTACTCCAAAACGTTTAGTGAGCACTTCTCTGTAACAAGTAAACTTGAAGCCATAGATTCCATTTTTACTGCATGTCTGATACATAGAATATATCTATTTGATAGATGTGTGTGTACCTATAATGCACAGCCGACACATGCCACAAAGAACTGTATGTAGTGTGCAATGTGCAAACACATCAGGACATATTTAATCATTCACAAAAGCAAAATGTTCTCCACATTCTTCATTAACAGATTTTCTAGATATTCAGGATCAGTATATAGCTCCTAAGTGGTAGACACCATCTTAGTGAATGTCATGAAGTGATTATTTTTAAGTTTTTATATATGCCAAGTATTTGTCAAAGCAAGTATCAGCTGTTCTCTGCTGTTGTACATGCTTACACTACAGAACCCTCCCTATTCTCTATGTGTCCTTATTGATTGACAAATAAATGATCCACTACCTTGTCTCCTCATGCTCCACGTAACCCATCCTTATGGCTTTCCAGGTGGCCTGGTTGATGTGGAATAATTGCTAGGTGTTTTCCAACGAAATTCTGTTGAGTAATTAATTGTGAACAGTCTGCACGTTGTTTGTTTAACTGTCCTGATTCCTGTAAGTAACAATGTCCTTGTCTTGCCCTGACTGGAGGAAGGCACTGCTGTATCGCAGGTGGAAAGGAAGAGGGAAACAAGGAGACTGTTCCTGTAACTGGCATTGACTTCTGATTTGGGTCATCTCAGATCAAATTCCAGTTACTACAAAGCTTTCAGCTGTGACTTTAACCAAATCCTTTGGTTCACTGCAGGTCCCTCAGAGAATGTACTTTTTTAGTATGGGGACTGACTCTTATTTTGTGCCTTGGAAACAGGGACAAGATTTTCCTGAGCTAGCTCACGTCCTCCTTCAATGAAACAACAACAACAACAAAAATAGCAATATTTCACTGAAGTACAAATGCTTCATTGAAACAGGTAATGTCACGGTATTTCAGGTGTTGATCATGTCCAGGAAACTGTCAGCACGACCCCCCCCCCCCGCCCCCCCCCCGCCTGTATCAAATGCGCTGGGGGTGTAAGCCCTGTTGAACGTCCCTAACACGCTCTGGGCACAGCAGCCTGTTGCCGGGCGGGCGCCCCGCTCCCTGCTTCCGCTCCTTGCTCCCGTTCCGCAGTGAATCGTGCCGTCCACACTAATCAGCACCGGCTCCCGTTATTAAAGGGGCCGCCGCACTATTTTCATTTCCCAGAGGCGGGGCCCGGGAATTCGGTCCTCGGGGATTCCGCAGCTCGACACGGTCTAACCGGGGCCTCTCCGCCACCCCTTGTGCTGCAGGCTGCTTTAACCCCTTCTGCGCCCTTCGGAGTTGCAGCAGAGGTTTGTAGGGAATAATCCCAGCTGGTCCAGATTATCTGGACAGAAGGAAATTGCAAGCACCTTTATACCTAATTCTGCAAAAGAAATTTACTTTTCCGATTGCCTTTTCATCCACACGTTGTCCTTATCTGCACGGCATCTAGTTCTGACCTCCCTTCCTTCTTCCATGTATCTTTCTAGCAGCCAGTGCCACAAAAAATCCTTGCCTGTGCTTCCTGTCCTTTTGTTTGGATTAAGCAGCTATTATTCCCCTTGTTTGAATACCCTTTCATTACTGCAAATTGTTAAACTTGTTGATCCAACCTAGGCAAGGCCCATATCTTCACTGTTGCGCTTTTCAACCTTTCCTCAGCCTAATGACGTGCCTCTCTGCTGGTACATGACCCTGGTAATCTTTTCACTTCCCTGCCTTGGTTTCACATGTAATTCACGGATGCAAACTGGCTTTATATTCATACAATACTGCTTTTAAAGGATTATGCTTACTGAGAGTGTAGAGTTTTCCTTTGTTAAAATAATTCATTAAAGCCCATTATGAAGTTAATGGTGCAGTAAAGCCTAGAATGATTAGAGAACTTGATTTCTGGGTGAAACCATCAGTGAAGAATTTTGACTTGGTTATGATCTGATACACTGCAGATTTTGAAGCTTTTATATATTATGCTGAAATGATTAATTTTGACCTTTTGAACATTTCATGCAATGGATTTTCTAACATGCAGTGAATAAAACCATAGAATAAATTAGTATAAAAAGGTCTCACTTAGGTCAACTACTGTGCATTAGATGGTCAACTTCAAAGCTAGAAGGGCCCTGTACATATATCTTCTAAAGATCTCCAAGAATTATATTACTCAGTCTCTCTTGGCACTTCGTAGTACTGAATCATCCTCATAGAAAGAACAAATTTTTTCTTGAATATAGCTGAAATTTTCCTTGGTGTAACCTGAATGTTGTTACTTGTCCTTTTTTTGTGCCTATACTGATGAACCTAGATATCACTTCTGTGGAGGAGCTGCTTCATCTTTTCTGAATCATGGCCATTCCAGTCATCTCTGAAATTAGCAAGCAATCTTATAATTTCCTTCCTAATTAATTTTCCCTGTTGACAAATATCTAAAGTTATATTATCAAAATCCTCTCATTTCCCCAATCCATACACTACTGACAGACAGATAAATTGCTAAATATTTATCATAAAATTAAGTTTTACTAGCAGACAATTTTGGTCAAAGCTTGAAAGTAAACTGAGTTGTTATCAAAGAGCCCTGCTGAGAGATTGATGCCGCACTGATATCATGGGCTAGTTTAAAATTCAGTTGTTTGCAAAGGAGTCCTGCCATATCCCTTTCCCATCAGCCACTTGTTCCAGTCCCCTTCATTGCACCAGCACGGGCATTCAGGATGTCACCTGGACCCACTGGCTGATCTGAGAGGGGCTCTCCTGTGTCAGCACGGTATGGAGGCATCTCAAGCTGTTTGTACAACTGTACTGATGGACTCAGAGCTCTGTCTCCTTTCTGTGACCCTGGGAGATAGTGAGGGTTAGTATCTCTATGCCAGTTATCCTTATGTGGAGCAGTGGTAATAATGGGAACCAATATCAGTAATGCATTGTGAGATATGCAAATAAAGGTGGCAAGGAAGTGGGAAGTGCTCATATTTATATGGAAACAATTTCTTCTACAGTCTTTACAGACATATGGGAAGACCCAGTCAGTTTATAATCTAAGGGTGATTTAAAAACTTGTATAAAGGGCAGGATGTTATAATTGTATTGATCAGGTTATGAATAATAATAATTTTAGTATATAACATTACATTGTATGCAGTATATAAACTGTATATATACTATATAATATGAATAATATTAAATAGTAAAATACCAAAATAGTAATATAATTAGTCCAGTAAGAGTTTAATATTCTGAAAAAAAAGCATAAATCTATGCTCCTATATCTGTAGGTAGATACACAGGTATTGATATTTGCTGCTAACTGAAAAGCCAAAAATTACTGTTTTCTAATATTTATAATGCTGATTTTCTTACTGTTATTGAGTTTTACCATGTCTTGTTCTTAGTCTGCTTTTCTAGAAATAAAATTTACTTTAGACAGTCTGTGCCTATATACCATTTTTCCTTTGTAACCTCTGGAATAGCTTTCTTCTACCAAAATTAGGGTATCAAGATCTCAAAAATAATTTGCTGATTTGATGATTTGCTTAAAATTATGTTCTAATAATTTGATAATTATCTCAAAGAGCCTTTTTTTCTGTTATCCCGGAGAAAAGGCTCCTTTAAATTTAATTAAAATGGCCAACCAGGAAAAAAGATCCAAAAGAGGGAAAGGTTTCAATGTGAATCTCATCAAAGATCCAGCACAAGAGAAGGGTCTTGTAAATGCTCCAGCAGACTCAACTACAGTTGTTGGACCTGGAGCAACTGCACAAAGCAAATCTTGGGAAAATTTGTTGTTATTCCGTCCATAGAAGTTGGTGGTTCCAATGCTCACATGAAAACAAAAAGGTGATGACTTTTTCTTAATTTAAATTAAAACTTGTCCAGCCTGCAGAATTGTGGAGAAATGCTTGACAAAGCTTGATCTGCAAAGTTTTGAAAACAAGAATATAATTGAAAACAATCAGAGTACCCTCTTAAAAGAGTTTCTGATTTTCAGGAGTTTTACTCATAACTGTAGTTGCAATACCAATATTTTCTATTAGGCAATTTATTTTTAATGTAATTTCAGGAAACTCTTCACTTCTTCTGGTAAAATTCCTGCAGACATCTTTTTCAAAAGATGGAAAAAGTTAAATAGGGCAGAAAAGCCATGATGACCTACTGTTTGAGCACTCTAGTATGGTGGGGTTTTTATTTGTCTCTGTGGTGATTCTGGCACAGCTGTAGTCATGGGAAGAATTAACAGAACAAATTACTGTGATATTTGAGATGACACAGCAGGAGGGTCCCCAGCAAACTGGTGGGACTGGGATGATTCAGGGTGAGTTACTCCAATGCAAAATGGAACAGTTAACTTGTCCTGGGATTTCAACCTAATTTTGCTGTGAGGCAGATCTAGAACACTCACCCAGTTGTGGGCAGTAGCCCTCTACAAAGGCAAAATGTTTTAAATGCCTTGACCCAGGTCTGCCAGAACTCATTTTACCTTTGCCTAAGACTGCTACCACATGAGAATCCTTTAATTATCTACAAAAATTCTGACTGAAGAATCATTCCAACCCACAGGTCAGTCTCATGACTCATGATTACCAAAAGCATTTAGAGAAAGTACAATGTCATCCTGTCCCCTTAAATTATCCTCTCCCTGTGCCTTTGCTATGGGACTAAATCAGTACTACGTAATCATGTTTCAGATTTTTCCAGTCTTCTACTTTCCCTTCCTACTCTGATCTATACACATGAATTTGCATGACCCAGTTCACTGTCACCAAATAACTGTCATCATACTTGAAAGGACTACAGAAATGTTCTTTTCTGTAGTTAAAAAAACCCCAACAAAACAAAACCAAAAAAACCTCTTTCATTTTTAAAGGTCATCCCTGCAGGTCTGAGATTAGAAGCGCAGGGAGCAGGATGTGGATGTACAGAGCTGCTTGTCTTCCACCTCTGGAGCTGCCAGTCCGTCCCCTTCTGCCAGGGCAAATCTTCTCTGCTTGAGAGCACAGCTGCTCCACAGGATGGCTGTTCAATCGACAATGATCTCTAGTTTCAAGTGTGACAGCACCGACCTGCTCGATCTCCATTCAGCTGCAGGTGGGGGCAGCGGAAGAGAAAGGGAGGGAGGGAGAGGGAGGACACTACAACCTACGTGAATAATTGATAGTGCAAGGAAAGGAGAGCAGCTGGGTTCCCTGTCTCCATCTGCTCACCAGCTGGGGATGAGAGATCCTTGCTCAGGTAGGGGATGATCAGCTTAGCTGCTTTTATTCTCGTCTTGCTTGCAATGCCAATTAAAAATATTTTGCATCTAGAAGGAATGGGAGCAAAGATGGGTGGGGGAGGGTTGATCCAGATCTTCTCTGATGCTTGTGTGGTGTTGTGTAATGGATAGAGTTTGGGGCAGTTTCAGCCTCATCAGGGAAAGTGTGTGCTTTTTAAAAGACATTGTGCTATTCTGCATTGAGTAGAGAAGCAGTTGCAGAGAGAGAAATGGAGAGTGGAGGTGGGGGGAGCAGATGTCTGTGTAGGAAATGAAACAAACTGAAAGGATGGAGGGGCATGAGAGAGGGTCTGCCCAGACTCAAAAGGATCCCACCCTGATTATGTCAGTCCTGGACATAAAATGAGGAGTCCAAGTGCACTGCGGGAGATGCTGTCTGTGCACACCCGGTGCTATATTTAGAAGCTGTGTGCATAGATCTGTGGAAACAGCTGAGGTGAGAACATGTGTGTTTCTGTCTGTGGATGCAGCTATGAGTTTGTGTAATATTGAAGTAAAACTTAAAAAAATACAGGTTTTGCCCTGCAGAGTTTACCCTTGAAGGATATTCTGCTGTGTTTATGTGGTACTGCGCCGCTTCTGTAGAGCTGCTGATGTTCTTACCATGACTCAATTAACAGAATTGCAGGGACCAGTTTCTGTGTTACAGCTAATACAGACTTCTACGTGAGCAAGATCAAATGCTAATAAAATGAAACACATTGAAAAAATTGCTAACAGAAACTGGGAAAATTCATAGCAAAAGGTATAGACACCAATTACTGTAATACATATATTAATGTCTCTACAAGGATACCTGAAAGAACAAAAACTTATATGCCAGTCCCTAAACCATGCCATAACTATAAAACACATAATGATCCATGCAAGTATGGACACATATAGGGATTAAAATCTAAGACCGTAAGTACAATGTATTAGTCATATAAGAACACAAGTATTAATAGGAGCTGAATCTACTTACTACAACAGAAGGCTTATAATAGGGAATATTTTTGCATCAACAGGGTAAATAGTAACAATGGCTAGCTTGATTGTAAGTTGAGGAACAGAAAGTGGTCCTGTGATTTGTTTACATGTGATTTATTCATATTGCTATTGCTAAAGGAAGTTAATTAGAACAGTAATTAGGGTATTTAATAATTGTTTGCTGTTTTGCTTATGATGTTGAGGGCTTTGTACACAACTTGAGTTACACTGAAGGTTAGGTAAAGCTGTGAGGCCGCTAAATGAAAGCTGAGTTCAGTGTGGTTTTGTATGTGAACAAAGTTGGCTCTTGTCTGTAGTGGCAAGCTGCCAAAGAACAAGAATGGCAGAAAGACCTGAGCCTCTCTGTATGCTTTGCTTTCACCATGGCCAGGCCTGATAGCGCTGCTGATAATGACCCTGAGATGGGGGAGGGCAGTAGTTACTGCTGGCAGCCCTCTCTAACAGCAAAAAATAATGTCTCTTCCTCCTTCCTAGATGCAACAGAAATGGCAAGCTTGGCTCTTTGCCTTGGTCCAGTCACATCTCTACTCAGAGATTCAGGTGAATGAGTAAGACCTGCTTGTGCAGAGAGCAGCTGTTCTATTCAGTGCCCTGGGTCCATTTAGGAGGCATTTGAGTTGAAGTGAGGATGTATGAATTGGCCCATGCTCCAGCATCAGATCTTCTGGGGAATTACAAGAGGTAGACAAAAGGAAATTGAGTCACCTTGGCTCCATGCAAGTTACTAAAAACAGCAAATGGACCCTTTGTCCATTCAAAGTCATCACCCATCTTGATTCCTTACTCCTTAGAGTCTCTTTGCCCACCCACAGATCCTTGAAGACCCCATAATCATTTCTATCCAGGTCTTTCAAGAGTAGAATTTATAGGAAGCATTAGGATGAAAATGGTGCATTAATACTCAAAACTTTGATATAACTCCTTGCTCTCTGCATTTTTCTTTTTTCCCCCATCTCTATCTGCTAGCTCATATTTTCTGCCTGGTCTGTCTGCATATCGTTTGCACATTTCCTTTACATCTTTTCCTAGCTCTATGGCAAATTCTGTCTCTTGTTCTGTGTTTCCTGATGTCCTCTTCATTAGTTAGAAAAAATCCAGTGTGAGGCTGACATTTGGTGTAAGGTTATAGTTACTGCTTGTATAGGTCTTGATGTAAAGAGAATAAATGGCATCATCCTGTGGAATGAAAGTGAGAAGCATGGAAAAAAATACATGTCCAGAAGAACTCTGTGTTCTCATTTAACACAGGTATATTCATATTCTTTCTATCGCAGACCATGTTCTTATGCTCAGTTTTTTTATCAGGAATGACCATCTGTTGATGAGTCAATCTGTTGATGAGGAAATGTAAATACAATTGGTTAAGGCATTTGTGACCCCTGAGAAATTGAGCTTCCCTACACATTGCATCAATGAACTATTTCATAAGGAGTGCAGAGCCAAATCTCTGTGATACTTGATGTACGTCAGGTCCAAATGACACAGAATTGGATTTAGTGGATACAGCATCTTCCTAGACCTCCATTTAAAAGAATGGCAGTTTGTGGAGAACTGCTTTGATGCTCACTTTCCTCACTGGATACTGAGAGCCTCAAGATGTGATCTTGTTCCACAGCAGAGTTGACCAAGTGAAAGCCCTCTGCTGTCCCCGTCTAACGCTGTGCTTGGGTTACCCTCACAACCTGGAGGGCAGCGTCCTCGGCTCGGCTGTCCCAGCAGCAGCTCCGGCACGCTGTGCGCCATCCGTGGGCTCCCACAGCGGGGGGCTCCAGGGGAACCGCTCTGCCACGGCGGAGGAGGGGCAGAAGCCATCACCCCATCCCCCCTTGTCTCCTCGTCCTCCATCCCTCCTCCTCCTCCTTCCCTCCGTGCTCTCCGGGGCCGCTGTCCGCCGGGCCCGGTGCCAGCCGTGCGGGTCTCTTCCCCCGTCTATCCGGTGAATCCCGGCCCGAGAGGAAGAGGAGGGGTGGGGGCGGGAGCCGCGGCTTCGGAGGGGGCCTGGAGGCAGCCTGTGCCCTTCTTCATGGCGAGGCCGGGGGAGAGCAAGCTCCCGAGGAGGGAACCTGGGAGCTGACTCAGCGGAGCAGTCCAGCATGTTTTCCCGGGAGCACGGCTTCTCTGCCGGAGCCAGCAGAGGGTAGGTACAGGCACCGGGACCGGTGCCGGCGGCAGTGGGGCCTGGGCCCTGCCTGTCCCGCGCAGCCCGGCCACGGGGCAGGGCAGCGGCTGCCGGCGCTGGGATCGCAGTGCTGGAGCAGCAGGAAGGGCCCTCGCGGGTTGGCTGGAAGGGCGGAGAACCGGGGAGGGGGAAGGAGGTGGCCGTGCCCAGCCCGGCAGATCCGGTCTGGCTGTGGGCCCGGCCCTCGCTCCCGCCCTCCGGCTCTCCCGGCCCCGCTCCGGCCGGGGGAGGATGGCCGTGGGGCGGCAGCGGGTGCCCCTTTCCCTGGAAGGAAAGAGGGACGCTCGGCAGGATTTCTGCTGCCGTCCTGGGAGTGGGGGACCTCTCCTATTGGGACTTCTCAGGAGATGGGAGTGCGATTAATTTCCCCCTGGACTTCTCCTTTCTCCTGCCCCGCAAGGAAAACCGCCGGGGAGAGTTCTCCCGCTACCGTCGTTGTGTGTGCACAAAGTCCTGAGCACGGGGCTGCCCACGAGTGGGAGCGGTGCCCTCCACGGGAGCTGCCCAGCAGCCAGAGGGGAGCGCGGGTGGAAGAGAGGTTCCTTGCTGGAAGTCGGAGTCTGTGGGCAGAAAGTTTGTGACCAGCTGAGAGCAAACCACCTCTCATCTGTAGCGGTAGCTTCCTTTTCCTAGTTCTGCTTCAGTAATTCCTTCACTTGAGCTCTAGGAATGTGTAAGCAAATTTCAAAGCTGCACAGGTGTTCTGAGAGTAGGGCTATTCATGTCATGTTTTCAGCTGTCTCCACTGAATAGCTGACAATTGTATGTGGTGAAGCAAATGCACCTCTCTAAGGCAGAAATAAGGGAGTGAAACAGCAGAAGCTGTTGCTCAAGAGAAGTGGTTGCCCAGAGTTTTCCTTATGAGCATTTCAGGCCTGTTCTTGTCTGACATCACCTTCAGTTCTTCTGAATTGCCTGTCCCTTCCAGTGAGGGATTTAAAAAACATATTAGTGTCTCCCTGCAAGAAACTCTTACCAGGCTGGGATACCAGTTATCATACTGACTGTTGTTCCACAGATAGCTGCAAATCGTGTGGTGGTGTTTCTCCTATTGGAAGACTTCCAGATGAGCAGAACTATTTACAACAGCTATACACCTGCTTCCCTGTTAACTTTTAGAAAAACAGTTGTCTGAGGATTTGTGGCACTTGCCTTTTAGAGTGCAACAAATCCCTACTTGCTCTGTTATATTTCTGAAAGCATGTATGAAATTCTGTCCAATTTGTGTTTTTCTTAGAGCAAATACTTGCATCGACTTGGTTATTGAACTGGCTCAGCCACAGCAGATAGCAATGGTTTTGAAAGCTGGGTAGAGAGATCCTATGACTGAAATAGCAGAGGATGCTGCAAGACAGGAATATAAGGCATGAACACAGTTGTAGTGGCGTAGAGATTTCAGAGGTCCTTCTTGCTCCATTTCAGAATTGAGAGTGGAATTTATCAGTGGATCAGCATTTAGTTTGCCTACTTGTAGTACCTACATTTAGACTGCCTGCTTGAAATTATTGTACTTGTTACTGTCACTAACAAAATCCCAGTTTAGCCTTCAGCATTTTCTAGGCCCTCTGCTTTCCCTTATTGCCATTTTCTAGGAATAAAGCTTTAGCAAGTATATATTTGCACATAAATATTCCTCTCCCAATCTGCAGAATTGCCTTCCTTTATCAGAAGGATGATGTTCTTCTTTTCTGTGGTCAAATAGTTTGAAGTTCCAATTTGAAAAGAAGTATGTTCCCTTTTTGTAATACAGTCTAGTGATTTTCATTCCAGAAGTTCAAAGTTCCAGAAATTGAATGTGGACTTTAAAGCGATAATTATAATAGCTTCAAATTTTTGTGATATTTTATAAAAGGTAATATAAAAGATAATATAAAATCTAAGGCATTCTCTTGGGTTTTCAAAGGCCTGTGGAGTATTCGTAATTTGGGATAATTACAGAATTGTGAACATCTCTGAATCTACAGTAAGACTGGTGATTTTGGCATCTACTGGACTCATTTAGGCAATAGAACTGTGCTAGGATTCAATGGTAAAGAACAATTTCTGCCTAAACTTTTCCAGTCAGTCCAAAGTGTTGAGATGAATTTATGGTGAGAGGACAGGGGCAGGACTGGCTGCATTGACCATGTAGGAGCTGCCAGATTTCCATGATGCAGGTGTGTATTTAACTCCTCTGAATGATTCAGCATTCACCTCAGTGACATGCCAAAGAAAACACTAGTATGCAGCAAGGCCCCAGAACATCCAGTTGCACAAAAGGTTCTATTGTTACACTTCTTTCTGAAAATGAGAATTTATCAAATTAAACTCATGCCTTTTTAGGGCTTACAGAACAGAAACTTCAGGTTTTTAAGAGACAGGGAAAATGTACTGCCTTGGACATAAATTTTGCTCATCCCAAGCATTCTTCAAGTAAATGAATACGATTATAAATAAAGCATGTATTAGTATAGTATTAATATTAATTTAAAATACATTTGCCATTGAACTATTTCAATATTTATTTTAGGTTGTCAAGACTAACTCCTACATCTTCCCTCCCAGACATGTTATGGCATTAATTACTAGATGCATTATACAGATCTCTCTCATTTGAATTTCAGGAGAAAATTGTGGGGTGGAAGCATTGTGTTATTTTGTGTTGATGAGCCTATATACAAGTTACATTATGCGATTGGGCCACTAAAATGAATTGTGAATTGTCAGAGAACTGGTGAGCATTAGGATTCTTGGAGCTTTCAAGATTATAGAAATATACAAGAGGGAATGTAGCTACTGCTTTCAAAGCAAGGGTCTGCATGGCCACTCTCTTAGCATGGAAGCAGCAGCAGTCATGCATCTAACAGCTACAGGACAGCAATTCTTGATTGCCTTTTAGGATTATTATATGCCTTGTATGATGATTGTATGGCCAGTGATGAGTGGTGTCTGTCGGGCTCTGTCTTGGGACTGGTGATCTTTAATATCTTTATCAATGATGCCGGCAGTGGGACTGAGTGCACCCTCAGCAGGTTTGCAGATGACACAGAGCTGAGGGGTGTGGTTGACACAACAGAAGAAGGGACCATCCAGAGGGATCTGGACAAGCTTGAGGAGTGGTGGTCCCATGAGAATCTCATGAGGTTCAACAAGTCCAAGTGCACTTGGTTTGGGGCAATCCCAGACATGGGCACAGACTGGGACTTGAACTCACTGAGAGCAGCCCCGTGGAGAAGGACTTGGTGGTTCTGGTAGAGAAAAAGCTGGATATGAGCCTGCAGTGTGTGCTTACAGCCCAGAAAGCCAGACATACCCTGGGCTGTATCACAAGAGGAGGGGCCAGCAGGCTGAGAGAGGTGATTTTCCCTCTCTGCTCTTGCGAGACCACATGTGGTATACTGCATCCAGCTCTGGGGTCCCCAGCACAAGAGAGATATGAACCTGCTGGGGTAGGTCTAGAGGAGGCCACAAAGGTGCTCTGAGGGCTGGAGTTCCTCTCCTACAAATATAGGCTGAGAGAGTTGGGGTTGTTCAGCATGGAAAAAATAATCTAGTACTTAGAAGGGGCTTATTTAAAAGGGAGAGTGACTTTTTACAGGGCAGGTAGTAACAGGACAATGGGGAATGGTTTTAAACTAAAAGAGATTTATATTACATGTTAGGAAGAAGTTCTTTACTCAGAGGATAGCAAGGCACTAGAACAAGTTGCCCAGAGAAGCTGTGGATGCCCCACCCCTGGAAGTGTTCAAGGCCAGGTTGGATGGGGCCCTGAGCAACCTGATGTAGTAGGTGACCTCTGGCAGAGGGGTTGGGACTAGATGATCTTTAAGGTCACTTCCAACCCAAACCATTCTGTGATTCTATGACCACCTAACAATCATATTCATGATTTCATTACAAAGTGGATGAGTCCTGTCTCCTGTAAACCTGCACTTAGTTCCCAGCCCCACCTATGTGGCCTTCACCATGACTTAACCCCAATTGTGACTGCTAGTAAAAACTGTGAGAGGTGTGGAATGTTTATAAAGTAACAGTAGGAGAGGTGCAGCTGGCAGTGAGACTGTCTGTAGTGCTGTGGGCAATATGTCTTCTAAACTACAGTGTAGTGCTTGCTTTTTTTTTTCTTTTCTAGAAAATCTAATAAAGTCCTGCCACTATTTGTACCCACTGCTACTCCAGCAGGGACCATAGTAATAAAATATTTTCCATAGCAGATGTGTGGACAACAGCTCACCTAATCTCCATGCTGGTTGTACCAGCAGTAGTAACACAAATCGGTGCCTCCATCTCTGCAGGATCTTACCGGTTCTGCTCTGGTGCCATCTCTGTTATGCTCCTGTCTTTGAGATTGATACCCAGGCTGTGGCAGCTGGGTATTGGGTATTCGGTGCTGATTTCAGTGGTGGTTCAGGACTACTTTATCCTTTTTAATACAGTTCTGTTTTGACATCTGATTACAAAGCTTCTTGTGAGATGTGTCTTAATTCTGCTCCAAATCCATGATAGAAGAGGAAAAATCATTCAGCACTTCCTTGACAGTTGTGAGGAAAATATTGTATGTGAGCTGAGACAGAGCAGTCAGAAGCCAGAAATTTTTTGCTGTTACATCCAGGATGTTTGAAAGTGGCAAGTGGTAAGTTCAGCCACCTCAGGGATTTTCACAGGTAATGACAGCTTCCTTATAGGCAAGAAATGGCCTGGGGAGAGGAGTAGTATGCAGAGGGCAAAAGAGGCACTGCAGGCAAGCACTGACATCTTGAATTCTCTTAAGAGTTAATTTTTTCTATATTTTTTTCTCTTCTGCCTCTGTCTGTTGCAGGAAGTCTGAGGAGGTGGTGCAGGGTTTTAGTGATGTTATAGACTCTCCCACTGAAGGCTTTCCATGTGTCCTCACTCCTACTGTTCCAAACAAGGTAAAAGCAGTCCATGTTTGGCTCAGGGTTGGTGTATGCTTTGAGTTATGTGTGCAAAAGAATTGTCTGAAATCAAGCTTGTGTGTAGGTATGTCTTACAGCTATAGTTGCCTCCTTCTGTGAGAATCCTAAACTTGCTAATTTGACCAGTTCTTATGCCATACTATCTCAAGTCAATATGACCCATTGAAAGAGAGACATTCCTGATACTGACTGACCAGGTTTCAGGTCAAGCTTTTGCAACACAAGCAGAAGACAATGTGGCCAGTTTTTTTGTCCATGCTACCAATTAAGGAAGAACAATTCCATTATGTCTTCAGCAAGCAAGTAGTTTCTTTGCCAAAATATGGAGGGAGCTGTTGGCTCCTTCAGTATCTGGGTTACCACAGCAGATAATGTTATTTTCTGCAAATGTCAAATTATTTTTCTCTGTTGTCTTTTCCTTTTCACAGACTGCAGACTTGTTTGAGATGATTGAAAAAATGCAGGTAAGGAGAAGTAATTCTGTCAAACTTTGGGATCTGTTTATTTTTTGTAGCAAACAAATAATCAGCTACTATTTGTACTATTGCTTCATTCACAATATCCTTTATTGTGGGTTTACTGAATGTTTAGGGCCTCTAGGCTCAATCTCTTACTCTTCAATGGGATTTCAAAAGCATTTTTCTTTGTTAATTTTTCCAGTCAGCATGATGGAAGCAATAAACACAGGTTATTATAATTCTGTCTGTTCTTTGCAGAAGTGTGATTCTGAGAGAAAATCAAAGTTGCAGTAAGTTATCTCTGGCATCTTCTTCAGGAAACTCTGTTCTGCTGGGTAGCAGATATAATGACAGGTGGTTAATGGGATGTTAACCTAACTGCATTTAGCAAGGTCAGACAGTTTAATAAATAACTACCGTAGGTCCTGTCATTAACTTGTGCAAGAAGGAAGGACTCTGGCTTAAGTCTTACACAGAAATACATGCATTTAGCTGCATATATTTTGTTGTAAACTTAAAACAGGGCAGAGCTGGGTTTTTCCCCCTTCTACCATATCAGGTAAAGAAACAGTAATATGTTATATGTGTTAAATATCTAACAATGAAGTTTTCAAATACTCAGATTATGTGTTCTCAGAGCATCCTTGCAGTTTACCAGTATTTTCCCTGAGAGGTGAACCTTCTTTAAAGTGCTGTGGTTAACATTGACCTAACAGAACACATAGCATGGCACATAACTCCTGACTTTTATTACATACAGGAATTAAACTTATCAAAACCATTTAGCTTATTTTCTGGAATTCGGGTGATCAAATGATGAATATGAGGAAACTGCCAGAATTTAGTGAGACTACAAAGGTGAGGAGGTGGAAGGTAGCAGGAAGATGCTGAATTTAGAGTTATGAGGCTGAAGTACTTTTTGGCAGATGGGAGAGGAGGAATGTGGGAGGGAGGGGCTGAAGGTGTATGTGCCATATATTCATGTGCAGACAGACACAGACCTTGAAACCACTGTACTGACATCCAAACTATGTTTGGGATGCGTTCTCAGTGCTTTAGAGTAGCAAGTCCTGTAAGTGTGCCTGGCTTATTTAACTGCAGGAAAGTAAGCTTGAGCAAGCAGTGCTGCTTTAGTTCAAGCCCATGTTCAAAGGTTGTGACAGTCCTTCCCAGGCCTTTTGAAATATGGATAAGGAAGAGTCACTAGCAGGTGTCCCTCAGTGAAAGACTGGTGCTTAAGATTGTCAGTGTTTCTCAGCTCCCAGTTTACTATATAGAAAGTCTGACTGGATTTGCACCTCTTTAGAGAGATAGCAGGGACCTGATGGGAATCTCCAAGGCATGCAGACTGCCTAATTTTGCATCTATGGTGTTTTCTTAGCTGCCCATTATCAAGACTTTAAAGCTTTTTTTTTTTCTATTTAAGCTTGTTTTGTCACCTAACATGCACTAGGAGAATCAATAACTGCCATTTCAGTATAACGGATTTTTTTGAAAGTTAAGTGTTTTCCAAAAGGAAGAAATATTTTTTCTAATACTTTTTATGATATTTGTTTAGATTTTTACTAATTCTTTATTCTCTTTTGTTTGTTTTTGCTTTCCCTTTCCTTCCATTTGACTGTGACTATCCTTTAGATTTGTTGAATCATTCTTGTAAAGTAAATCTGGGATTTTCCTTAGCAGTCAAAGTGAGTGAATATCACGGCAGCTCCCTACCGGGCTGTGCCCAAGCAGGGTTGCCGGAGCCAGGATAACTCAGCAGGAGCTCGGGCCACCTAAGCAAGCTATAGTGATTTTCAGCTCTTACTGATTATCAGCTCTTAGTGATTTCCGCTCGTAGCTTGCTAGGTGCCGCAGCAGCAGACGCAGGGAGAGAGAGGAGAAGGCCGTGTGGGGCTCTGCAGGATTCTTTATTCTTTATTATGTTCCGCGAAGGTTCCCAGTGACAGCTCTTCTGCTGAACCAGGCAGAATCAGGGGTTTTTATACCCTACAGGGGTTTTGAAAACTGTCCAATACTAAGGGTCAGGGGAAAGTGACCTATGGGCTTACAGAGAGATAAGCAGGGTCCGAAGAAGGAAGAGAGGGGCTGCTAGGGTCCAGTCATGCTGACTTGGCATTTCCTAGCTTTAGGCCTCTGACTGCCAAGGCCTCGCAGGCCCTAGGTCTGCTACAAGTGAAAACCAAAGCAGGAGACTTGAACATTTCTTCTGTAAAATAACAACAAAAAAGCCTCAGGATAGAATTGATTATTGAGTACTTTACCATTGGATTGGAATATAATTGTTGGACTGAAAATTAGGATAGCCATTTCACATTCTGTGTGATAAATTAACATAAAGTTGTGCTCTCTTTTTACACTGAAACTAATCCCAAGATCTGGGAAAGAAGTTTACCTTTTTTTTCTTTCATGTTTTATTTTTGTTTTTCTCTTCAATTTTATTAATAATTTCTTGGAAATAAATAGGCTACTGGCCACTTCATTCTGTGCTTACAGATCTAGTGAAGTCACAGTATACACTCTGTTAAGAACACTTAGCAATATGTTGTTCCTAGATTGCTTTGCAGTGCAGGCATTTGAAAACCAAGTAAATTTTATTTCATCCAATAAGCTCAGATATTTCAGGTCTATTTTTACATAGCCAGTCTTTCACTTGACTACTTTTGTTCACTCTGTCTGTTCTGCATTCTTAAAATTTCTGCATATTCAGTTTTATTTTCTCACAAGTACTTTCATGGGTTTTTTTCTTGTGTCCCCTTTTGTATCCAAGTTGTCTGTTTTGAATTAGTCCCCTCAAGACACTGCTCTTTCCCCATAAAATATGTGTATTATCATAGCGTTGTTATGCCACGTTGGACCCTGACTCTGGGTCTGGACACGTCTTTCTCTGTCATTGATTCTTTCACCCTGCTCAGGCCAGGTGTTTCCCCTATACAAACCTTAGGAATATGAGATTCCTGGGCTGATATAAGTTTCCCAGAGTGGTGCTGTCTCCAGTTAGCTACCCAGGGAAACTGGCAGTGCTGCAAGCCAAACCAGATCAAACTAGAAGGATGTCTCAAGGGGTGGCTGAGACTGCTGCAGTTTATTCCCTTCCCTTTTAATGAATGACAGTGATCATCAAGCAGTTGTTCTTCCCATGCTTTGATGCTTCAACAACTTACGTTGTACGTTTTTTGTGGTCCTGGTTACCCTTTAAAATAAAGCTTTGGACTGTACAGCCCAGGGTTGCATTATTCTTACCTTAAGCTTCACTCTAGAGGAGAGGCTGGTAGATTTAAACTTGTCTTCTGCTTCCAGGCTATCAAGAGCTTCCTTAACAGTGCAGAGTCATGGAATGTGCTGGTACATTCCTTTGCTCTCTGTAGAGGTTCTGATACAGAGCTCCTTTACAGCAGCCCAGAAAGTTTTCCCTCAGGCTTGCTGAGATACTGGTCTCCTACCAGGACCTCCTTTGAAATTGGAAAATTCTTGCAGTTATCAGATCTGCCAAAAATGCCAAGGAAGGAGAGTGAAATATTAGAAGATTGCAGTTTCCCAATCTCCATTTCTGTCCCAGTACTTCCTACAGTTTGTTGTGGAAGTTTGTGGCTGTTTTGTACTTATGTATCTGTCGTGCTTCAGCCCTGTTTTGACAGTGCACAGGACTTTTTGGTAGTGACAGGACTTTCTGTCCCTTTTCCAAATCCCTGTTTCAGAACCTGGTCTTCCTTGTGAACCTCAGCTCAGTAGGTTGACAACTGAAACTGGAGACCACATCAACAAAACACTTTTTAGCACTTACATTCCATGACCTCAACTTTATCACCTTTACAACTTCCCTAAATGCAAAATGGTTACTAACTACTTCTGCAAAAGATAAAGATCACTTGTCAGCCTGTGTTCCATCTTAATTTCACAACTCACCACATCCTGGTAATTAGTTATTAATTTTGTCAATGCTGTGTACTGACAGCACAATTCAAAACATATATTGTAAAGTTTTCCTATGAAGAATGGTTTCAGGCTGGTATTTGTTTAGTCTCTGTTGTTGAAAATACAAAAGGAAAACAATTTTTTTGGGGAGGATGTGTAACTGTCTTGAAACTGAGCTTTTGTAGTTTGATCTTGTGTCACCCTGTAGATAACATGTGAAGCTTCTTTCTTCTAGTAGAGCTAAAGAAAATAATTTGGTTTTTTGTTATCTGCTCATTGTTCCTCGCTCACTTTACTGTGTTCCTATATTTAACCAATTAAAATTTGTTGTTACTGCTACTTCTTGTGATTAAACTTGACTTCAGACTTCTGAAGAATGACCTCCTGCATCTACTACTAGTCTCCCTGACCCCAGAGTATGGACATACTGTTTTACTTCTGATGTTTCTAAGAGTATTTTAAAGGTGTTAAGCATTTGTTGTGTACTCAAGGTCTGGCTCCTCATGATTTCATGAAGGTTTAAATTTTTTTATGACTCCTTCCTAGGTTATTTTAATAAACTTTCTAATTTTCCTAAAACCTTGTTTTTTATGTGAAGTAGATGTGTTGGTGTTTTTCCTTCCTTTTTTTTTTCTTTTGTTGCTCCTGCAAAGAGCATCCTGATTATTATGAATCCTCAGTAGTAAGGTTGCTGTTGCTCAGTGTTAGTGGTACTATGCTAGCAATTTTTGCACTCTGTACAGCTGGAGCATTGCCCAAAACTTTTGTTCCTGAGCTTCCTAAAGTCTCCACTGTAAAGCTCCTCTGCGATTTACCTGTTTCTACCAGAATCAGTTGACAGGCTAGTTCCACTGTAGAATATGTGCATAGGCATGGCTGTTATGAATCCAATCCTTATTTTCACTTAACAAAGTTAAGAGCTGCTTATCCTGTCTGGAATCCCTGATTAGCCATGCCAGTCACTGATGGTAAATAAAAATGTAGTTTCAGCATCATGTTCCAGCATGAGAGTTACAAGATTTAGGTGACAGTAGTTGAATACTCATGTACTGTGTGTAAGAGAAACCTACATTTTAAATCCTGGTCCTCACCTTCCTATCTGATCATGCAAATTCTGCTTCTTACTCTTCTGTCTGTGATGCCCACTTGGACAACTGTTGACCCTCATATCTTCTGCTCTGGGCCTCTACTCAGTCTGTGTTGGGACTCTCCTCACTACAATTGTCCTATTCTTGTGTGCTTCTGCTGCAGAGGTGTAGTGGAAGTGAGCTACTTTGCTGTGGTGAGAAGACAGAGGATGGAATAAACTTAAGGAGGAGATTCAAGTCTGGATGCCAGCTCTTGATTGAGGAGGAAACTAGGCAGCCAGTAGCCTTTTGCCCTATTATTCTAACCCAACTCATAGTCATTCCATTTCCTCTTTTTATTGCTTAGGATAGGAAGGAAGATAGCTAGAATAGATTAGAGAAACAGTTTGGGAGGTTGTTTTTAATATCTGCCAGTTGTCTGCTTTTTAAGAGGTGTTCTTCCAAATCTTCCAAAGTTGCTTAAAATGGTAGATTTTATGGAGAGACAAAATATGCATACTGCGGATATGGAGAAGGACACAGAGGGTAAGTGAAACAGAAATGCTGAAATACAGGATTCACTGTCTGTGACTTTATGTTTCCAGGGGAGTCGTCTGGATGAGCAAAGATGTTCCCTTCCAGCTCCTCTCAAGGTCAGGCAAAGTTGTTGTTGCCTCCTAAATTGCTGAGAATGGCAGATAATTACTGACCTGGCTTGCAGTGTACTTTTGTACTGGAATGAACAGGGAGTCTGCAAACATCCCAAAAACACATGCTTGCCTTTTTTCTTTTTTTTTCCCCTAGTTGCTGCACAAGAGGGTGCTGAAATATGTAGCTGAAATAGAATTAACTTTTCTTTTTTTCTAATTTAAGTGGCTCCTATAAGAGTTTATTATTATTAAAAGTGTTAGTTTTGACTACGTAATTTCTTAAATTTATTCGAGAGCTGCAATAATATTTATGAAACCACATAGCATTTATTTCAGTAGTCGGCTTGATGACTCATAGAGATGCTACTAGAAAGTTGATCTGTTTTGCCCAATATTAAGGCAATAAGAACAGATTCCTATCTTTAAATCCTCAAGTTGAGGATTAAACTCCGCTTCTTCAGTATCAACTCAGGCCTACTAACCTTAAAATCAAACCTGACCTTGACTTTTATCTTGGGATGACCTGTAAAAAAGCCACATCGAGAATTGACACAGCCTTATTCAGAGACAGAGATAGTCAGTGCTCTTTGTGGTGATGGAGAGGGCATGCAGCTGGCATAAATTGGCTGAGATACTGCCTCTGTTCTCTGAGTCACACCTTGGCATTGCTTGGATGCATACCACAGAGCAGCCATGGAGATGACACAGCCTCAGTCTCACTGTAAATAATAGTACTTTTTCTATCATTCCTACTGTCATCCCTGTCAGCAGAAGGACAGCAGTTGTCTGACACTGTGTGGAAGGAAAGGAGAGAGAGTGACACTCCTAACCACATCATGTTTGCCTCTAGTTTGGCTACTTCCTCATTTTGCATGCCTGTATTCCCTGTACTTTGGAGGAGGAGGGTGGGTAGAATCTAACTCCTAAGTTTATTGTTCTCAATGTTCTTTATTAAAATGCTGAGACCTTGGAAATGGAGTCTAACCTTAAGTCCTGAAGTAAAACTCTAAAGGATGACCTAGGGCAGAATAGAAGCTGAGGGTGCAGCTTGCACAGTCATGAGAGCATAACACTTTAAAAGATGTCACATGTTTTTGCTAATGGCCTGTTCTGATTTCAGACAGAAGAGGAGTATATTCCTTATCCCAGCATCCATGAGGTGAGTTAGTACTGCTCTTTCCTCTCCCTATTTGTCCTTGCACTTCATTGGTTTTCCAGCTTATTAGCCTTCCAGCTTACAGATCTGTCAGCTTTAATGCTTTCTGTCCTTCTGAATAGGTATTACAGAAAGGATGGCCATATCCTCTCATTATCCTACCCCAGTTTGGGGGCTACTGGATTGAAGGGACCAGCCACAACCTCTCCAGCTTGAGTCCAACTCTGTCTGATGTACCCTTTTCCTGGAGTGGTAAAGTGAAACTGGAAAGTGACCCTACAGCCAAGCTGTACCGCAAACATTTTCTGGGAAAGGTAAGGGTGACCTTCAGAGCCTTCTTTGCCCACCCACCCACAAGGCTGAAATGTTTCTCAGGCTTTTTCTGGTGGACTTAAAAATGTATGCACTGCTGCTACGTTTCATTTCCTTATGATGCCTTGAACTGATGTAAATGAGGCACATACTAAGATATGGTCTGTAGTGTTTTAAATTTGTTGTGTCCTCTTGTGAAATGTGCATAGAAAGATTTGCACAGGAAATGCTTTTATTTAGTTAAGAAGATCTTTTGAGGCTCCTGTACAGATACCAACCTCGGGATAACAAGTGTTCAAAAGCATAATAGTATTGGAAGTGGAAATGGCATTATTTTTAGAGGGGACTTCAGCACTTCCATTTCCCTCACTGTATGGTCATTAGAGAATGTATATGATGAAACCACACCATGTGTTTTATAGCTGTTGATTTAAGTAAGTTTGGTGCTAAATGTTCCATGAATTTAAAAGTTCCAGTTTGACACATAGGGAAACAGAGCGAGGCCTCATAAAGTGAATGTTTGCTGGCCAGCCATGAAGGTAGGCCTGTTTAGGGAATTGGCTGATTACCAGACTGAATCCCAGGATGATATTATCCATAAAGAACAAGTGAGAAAAACCCATGATCTTTTTTGAGATTTGGTATATGGCATAAGGAGATAAGAAAGCTTGACAAGTATGCTCACACTGCATCTTATTCAGTGGTCTCCCTCAGTGACTGCTGAATTAAGTTCAAAACCAGGAATAGGTGGTACTTTGCACAGTGCTGGGAACCTTTCTGCAGTAGTTATGCTTGTCAGAGTGATCTTCTGTAGTGAATCTTGTTCCACACCACTGGAAAATTATATTAATATGATTTTTAAATAATTAGGGGAAAAAGGAAGCCTTCCTGGAGTCTTCCCCTCAAGACTTAACAGATCTGCTGTGCAATCTGTTAATGGACATTTATCCTGTAACCTTCTGGAAGCTTTCAGTATGCCAACTGTAGTTATTTTTCTGTCATGGTAAATTTAGGGTTGTGCTTGAAGGCTTCCAGAGTCAGACAGGACGAGAGGCAAATTTGAATATGATGTTTTCAGTCCAATTGTAGGATTTACTGCTGACCTGATATCACAAAACAGTTGAGGTTGGAAGGGACCTCTGGAGCTCATCTTGTCCAGACTCCTGCTCAAGCAAGGCCATGTCATCATTTTTCCTTCCAAGTGTGATCCAGGACTTCCTCTGTTGTGGAGCTTTGCATTTGCAAAGTGTCCAACCATTAGTGCCTCTGTACCACAGAAAAACTCTCTCCTATATTCTTCCTTTACTGGTGTCCATTGTTTTATTCTTTGCCTTAACTGACATGAATGTGTGTCCATGTTCAGTTAAACATGCAAGTTTTTGAGCAAGCTGGTGTCAGGAAAGATCTTGTGTCACTGAAAACTCTACCCACGGCTAGAAAACGTTTTCCTCATGGTTTAAAAACTTAGTTAAGGAGAGAGCTCAAAGCTTTTCCACTAGAAGAGTATTTCTTCAGTGCAAAGTTAGCAGTGATTTTGGTGCTGTGTTGGATCTTTTCCTTGTTGGTAACATGGGAAGGTTATTTCAACAATGGCAGGAAAGGTCTCTTTCATGCTTTGAATAACAGCAAACAGTTCTTAGCTGAAGAAGAGTCTGGAAGTATAACATGGTGGGAGAGGCATAGCCAGTGGTTTAGGGAATATCATTTAAGCAAGACAGGAGATAAAAGTATTATGTGGTACTACAAACTTAATGTGCATGTCTGTGTTGTGGATGTGTGTATGTAGATTGCTCAAACCTGAACAATTCTGTGATACGTTTTATAGAATATCTTACAGCAGACCCTATAAAACAACCACCAAAAAAAGTGCTAGAACATTCAAGCCATAGCTCAGTTCCTTTTCCTTGCCTCATGATCTGTATTTTGTATGACAATTACACAGTAAGATTTATTCAGCCTTTAGGATAAAGGCTGTAAAGTCTTATGTCTTATACTTGGAATTATTTTATGTCTATGTTGTTTTTCAAGTCGGTAATAAAGAGAAATAGCCTGAAGCCAGGAAGGATTTAATAAATATGTACATTGTAACTGCCAGTCAAATAAACTTAGGGTCCAGTTTCTCAAGCACTTGAAGCTCTCAGTGCTGAGGGAGGAGCTTTCTTGCTATGTATTCATATGTAATTATGTATTTCTCCTTTATGATGTCCTTTCTTTGTGCTGGTTAAAGTTGCTGCACATGGCATATGTCTTACTAGCTTTATAACTTTTTAGGCAAACTGTCAGCATTCCTTGTGTTTTCTGTTAGTCTTTTCCCTTGGCCCATGGAAGATACTTAATTGTTTTTATAGAGATCTATCTGAAATCCAGAACTACCTTTCAGACTATATTAAATGTTACAGAAACTGCTTCTGTGGCTGAACAAATTTGTACTTAATACATAGGTCATCTTAGCTCCAGGGTATCTTGTCATCACTGACTTGCAATCTTCAGTATCAACTGCAAAAGCTTTTGATGGTTCATCTCTAACTTCAGGACAGCTAACAATAAGGGCTGCTGTCCACTGAAGGAATGTGAGTCTGATGCATATTGCCTATGTGTTTTTACAGAGAAAGAAAATCATAAGGAGTAAATTATAGGTTTATTCATACATACGATTGATCAAATCTCAGTTTAAACCTCAGGCTTACATTCAGGGTCAAGCTGCATAGTCAGAGTGGCTTTTACAAAAATTCAGTTGTTTTAATATCTCCACTAATTCTGGTAGACATTCCCCTGTGAGGACTGCACCCATTTGTGCAGCTCTGCCTAGCTGTGTCAGCTGCAGAGCTGATAGCCCAGTTTCCAAAGCAATTGAGATCCCCCTGTATTGCATCTGCTGGGGTCTGGCTTAGAAGTCTCATCAAAAGGCATCTTAATTTCTGGTCTTTGCAACTCAGTGTTACTTTTAGCCACAGCTAACCTCAGGCTTTGGCTCCTCTTCCTTGCTTTGCCTTCTAGTTCTGATTTTTGTTGGCATTATGCCATCTTTTCTCAGCAACCTGTCTTAGCTATCCAGCCTGGCATTTGACTTCTCTGGCTTAAAGATTTTGATTCTAGACTTCAACTGACCATGGAACATGCTCTTGATTTGTTCCTTGAATCTGTCTGTTCCTCAGCTACTCTGTCTTTCTGCCCTTGGTCACAGTGACTTACTGCACCCAATTCTTGTTCACATCCCAAAAATCCATTAGTATCCTGAAACTCATGGTCAGGAGAAATTAACTGTCCTTTGTGGCTTCCTTTGATTTCAGCTTTTTTTCCCGTGTACTGTCACTGACCAGTGTGACAGATCACAATGCACATCTGTGATTTGAACACTGCAGCTAGAGGCCATATTATTCTGTTTGCCTCTTGGCTGCTCTTAGACTTTACCTTTTTCAGACTGTCTTGTTTGATCAGCCATGGAACCTTCTGTCCAGTATCAGGGCAGTTCTGGGTGTTGGTTTTTTTTCTGTCTCAAAGAGGAGGTGAGGACAATAACATCTTTAATACTTTAAAAAGTTAGATAGCTGCATCTTCACATTATGGTTTAGGGTAGTGACTAAACCATAGTTTTGGTTTAAGTAGTCTTACTATTCCTATTTTTTGTTTCAAAGAGAGGATTGGTTTATGTCTGTTAGCTTCAAGTTGGCTGTGTCCATGTACATATTTCATGAGATGTATCTTTATTTCTGACAGTGAATCAGAACTATGACTTATACAAAAGATTTAGACAGCAAAAGACAATCTTACCAGTGTTTTTAGAGAGGTTTTAATCCATAAGAGCCAGAGCAGACCTTCTAGGCATGTATATATTCTATATATTCTAGGCAAAAGACTGAGGAAGGAACTGACAGACCAGCAACCATTTTTTATCAAATTACGCTTTGCTCCCACTGAATTCTTCACTAATTTATCATGCCTGGAGTATTCCTTTCACAGAACATATTCCAAATCATGCAAGTTTTGACTGTACAGCCGAATACAATTTGCTGTCCCACTTCTGTGTCATGCATGAGGATGCTTTTCCACTAGGATGATGGGAGTGATCAAGGCATTTCTGCACGATTTCACCTTAATGTTATTTTCATTGTGATGGAGGTTTCCATTCACATCCTGTGTCAAAAGGCTTTAACCTCTTGAGATTAGAGATTATATAGCAATATGTATGATACAGCAGTATACAAAATACACGTTGCTGTATCTAGGCCACTGGAACATGGCTGTATAGCCCAGAGAAATGTATGGCCACAGCCACTTACATATAGAGACTGTGAAAATGTTTGCAGTATCTTTCATTGTTTGACTGCATGACTGTTCCAGGCACACTCCACTAAAGCTCAGGCTTTAGTGGCACTGCTGAGACCAGTCTTCATCTGCAAAACCTCTTTGCTTACTGACTGTATCCTTCCTGACATGTGAGCACTCTTGGAGTTCAGCCATTTACCACAAACCCGCCATTGCTCTTTAGATAGAAAATTCCCACAACCACATCCAGCTGAATGCCTGGAAGACACTGCTTAGTCAAGCAGAACCTGAATGGATACAGGGAAAGCCCATGAAGATAGGATTTTATTTACAAGAAACTCAATTTCTTCAAAACGTGTTGTTGAATGTTCTAATACTATTCCTTCTCAGGAGCCCTTGTGATGTTGGACAGGTGAGGAGGAACTCAACTGACTGGATACACTTTGGCTGATATGCTCAGACACTGTTGATCAAGTGGGCTGGAAGACCACATACACACATCTGGAAGCATGCTACTCTTAGTTAAATTAAAAATTAGCTAATCTTGAGCAACAGGTTATATGCAAAAAAAACCCAAACAACTTGGAAAGCTTCTCCTGGCAGTGTTTTGGGGATAATGCATTTTGGTTTCCTGTCTGCAGGAGCACCAGAACTTTTACTCCAGTGACATGTCCTTGGGCTACCTGGTACTTTCTGTGAAATATGAACAGATTGAGAAACAGGAAAACCTACGCCTGTTGCTGAGGTAACAGTGCCTGTTATTGAAGTGTATGCTACTGTGCTGTGTTCTCTTGTCTTACCTTGTGCTCCCTCTGCATAGATGTAGTGTGAGTTTCATGTCTTTCTTCTGGAGTGAAAAGAAACTGCAAAGAAACCTTTGAGCCTTTTTTTCTAGCCTTCTGCTCTTGAGTTGTTCTCAGCAGTTTCCTTAAAGAAGACGATGTGGTGCTTACAGGTGCATCTTTGTAGTACTTGTGTGGAAAATACCTGTCCTTCCCTCAAATAGAAAGTTTTTCTGTTTATTCTGTCTACGTAGAGAGATATGAGTACTCTGTAGTAGAATATGGATTCCCTAAAGGAGGACAGCCTAGCCCAGGCTTTGTACTTGAGATTAAGGCTCCCTTGAAGGTGATCTAGAACATTCCCTGTATTCCCAGGGCAGTCTATGAAGCCATAACCCTTAGAGAGTGTTATGAAGAGAGACATTACCCAGAGAGAGCTGCTGGGTGAGCTACAAGAAGAATAGAGAAGGATCTTGTGTAGGTGAGAGGCCACCACAGAGAAGCTTTTTACTACATTATGGGCTGGGTGCACTCCCAGGAGGCAATGCTACTGGAGCCAAGTGATGTACACTTGCCACTGACAATGATTTGTCCAGGACTGAGGGGAAAAAAAATTATTGCATAGAAATTAGCTACAAGAAAATCACTGGTGGGTTTCCTCCAGTGTCTGCAGGGAATGCTTCAGACTGCCAGCAGTAATCTGGGAATAAAAAGAGAGCCTGTTTGTGAACTGTGCCTGGGAATATTTATCTTCCTATGTGGAAGAGACCAGGGAAGAACAAAAGGATAGTTATTCCTCTATTAAGATATTTTATTGTATGCAGTACTTTTTGTTCAATAGCTTGTTTATAATGGTTTGAAGAGGCTTTTGACAGCCCAATATTTCTTCTTCATTAGAAGTATATTTCTCCTTAAATACACATACAAAGAGGAAGGCAGCTTTCCTCTGTCAGCTTTCTGGAACAATGCTACACCAGTTTCTACCTCCTTTACTTTGCATAGATCTGCTTTTCTAGGCTGTTTCTAACAGACCTTTTAACAATCTTTCAAGCCCTCACTGATCATGGAGATCCCTTATTATTCTGTGTCCATGAACTGTACTTTGACATTTAGATTTCTTTGAAAGAAAATGGTGTGGGGGGGAAGCAAAATACTTCTTCAAGGCAGACAAGAGTGCAAAGGAGCAAAGACACCAAGGCTCCTGTTTTGTTTCCTCTGCTCACCACAACAAGTGATGGGCAGTAAGAATTGAAAATACCTTGCTTTTCCAGTGATTCTATGCACCATGGTTAAAATTAACCCTCTGGAATTAACTGCTTTAACAATACTCTGGAGGAATGGCAACGCTTTCTTTAAAGATCCAGTGTTGCTTGTGTCTCCCTTCAGCCATCAGTTTCTAATGCCTTTTTTGTTCTATGTCAGGACTCGTACTGGCACCAAACATGATCTAATTCCCATTTCCTGTCTGAATGAGTTTCCCAATGCTGTTCAGATGGCAAAGGTGAGGTTCATGCTTGCCTGTTTGTCTTAAGGCCTCATTCTTCAAGTTATTTTCCCCTCTGTCCTCCCATTTCCGTCTTTTTCTACTATTCACCAATACAACTATTATATAGTTCCCTTTTACCCTTCCATTTGCCTTTTCTTCTTTCTCTTCTAATTTTACCTCAGAATTTTTGCCTGAAGGGGCTCCTGTCAGATAATTATATATGGTGCCTATACTGTCAAGCCTGCAACAAGCCAGAACACATGATAATCACACTTATGTTTTCCTGTCTCTCTCGCTCAACAGCTACTGTGTGAGGATGTGAATGTTGAACGCTTCTTTCCTGTCCTGTATCCCAAGGTACAGTGTTCTGATATATGTGTATATCACTTTTCCATCAAGGTCTGGATAATGACATCCAGTTGACAATTTCTGTTTTCATTATCTCAGGCCTCGCAGCTTATTGTTGCATTTGATGAACACGTCATAAGCAATAACTTCAAATTTGGGGTCATCTACCAAAAACCTGGACAGGTAAGACCTATCAGATCCCATGGTACTTGGGGCAAAATGAAAAGAGTCAGTTTTCTTAGCTTAAAGGATGTAATAGCAATGTCTGCACTGTCCAGAAGCAATGGCATGGAGGCAGCAGTGTTTGTGCGGTGCCATGGTTCCCTTTGCATGCTTCTTCCACCCACAATGTCTCTGGCAGTATAGGCTTTGTGGATCTCTGAACCCTAACTCTTAACACTTACGGCAGCTTGGGGCTGAGGCACGGGACCCCAGCACCATGGGGGACTCAGGTCAGAAATGTATTCAAGCACAGATGTTTGTTGGTTGAACTGTCTATAGAAATTACTGCCTATTTTTGTACTCATTGTGCTTCTTACTACTTGTGCTTTCCTTCTGTAGACAACTGAAGAAGAAGTCTTCAGTAACACAGTAGAGAGTCAGGGATTCCTGGAGTTCCTGGATTTCCTTGGTGACAAGATTCAGCTGCAGGATTTCCGTGGGTGCGTACCCAAGGCAGCTGACAAGCCAGATTAAGTTAGGGAACATCATGTGTTCAGAGGCTGTGACTCTGTTACAGCCCAGCTTCCAGAGAAGTGCTGTGTCTTCAGAATCCCAGTGCAGGTGAAGAAGCCCCGAATGCTTTTGTTGGCCATCATGACTGAGAGCTACTTGGAGCTTAGGTCTCTGCTGGTATTTTCATTTAAAGGTCTCCTGGTATCTCAATCTGACCCGCAGCATCAGCAGAGAATAATTTTACTTGGCAGTGCAAATACAAGTTTGTTTCATAGTGGTATGGGGCAATATTATTTCAGGCTCTTTCTGTAAGGGATCTCATCCCTTCTGTAGTTCTAACATATAGCGTGTGTTTCTCAGAAGAATGCAAAAAAAGGTAGCTACTTTGAGGATCCCTGGTTTAACTTCATGGCTTTTAACACGCTGGTATGTTCACCAGCACAAACATGGTGCAGCTTCAGTCATTGCATTGGTTTGGTGAAGACTTGGTGCCTCCCTATCATTGATTTCCTAAAAATCACCTTTAATAGTCCTGATGTAGTAGTCTTACTGATACTGTCTGTCTTCTCTCTGCTCTCTCATTCCTGTACTGCCTGACCTGTGGCATGGTGTGGATTTGCTCAGGTTCCGGGGAGGCTTGGATGTTACTAGAGGTCAAACAGGCACCGAGTCAGTCTATACAAATTTCCGGGGGAAGGAGATCATGTTTCATGTGTCCACAAAGCTGCCCTTCACAGAGGGAGATTCCCAGCAGGTATCAAAAGGATGAATAAGGGTTACAACAGCGTGGCTGGGAGAGGAGGGGTATTTGAAGGACTGCATAGAGGGGACAATGATTGACTCTATAATGTTGGGAATTATGGCTGGAGTAATGGCAAAAGTAGTGATGAGGGGTTTGTTGAACAGATGGGTTTGAGATGTTAGGCAGACTGATGTTTGAGGTCCCATCACACTGTTCCACTCTTTTTCACCTGCCTTCTCTCCTCATTATTTATTTCCTCTCCAGCTTCAGCGGAAGCGTCACATTGGGAATGATATTGTAGCCATCATTTTCCAGGATGAAAGCACACCTTTTGTCCCTGATATGATTGCTTCTAATTTCCTACATGCTTATGTGGTAGTTCAGCTCACTCGTAGCACCACTGGGGACACTCTCTACAAGGTAACCAGGATCAATAGATTAACCTGTATTGATTTTGATCCTTGAAGTGGAAACGGGTTCTTGGGCCTTTGGGAGAGGTGCAGATTCAGCCAGATGTCATCCTCATTTCTTGAGTATCTATACCTGAAAGCTGAGTTAAGTTGTATGCTTTTCTAAGTAGCTGATTAATTTCTGAAGCTTAAAGCTTTGGAATTGAAGCAGAAAGAATTCAGGTAAAAAAATTTGTTGATATCACAGAGCATGAGCCACAATTGATCACGCTTTGGGGGTTGTCTCGCTTGCATTGTGTCAGTCAGGTAAAATTCATGTCTGCATTGCCCATGCTGCACAGCAAAGTGCTTGCAACTTGCACTGCTTGAGGCTGCTAGTCAGATACAGCTGCTTGACCTAACTATGGAATCCAAGCCAGCTACACCTGCTTTTGGGGATTCCAGAGCTGGTGCCTATCTGGCAGAGATGTGTTACCTGTTAGGGCCTTCCAGCTGAAAGAAGCCCTGCTAGAGCCCAGATTAATTATCTGCGGCCTTTGGACACAGCTCATTCTCTCTCACACTGTATGGATATCTGTATAACTTTATGTTCAACTTTCAGTGATGCTGAGAGAGCAGAAAATACAAAGAAACTTGGATTTATGATGGATTCTCCATTGTAGAAACATTTTAATCTCAAGTGCCATGTGTTGTATTATGTAGGGATTTTGATATGGTGATGATGAGTCCTTATGTCTAGGAGGTCTACAGGAACACCAAGAATATCATAATTAGGACAGTATCCCCATCTCCTCTTCCACCAAGAGGGTGTTGGTGGTGGAGCTACCATCTTCCCTTGTTCCCTATGCTTTGGGCAGCAAAGCTTTCACTAGAAACCAGCTGGGGTTCCAGTTCTCTTGCTCTGTTTTGTAGGCCACAAAAATTCACTGGACTTTTTAATGACAAGAAAAGAGCTGGGAAAACTTGCTACTTGTTGTGTGTCCTCCTGCCATTGTTTTCATCTTTGCCTGTCTGCAGTAACTTTTTTGTTGTTTTTGTTGTTGTTAGTGTAATAGGGCTGCTTCATTCCATGAAGAAGAAATTATCCCAGTAATCACCCTTGAGCCAATGCAGTTTTCTGTAAAGGCTTTAGTTCTAAAGGGGCTTTAACTGATGCTGCCTTGAGAGCACTGTAGTATGCAAAAGACTGCCATTTGAAAGATTTCTTTGCCATCCCTTGTTCCATTTACTTAAGCTTTAGTGCCTCCTGTTAAAGTGGAGTATTAATGGAATTTATTTCACAGAATCAATTTTTACAATCAGAAAACTAAAAATGCAAAGCAGGATTTAAACGGGTAGATATCTATTAGGAGAGAGATGGAGGCTTTGTAATTAGTGGAGATGGCCTAAATATGAGAAATCTGAATTTAATCAAAAGCCCATTTCCTTCTTCCTTTCATTAAACTCACACCTCTCAGTGGCTCTGTGACATTTATTTGTTGTTTTGAGGCGGTTGTGGTTGTTATGACATTGTTCCCTTTTGTATGAAAGGACAAATAATGGTCTTGTTTCAGCTCAATCATGACAAAAAAAAAAAAACCCTTGTGAAATATTGTGAAGTACTGTATGTATTTGGTAAGATAGCTACATATAATTATTGGTAAGTGCTGTGAAGAAACAAGTGACCATGTAAAAACTGGGCTGCATTACGGTTACTTTACACATTGGTATGTCAGGTAGGAGCATGCTAAAACAAATGAAACCTATCTCTTACTGGGAAAATGCATTTGCATGTTTTCCACCTGTGACTCCCAGAGGCAGTGGCACTGAGATATTCCCCTCAGTGTGCAGCATGTCTCCCCCAAGGATTCTCTGTAAAAAAAAACAGGTCAGAACAACCACACTGACAAAAGTTCTTTAGTGGAGGTTGATCTTGTGGGCTGAATAGGAGCATTTTTTTGTTCCTAAATATACTGGTTATACTAGTTATTATTTAAAATATTTTTTTAAAAAGCAGTCAGTTCAGCTTTTTTTTATTGCTCTTGCTGTGTGCACATGTAGCTGGCTGAGTTTCTGAGAGATAAATGAGCACATCCATCCACTGAGTTCAGGAACAGAGGGATGCACAGGACACTGTATTACATCTCTTTTTTATAAGTAAATTATTTAGGAGGAATCAGATCTATTGTAGTAGTTTGATGGTCTCACTTGTGTTCTGATATTCATTTTTTTCCCCTTACATTATTTCAGGTTTCAGTCACAGCCCGAGATGATGTCCCCTTCTTTGGACCGCCACTGCCAAATCCAGCCATATTTAAAAAGGTTTGTTTCTCTGGTCCAGTGTTAGTTGGCAGGAAACGTGGTGCACACACTTGTGTTCTGAGTCAGTATTATCAGTCTGGCTAGAGCACTTTGGAGGTCCAAAGAGTAGGAGGCAGAGTTTTTATAATGTGATATTTTTGCTAGTGTTTTCATCTCCAGTTTAGTCTAGTCTTCATCTTGTCTTGTAGAGTGCAGAGTTTCGTGAATTCCTTCTGGTCAAGCTCATCAACGCCGAGTACAGCTGCTATCGAGCTGAGAGATTTGCTAAATTAGAGGTGGGTCTGTTATCTGGCTGACTCAATGAAATATAATAATTATATATATATAATAAATATATTATTATCACACAAAGAGAATAAAGCAAAATTTCTGACTTCTAGTTTTGTGTTGCTTAAGAAAGGAAGATGAAATGTGATTTTATACTCAGTTATGGGATATTTCCTTCACATTTCTTAGTAGGTGTGATAGAATATGAACAGGTAAATTTTAATATAAAAATCTAATCCTCAAGTAAGGATGGAAATATGATGCATATACTTTGCTGGAGGAAATTCTGTATTAGCTGAAATTCAGTATTATGCTAGAGGATGCATGCTGATATCACTGATTTTTGGTTTAAGGTACCAAAATTCTGTTCCAGACTCTGCTGTTGCCTGATCTAGAAAAAAGCCATGTCTCTGTTTCATCAGCAGTAAAGAAGTGTCCTTTATGACTTGCTTTAGACAGAGTTTGAAGGGGCTGGGTGTTACTGCAATATATACTGTAACTATGCAGTTAAAACTACTTCATACTGTTTAAAATTATTTTCATGGGTTTTTGTTCTCATTGTTGGTCTTTTGGAGTTTTTTTTTGTTTGTTGGGGTTTTTTTTTAAGAAGGATGTGAGACATTGAAAAAACAAGAAAAAATCTCTCTGCTCCCAATAAAAACTGTTCTGATTCCCAATGTTGATGCAGGAAAGAACTCGGAGTGCCCTCTTGGAGAGCCTTTTTGAGGAGCTGCAGCTTCGCAGCCGCAGTATGATGGGATTACCTGTAGGGGAGGATGATAAGATAGAGAATGGCAGTGGTGGCTTCCTCGAGAACTTCAAGGTGAGCCTTTCTACAAACCTACAGTGTGGTCTAAATTCCATACTGGCCCTTAGAAGCCAAACTCTTTATGCTTTGTGTTGGTGTGTCAAGTGTCAGATATGATTTTATTCCATGACTTACAGAAGAAGGAGTCAGTGTTTGCAAGAGGAATTGTAATAACTAGGAGCAAGGGGCTTTCATTTCCTGCAGCAGACCTCTTTCAATTAATTTTCATTATAGCCGAAAGAATTGCAGGAGCCACTGCAAAAGTTTCTAACTTGTCTCTGAGTGTACTGTCTAGAAAAACTGGAGCTTTCTTTACCCTCTAAAAGCCCGAGTTAATTTGCCTTTTTCAGTGTAGATGGCATGTTAGGAGGTTTTTATTGTTGATGTTTTAAAAATAAACCAGGTGACCGAACTTTCTTTTAGAAGTGATGAAGATAATTGATATGAGAAAGCAAAGGTTTTGTATGAATGGGCAAACTGAGTTTTGAACTGGTTATACAGAGAGAATCTTTACTGCTTTACTATTCTGTCTACTTGGCCTTTCCCACTTAACGTGGGAAGTGCCTTGCCACTTCTTTTATATAAAAAGTTATGTCTCTGGAAAGAGAGATGTGTTATAAATAGCATTTCTTCAGATGATTTTATGGCTTTGTATGTTCGGTCAATTAGAGTTACTAAGGTCTGTAAAACTGACCTGTTCACAAATATGTTTGGTAGCTGTGTGCGTAGCTTTGGTCAGGTCTGGGATACTTTGGTGAGGGTTTGTTTTTTTTACATACAAACTGCCTCTGTTGCTAACCATGAATTTTAACCTATCCACATCTTCCACTAATTCTCCCAAAATGTCCTTTTATGACTTCTGGCAGATGCTGGGATTTGCACATCATGTATACAGATGACATTTGTAAAAGGCTGGAAAAGGCTGAGTTAATTCAGAAAATGGCTTTTTTAAATGCTGCAGATTTTTATATGGCTGCTTTCCCATTGAAACCAGAACTCAAGTTCATATGAGACTGAACCTTACAGTCTTGAACAGGAGTTTGATTTTTTGTTTTATAGCCTGTACTGGATAGGACTGCTCCAGATGATGCTGTTTAATCCAGTGTGCTGGGATACTGGTAGGAAACCTCTATTCATTGCAATAGGAGAAGAGAAGTGAAACTAGAGAATATACTTGATGAAGAGCTCTTCCCAGAGCTCTATGAATCAGCTAGAACCAATCTAAGGTGCTGACTTCTAGGAATTAGGATCTGTGTGGTTCTGGTGTCAGTCTGTCACAACTTCCCACTCAATCTGTGGTGCTTCTCACACTACCCTACCGTGTGCATGTCTATATGTGTATATCTGTGTTTGTCTGTTTCCCTGCCTCCCTCCTGTTCAGCGGGTGATCAGAGGCCGCAGCCAGAGCCTGGATACCATGGGGATATCCATGAGAAAGCAGCAGCCAGCCACCCTGCCCAGCCGCCCAGCTACAGCTGGCCTTGCCCTCAGCCAGAGTGTCGCCGAGGGCCCTAAGGCCATTGCTGCGGTAAGGTATTCGGGTGGGCTGTAAGAAGAGAACCCGGCATACCTTTGTATTTTGTAACCACTCATACATTTCCTTTCCCTATTAGTTTGTCCTCTTGTCCCACTGTGAATCTTTTTGTTGTATCATCCCATTTCACAAGTGGTGACAGTGTGTGTTGCAGTCTGTTTTGTCTGTGCCCATCTCTAGCCCCAGTTCATGTGTAAACTAGAGCTGAGATTGATGCAGACTGGGAGAAGAAAGCCAAACATGATTCTACATCAGACATCTATCTCTGATATCCTGGATTAGATTCTGTATGGTGCCATGTGTTAAAAAATGCATGCACTGTGGTTTGGCTAGAATGGTACTGTATTGTCATATGGCAAGGCCTGAGAACATAAGGACACTAGAACTGTTTCATTTTCTTTGATATCATCAATCAGACTATTTTCTGTAATATAAACAGGTGCACAAGGTATTCCAGGTGCTGTTTTGCTGTAAATAGAATTTGCATGTTGGGAACAAAGAGCAGAATTAATAAAGTTTGGGGTGAGAAAAAGAATTAATATTTCTAGTCACTGTCAAAACTTTTCTTATTTGATAGGGATACTAAATATATGTGACCAATGAATTAAAAATCTGTCACAAATCTTTCCAGAAAAGGATCCATGTTTCTGATACTGAAAATATGATTGCCTTGGCCAAAGTGCATCCAGCTGGTTGTGGTCTCTGCACTAGTGATGTCAATACAGGCAAACTACAAAAAAACCCCATCTCTGAGTAAGCCAAGAAGGTGCCCTTCAGAGTGAAGATTTCTTGGTGACAGTTTACTTGGTTGTATGCATTCCTTATGTCAATACAACAAAGTCACAGCATACTAATGACTTGGGTTTGCTGCCTCCTTTGCTCCTTTAACTTCTGGTTTTCTTTGTCTTTCTGGTTCTGCCTCTCCTCTCACCATATGGGGATACCTCCCTTCCCAAGCCTGTTTCTCTGTATACTGGCTGTGTTCTGCCTTTGTTTCTTTATAACTCTGTCCCTTTCTCACACCACCTTTGTAAGCCCTGGCTGCTTTTGCTCGCTGACAGAAAGTACTCCTTGCACAGGTGGAGCTGAGCTCTTGTATTGCAGTAAAGGAGAGGATCTGGACCTACATTGCAAACTCTTCTCCTGTGGTTGCAGCTCTGCACAGCTTTTCCTGTCTTGTTCCTCTCCTTTCTGTCATGCTTTCCTTTTTTCTAGTCTTTTGCCTTGCCTGGTAGGAGTCCATCACGTCCTCGAGCCAGTCGCTTCCAGGGGAGACGGAGTAGTGCCATTGGCATTGAAAACATACAGGAGGAAAAGAGGTATGAGCTGTGGGGAGACAAGACAAAGAGGGTAAAAATAAAAACGAGGAGGTGAGAAAAGGAACATAGAAAGGCACATATAGGCAGAGGGGGAACCATCAGGAATGAGAACTAAAACAGAAATGGTTGGAATGGGAAGAAAAGGGACTGATTATCGACTGATGGAGAAATGGACAAATAACAGAAACAGACAAAATAAAAGAGGGTATTTGGAATTAAAGAGAATCAGTATTTGAGTAAGAATGGAGGAAATAGGTGGAGGAACATTGTAAGATCACTTAAATATTGTGCAATATTACCCAGCACTCTTGAGTTTCCTGCTCTTCACTCACCACGTTCAGAAGAGAGTCAGATGAAAGGCTGGTATTTAGGAAGGGGATACTTGATTGTTTGTTTGTTTTCATGTTAAAATATTCAAATAGGCAAAACTTCTGCTAACTTACAGAATTTATTTAAAAAAGCTTCAAGTCCAAATGACTAGTGTTTAAGTTAGATAATCTGAGAAATAATTATAATTAAAGGATAATATACTGCTTCAAGGAGTGATTTGTCATGTTTGACAGAATTATAACCATTCAAAAGTTGTCTACTGGTCACAATAAATTATTTACTTAAATGATAAATTTCTCTCAGCACTAGCTGAGACATCATTTTAAGATTATACAGAGTCTCAAAAGTCATGTGAATGCTCTGCATCTAATGTGCAGTTTTCCCAGTTGCAAGAATTCCAGAAAATAGCTTAAAGACTGGGTGCAAAAGAGGGAAAGTCATCTCTAAAGTGGAAACTAGTTATTTTAGGAGGAAACTACTGCATTTTCCCTTCTTTCTTAATGAGGTGCCTATGACCTAATCTGAATAAAAATAGAACTTTTGAGAAAAATTAAATCTGCAGAGACAACTGCCCTGTAGCAGTCTAAGCTAGCACAGTAGCCACAGCTTCTCTCTACTTTAAATACTATTGTACCTTAGGCAGCTGTGTCCTTCAGTCCATTACTTTGTGTACAGCAACTGTTTCTATCCCCTTGAAGGATCTGTAAAACTTTCCTACTACAAGGAAAACCTCTGGATTTATTTTCTTTTTTTCCCCTGCTCTTTGCTTAGAGATACCTGATGAACTAATTGGCTTATTTAGCTTTCCTTTTGCTTACTTGTAAACTTAGATGTGAGGAACAGGGAGCCTTAGTTTGTTTTTTCTGAAAGACTTTTTGAGTCATTCTTGAAGGTGCAGATTCACTAGTGACTGCTCTAGCAGTTCATTGTTATTGAAAGCAGATGTGATACTTCCCTTCTGTCCCTTTCATCTACCCAATCCTGTCTATTCCTTGTGATGATTGCTCAAATCCCTAGTGGGCCTTTCATGGAACTGATTCAGCCCATTAATCAAATAGAAAAAGTATCAACTTTCTTTCACTGGATTGTCTGCCAGGTTCTGCCATGAACTGGCTCATGGAGAAGTCTGATGGGTACCAGGACTGGTGGAAAGTGCACTCAGCAAGAATGAAGGAGGCTGGAGCATGCTCTCTTTCTGGGAACAGTGAGCTCAAAGTGTCACGTGTGACTTCACCCTGAAGCTGTAATTTAAACATATGGAGGCTTTGCTGACAGAGTTGACCCAGTCCATCCCCCTTGTTAGCTTGTTGTAGGAGTTTCAGGGTTGCTTTAATTTTAGAATTACTTTTTGTTAGGGTACTTTCCAGTCTCACAAACAATTTTATTAGCATAACTGAGGGTATCAGAAACTTTTATGTGAGGGGCACAGGTAGGGTCAACTGACCAAGAGAGCAGAGGAAGAACTTTGTGACAAGCTCCATCACTGAAGCTCTAAGAAATCCCCCGAAATCCCTTAGTTTTCCTTTCTTTAATTAAATGTACCTCTCATTTCAGTTACTCACACAGACAACTTTCTTCAGTGGTATCTTGACAAGTCCTAGTAGCACTAACACTTTTGTAGCCATCATATTTATGCTCGCTATTAAATTCTGTAGCTTCTGAAGACCAGTGGAATGGGGAGGATAGAGGATAAAGTTAAAAAATAATGGTGAATACTGAAATTAATTCAGGCCTTTATATAAATTCAAAAGGAGCTTAAAGTTGGCCATTTCCAGATGTTACATGTCACATCTAAGGAGTCTGCCCTTTTCAGCACAGCTGTGTTTGCTTCCCTTTTACGTGTATAGAGGAGATACAGCTTTCTACAGTGTCTTGTACGGAGTGTTAGAATAGATGGTAGTTAACTCTGGCCCTGGGGTATAGCTGGTTTCTCTTTTCTCCCAGCAGAGACACCACAGAGAGGATACAAAGAGTGTTGGACAGTCCGGGAACTTTCTTTGACCTGAAGTCTGATGGATCATCTAGTCCCAGCTCTCCAGAGTTCCCCAGCAGGAAGAGCAAGTGAGTTGAAAATAAATTTTAGTATTTGAAAGATGCTCACTGTCTCTGGTATTGGCTTAAGTGTGGTGCATGTCTTGCTCTGTTGGAGGCTTTACTGAAATTGTCCACATCAGGCATTGTAGCATCTCAAAGGATGTCTGTCTGTGGCACAGTAATTCAGAGCCTGTCAGGAACTTGGCTTTCTTAAACAGACCGTGATGAAAAATTGGACCACTTGATTTTGGTTATATCTTTACTGTAATGTGAGCTTGCATCCAACAGGATACACAAAATTCTAGCTGTCCAATTATCCATGTTTACTTATATGTATGCTTCTTCTATAGTTTGCTCTGGAGTGATTTTGGAGCTTCATGGAGAAGCTTGGACAAGGGTATGTTGGGATGTTGGGCTGTACTCAAGTTCTGCCCCTTTAAGCAGGATTCATGCCGCTGCTCCCAACCAGTGTGAACTAACCCGTCTCCAGTCTCCCCAAAATGTTACAGCAGGATTCCAGCACGGTCCCATGTGTTGCACCTATATTTTCATTGCTAAAGCACGCCATACCACACCCAGCGGTATGTGCAAATCACTTTATGCAGTAGTCTCCAGTTTCTGGTTGTCAAAAGCTGGAGAAATGCAATTTCCTGGTAGTGGAGCTTTGCTGCTGCTAAGCTGCATTATACTGGGATGTGATCCTACCTAGAACACTTTAGGGAAACCAGCCAATTTATATTTCCAAGACCCCAGAACAGTCTGTCTTTAAATCAAAGGCTGCAGCTGACTTTCTGGAACATTATACCACACCTAATTTTTTTCAAGAGAGCTTGGATGAGACCTGTGGCAAGAAAGGTAGCAAGTACTTTGTATTAGGGCATTTCTCTTTCTCAGGATTGTGGAGATTCTTAAAAAAATTTCAGTAGGTGCCCTAGGACCAGGCATCTATGGTTATAGTTGCTTCAGGTGCCATATTTGACAAGGAGGCGCCGCCCTTCCAACTACACCCAATGCTCCCTAAGAATTGCAAGCTGGTGACTATCTGCAGTAGTTCAAAGACCAAGTTGTGTGCTGTAAGACTGCTCAGAATTTTGTCACAGCCACAGTGCAGTGTTCTAGTTTTTGTGTGTGTACTAGTTTTTGGGTTGGATGAGTGCCCAGAATTCTGGTGTGGAGGAGAATGGGAGCATATCTAGGAGATACAGACCATTTAAGGTGCTAGCTGTGGCAACTAAGGACTAGAGGGAATGCAGGACATGGAGCTGATTATTAGTCAGCACCCGCCATCTTCCAGATTTACCACATCATTCCACCTTCCCTTCCTCATCCTGCCTGGGGCCTTGTTAGTGAACTAGAAGTTCTTGACAGACATGTGTGAGGGACTCGTGCTCTGATTACATAGCTGATTACCTTGCATAATCCCCAAGAATTCTGCTCCCCCACTTCCCATTCTCCATCAGCTGAGGAGGTGAGCCAGCTGCAATGGCTGTTTCAAGTTGGTATCCACATGCTTTCAGAGAGCAAACATAGCATGGGATTTTACTAACAATACTTGCATGAATATTGTTTATGCACATTAGGCATGACCCATATGATTTATGCACATTAGGCATGACCCGTATGATTTGTCAGCCTGTCTAGTTCTGTTCCCAGGATTCTTTTTCCAGTCATGGACTCAAAACCACTTAGGATCACCAGAAAAAAAGAAGTATTTTCATATCTGTGGTGGTGTAGCCACTCCTGGACAGTTCATTTACAAGGTGGGATGAAGCATGGAGTTTTGCGCAATTAGTGATTAGTCAGAGTTAGAGTTGTGATCTCAGAGTTAGGGACTAGCCCATGTGCAGCCATACTTTTTGCATGACATCGGGGAGGGGGAATTAAGAACATGTAAAACACATAATTTTTAGCAAAACAGTGTTAGCACATTGCAGGAGAAGTCTGGGAGTGTAAAGTCTGTCTTGGAGACAGTTTACTGGTGTTCTGCTGAAATAGCCCACCTCTTGTTCATCAGCTGTGAAACCGGGATCAAAATGTAGGCATGCTTCCAATGCAAGTGAGTTCTGCCTCTTTTTAGACTAATTTAAGTAGTCCCTATTAGATAACAGAATGGGCTATCCCTGGTACTATGTCATCAGTCCACTCCTGGTCTCTCCATAGAATCACAAGAAATTTCTGTTACCTCAGAAATGTCCAGCATGATGCTACTGGTCTTACATAATCATTTCAGATTCAAAACTTGGAATGATCGACCTCTTCACCTGTCTTCTACTAAAAGCAACCTGGAAATAAATGCAAAGGGAACACATAAGTAATAAATTAATTATTTTACAGTAGAGGAAAAGCAGCATGCTGCTGAGTTTAACAGATGTTTATACAGTGATCAGCCAGCAATCCATGAAACTGCATCATTGTTCACTTGAGCTAACGATGTCTTCTCTCCCACATACAGGGACAATTGTCCTTAGTTTTTCTGCTTTACTGTCCAGGTAGCCTTCCAAATAATCCTTCTTCTCAAGGGACAGACTCAAAAGAATGAACCCAGCCTATATAATCAAGCAGTAGAACTCCTGAGGATCAGACGACTCTCTGGGTTACATCTGAAAAATCAAGCACTGTACTGTGTATGTCCATATCCTAGGAAAAGTACATGGATTTTTTGTATGTGTGTTTTCCCTCCTCAGACACATCTGAGTGGGGACATCAAGCCAATCAGGAATGGACCGGATGCTACTCAGTCATTGGGTACCTCACTGAAGACACTGGCAAGACTTTTGGGGTGAAATCAGAGTCCTGGCTAAGAGGAGCATGAACGTACTTAGAGGACCTCAAGGACTGGAGAGACCGAGTGGCACCAAGTGACGCTCCACTGTCAGTTCCTGGAGCAGAAATTCTGTGAGAGGGAGATGGAAGATAGCTCCTGTTGGAGCATTTTGGCTCTGTGCCCTTCCCATTGCCAAATCAGCAGCCACTGAACCAACCTCTACTAGTGATGCGGAACGGAGGCCAACTTGAGTGTGAACCCTTCTCTTCCCTTCCTCTCCCCTAGGATGAGTGAGAATAGTTTGGCCTGCAGAATGCAAGAGCAGAAGAACACAACTCCACCTCTGTCTCTAGTGCCTTGACACAGGTCAAGAAATGCAGTGCAGAGAACAAGGATGGAGAAACCTGCTGAGGAAGGGTGCTGAGAAGGAGATACTTTGTGGAAATCTAGATCCCATTTCACTTAGATTCGTGTTATTGATTTGCTCTGATAAGGGAGAAGCATGTTGGCCTTCATTTCCTCCAAAATATATTTCCTAATCTCTTGAGGAAATATCTTTGGCCTTTATTGGCCTGTCTTTACTGTTTTCCTTGTTGCATGCTGGCATGTAATATGCCTGGGACTTTAGGTTTCACAACTGCTTGTAGGTCAAGACTGGCCACATTTTGCAGTGTTTCTGAAGGAATAAATATATTTAGTATGTTAAAGGTTTTCTTGCCGTTTTTAACTTTTTTTTGTTCCTTAACATTTTTAAGCTTTAACATTTTTAAGTCTCTCTCTTACTAGCTGGTTTCTTATGCAGTCAATGAGTATTTCACCATAAATTTGGGGCTTACATGCACAGTCCACCTTCTGCTATGTAAGAGTGTCAGCCACATGGCCTGCTATATCTCCTGAATGACTCTAAGCAGTGGATCCCAAATTCTCAGCTGGGAATAGCTGACCTTAAGCGTCTTCTTTGGTAGATCTGAAACATGCACCAGACTACCTCAGTATCTGTTCCATTTGATAGAGTGGTGGTAAGGGGATCCAATACACTTTTCTTTGAATGTCCCTTTTGAATGGCCTTGTTGGGAGCTAAATTTCAGTGGGACAGACCTACAGGAGTCAGTCTGTTGGCAACTGGGCACATGGAAAATCACCAGGATGGGAATCCTGACCTAGATGTGTTCCTCTCTGTAAGCAGGAGGAAGGCTCTGACTTGTCTGTGCAAGAGCTTGGCACTTGATCCTACATAGTTTTACACTGAGACATCCTGCAATAATGCAGATCTCAGTAATGTGTTTCTACCTCCCCACTGCTTCCTTAAACTTTCTTAGTTGATTGTTCTGTAATGGCTAATGTGTGTCTGCTTTCCTGCTTCCTCCTGTTACATGTGTACAGAAAACAGCAGTAACAATTTATAAGTTCTATGACATGAAAAGTATGCTTTTATGGTCCCTTTCTTCTGCCTGGAATTTCACATAAGAGAAAACACAATAGCCTGAGAGTGGCTGTGGGAATGAGTGGCCTAGACTGGACTGCACCTGCTCTTTATACTCAGTTTAACACCTCTTCATTCTGTATTTAGGCTTTTAAAATCTCTGATCTCCACAAGAGGGCATCTGTTGATTTTAATGAATGTCTAGATCTATTTAATATATAAATGCAGGTTGTTTGAGTCACTCCACATTATTACACTTAGGTCTGTGACTTAAAAATTTGTTCAGACTTGTCCTTTCATGCAGTTATCCAGAATGGAGACAGAGAATTGGTGTTTCTCCTAAGTAATGTAGCAACTGGAAATTAAGGTATGTATGCCAGTTCACCTGAATTCTGTTCCTAGGTGGAAAAACTAGTTGTGAATGAATAATATATGCTTATTGTTTCTGACTGCTACATAATAAAGCTATGCCTCAAGAAGTTAAGCCTGTGTGTAACAATAAGCATGATGATGTTGAATGCTTGCATTTCACAGAATGCTCAGGAGTCAGACTTCAGGATACTGTGTGATGCAGCCACTCTCACATTCATCATCCAGTGTAAGCAGTTGTTGTAGTGGATTGAGGGAAAATGGAACATCTGAGGAAGAGGAGAATGACAGGGTGGGTGTATGATCTCTAATAAACAGAGGCTACCCTCCCTGATTTTACCAGGTGCATTATTAAAACACATCTTCTTTGCCCTCTCCAGGAGCTGACGTGCTCACTTAAGGGCCCTCCAAAACAGGATTCAATGGTTCAGAGTATGTGGCTGGATGACAGTGACTGCACACCCAGTACTTCTAGCTCACCAGGTAAAAAAGAAAGAAAAATAAGAAAACCCTCTACTTACGCTTCTATAAGTGTTTGAGAGGTTGAGCCAAATCTTTTGTATGCTCTACTTAATATTTTAGAAGGACAGGTAGATGATAGCCCAGGAAAATGGGGAGAGAAGGTGCCATGCAAAGTTTAATTGGGAAAGAATAAATAGTGCTGTATATACTGCAAAAGGAGTTACAGTACAGTGCAAAGAATTAAAGTGTTCATGTCTTTCTGTGGAGAACTATGGTTGCATTTCTGATTGCAACAACTAGATAGTTTGGATATGGGATTAGTGGAGCTGCTTCCTGAACAAAGCAGTATGCTCCTGAGAAGGTGGGTAGTCAGGAAGCTAACCTACACTGAGACTTTTTTGTCAAGGTTGGGCTCTTAGTCTAGTACTTGATTAAAGCTGACGTAGTTGATTAAACTCAGTTTGGATCCATTCACTGTGCAGAGATGATTATAGTCCTTAGAAGTTCTCTTCAGTCCTGTAGCAGGGACACCTATTGTGTTTCCTGCTGTAGAGCTGGATCACCTGCCCTCATCTCAGACCCTGTTTGCAGTTGCATTTCACTTTTGTTAAAATGAACTGGTTTGGATTGAAGCATTTCTTGTTGAGCATCAGCCTTAGGCTAAAATTAGGGAAAGTTTAAATCAGTTTCAGTCTGTTTCTGATAATGAGGCTGTTTAAGATTTTGGGAAAGTATGATTGAAAAGACTAAACTTTTGAGTTTGGGAAGTCATTAGAAACTGTGAAAGCCAAAACATTTAACATTTGTTGCTGGAAGACTGGAATAGAAACTTGTTGAGGTGGTAAGAGATAGTAGGGATTATGTGTATGGCAAGGAAGAGCGTTGGTTGGAATGAACCATGAAATCTTTATAGGAATTGTGTGGAAAAGGATTGTTTGTAAAGATTACAAGGGTCAGAAGGTGGAATCAACTTACTTTGAGGATAGAGTTAGGTCTCATTCTCCACAGCTGCCATATATGAGATATCAGGAGTGGCTATCAGATAGATCCCTGCATAAAATTGTCTGTATCTTAGCAACAGCATTGGAGATGTAATACTGTCAGATATTCTGCAGAGATCTCTGTTCTGTCAGATACTCCTCTTTTGTTGTGTATGCTGGAGACAGGGATGCTTTCCATTGGCCTCTTCTGCTCTTCACACATAGAAATCTCTGTCTGCTGACCCTTTATTATCTTACAGTATATAAATCATTAATATGCATCACTGAGAATAATTGTTACAGAGAATGCAGTGTAAAGTTCAATGTGATTTTTAGGTTTTACAACCCTGGGGACAGCGAGCAGTATTCTGGTGGTTTAGTTTTGCCCTTTATTGAGTTAGCCAGTAAGTATTCAGCCACAGTTAATGCACTGTGTAGAGTCAGACCAAACTGATTTTTTTTTAAATGGAGAAACCTAAGACAAGCCCACTGTGAGTCTAGATCCTACAATGAATAAATCCAGCATTCCTGACCCATGTACACATTCTTGGCTTCTCCAATTTGCCTCTCAGATTGAGAGAGCAAAGTTACAGGGGAAAAAAAAAAGTCAGCAGTCTGTGGTCATTATGCTCCCAGATCATGACACAGAGAACTGCCTTTGCCAAAATGTTTTCTGAGTTGGCTTTAAAATACCAACATGTCTCATGTGCCAGTGCATGTCACATGAAGCAGAGGTGACTTTCTCCATAGCCTCAAGGGCAGGATAAAAATTCAGCTATAACTCTCCTTAACACTTAGACACTACCAGTTGTGTTAGGTATATTTTTATTTAGTTACTTGGCCTGTTAGTCACTTACTACAAAAAACATATATCATTATTAAATTTTAGCATAGTGGAACTGGGATATATACAAAATAGAGAAGAACTCTCATACTGTAAATTCATGTTGTTTAAAACAACAGTTTAGCAGCATTTGGTAGTGATTCACCAGTTTTGTTTTTAAATCTCAGTTTTAAACTACATAATGGCACTGGGAAAGAGGATAGTCTACTTTGGAAAAAATGCTGAAACAATAGTTGCATCTTATCTGTTTCCTAGAAAATACTGGTGTGATCACATATAAGTAAACAAAAAAAACCAAACAAAAACAAACAAACAAACAAACAAACAAAAAAAAACCACAAAAAACCCCCACCCAAACAAAAAAAAAGTGTTCCTGGGAAAAGCATCTGAGCTTACCATCTTACTGCAGAAATCCCTCATTAGCTTTCTTCACTTTCCTGATTGAATGGTGGTTAGATATGCCATCAGCAGTATTCATCTGCCCATTCTACCCCTTAGCACATTCCACTCTAAACTCTTTAATTCAAACTCTTTCCACTTTTCTCTGATTTAAAGAAAAGATTTAGTATTTTATAATACAGATTTATGTTGTGATGCAGCTATGCATAAACTCCCACAAACTGTACTGGTTGGAAATTACCATATTTTAACCATAAAATGGATAGAATGGAGGATCATGCAAGAGTAAATGTAGAATGGTTTAAGAAGCTGTTATGTTAAAGACATCTTACTAATTTTTTGGAGAATAGTGTATGGTGAATATAAGCTGATTACAGAAAGCAGAAGAATGCTTTTAATTTGTGCATTTTGCAAGCATTTAATCCCTGGTTTTGCCATGGTGCTGATATGTGATGAGAGGCAAATTCCTTAAACCCTGAGGTCATATGTGGGAATCTCAAGGAAGAGGTCAGAGGGAAAAGGAAGAGAAACACTGTGAGAGTGTAAGATTAGAGTCTGCTTCACAAATGTGTATCCTCGAGAATAAAGCATTCAGATTGTCTGGAACCAGTAGCTGATGACTATTTTTTAAATGAAATTAAAGCAGTCACATTCCTCATGTTTTGAGATGGAATGAGAAACAGGTGAGGGTAACACTAGTCAATTTGGGCATAGGTACACTCCTTTCACTCTTACCTGTGGAAGAGCCACAGATCTGTGAAAACCAATTTGGAGTAAAACCAGCTATGTGTGCAGCTCCTGGGATACCCACTTGATTATTTTTGTATTGTTCTGTGCTTGGTTCCCTTCTAGGAAGCAGGTTGCTTCCTTCCAGCAGTGTTGCTGGCTCCACTGGAAAAGGAAAAGGCAGCAAAGCAGAGACTCAGCACCATAATCCAGTAAGTGCTTTAATAAAACGTTTCCTTCTCGCTTGCACAGAGATAAGGATGGGAGAAAAGAGAGAGGCTTGATTTAGGAAGTGTTGCTTGCTGAGGGTTGAAAGGGCAGTAGGAAGGCGCTTGCAGGGGGAGGTTAAAGCAGTGCTTGTTCTGCAGGCCTCCATTTTGTGCTGTGTGTGATGTCAGCGCTGGAGCACTGTTTACTACACGCAGGGTGAGGAGCACAGGTAATGGACATGGGGGGAGGAGAGCCATGGGCCCCTGGCCATCCCTGCCTCTTTGAGACAATGCAACAAGTGCTATACAGCTTCTCTGGAAACAGTTAGTCCTTTACCTTCCTGCCTGAGTGATCTTCCATGGCCAGCAGCTCTGGGCTGTCTGATTTACCTAAGCGCTCCCTTTCCTGGCTGCCTTCTCCCTCTCAGGAAACAGCATGTCCCATTGAGATTCTGTTTTCTACCCTAATCTAGGCACAGGTTTTTTTTCTTTCTCTTCTTGTCTTTGATTGTTCAGTTTCCTTTGCTCAGATACAACCTACCTTTCTCTGTGCCTAACCTCTGCTTTTTCTAATAGTTCCATTACTTTACAGAACCCCTTTTTGTTGCTCATTTTCTGATGTTGTGCCTATCTGTACACTTGCTTATTTGCTTTCAGCCTATCATTGGTGGGACCTACTTGTCCATGCCAGTTTCACAGCTTTTCCAGACATGGGAAGTGGGACTTGATTTCCTGGTGAGGCCTGTAATAAGAGCAAAGGGGAACACAACTTCAGGTTTGTTCCCTAGAATTCATAGTCCAGTTTTGCCTGTGTTGTTGAGAGTCTTTTTGCTCAATGTACCTTTCCTTGCCCAGTATATTCTCTGGCCTGACAGCTAAACAGCTACCTTGAAAGTGGTGGGGATGTGAGGCTCTCAGGAGCCTCACATCGTTTGGTATGTGGCTGAGTAGAACAGGATCACCTTTATGTAATAAAATTCTTGCAGCCATTCCTAAACATTCCTAAATAGCTGCCCTGCCACCTTGTGGCATTCAGAGCAGTCAGGTGAACAGTTCAGCTCCATGTGGTCGTGGCCACTGGTGCCACAGCCGATCAGAGCGGGGAGCTGATACTCACCAGTGAGGCTGCTTCAGTGTGTGCTAGAACAAAGATCAGAACTGAACATGACAGTGCAGCTGCCAGCCACTGTTTACTGGGGTCATCCCCAGAGTGTTTGCCACGAGCTTGTGCTCACGTCATGGTTCTGTAACACAGGAGCAAGTTTGTCTAAATGAGGGGCAGAACTCCCTCAAAGTTCTGCTGCCAAACAGGCAAATTTTGCTCAGAATAGGTACAGGGTCAGAATTGCAACAGTCTGCAAACTCACTGATAAAAAGGCAAAGGCTGTGGTTTTGCATTTACTCTTGGCTATTACAGGCAATAAGCAATGTATCTCAGTAGTACTCAAGTATGATTTTAGTACCTCAGGTTTTGAGCATTTAATTTCCACTGATTTGAAGTAGGTCAAAGATGTTTAAGATAATTTCATGAAATGTATTGCATTCTGTAGGATCCATGTCTTTTGGTCCATCTGCCAAATCAACAACATTCTGCCACAAAGTCATTTTATTTGTCAGTTGATCTGGTTCAAAGAACAAAGTTTCATGAGACCCTGCTTTTCACGGTGAGATTATTTCCAGATGTTCTTTGAATTCTCACCAGCTCCTTACCAGAGTACATTATTTCCACAAAAGGGCATTTTACCCACTTCTGAGATAGCACTGCTGGCTTAAAGTGATGTTTTAGTCATTCCATTTTATCACAACCTCTGAATCAGTTTGATAGCACAGACTGGAGACTAGCAAGTTTCAGGGGAAAAATTGTAAAAAATTTCTGTAACATGGCTTCAAGGGACTCAAAGAAACCTATGGCACCCAAATCCATGGTAGCCTCCTTGTCATTCTAACTCCTCTTATCTCTCACAAAGATTTCCTTCAGTTGCAGGCTGGATTTGCCCAAAGACTAATGGGTGCACTGGTAAAAAGGAGGAAGGACTCTTCCAATCCTAGGGTATTCCTGAAGAGCTGAAAGAAAGAAAAATTGTGGATGGGGGAACCAATGATACTCCCACAACACTTAGAGCTGTAAGAACATGAAGGATACAGATTTTTTTTTTTCTGATGCTTTGTTTTAGGAATTGCTGTTCAAGTGAAAATACACAAATATGCTTTACCTTAAAAAGACAAAAAAGTGAATTCCAGCTGCTGCTGTTTCATTTGGTGATGCATGAGAGAGTGTGGAATCATGCAGAAATCAAACTTCATATAAATCAAATTTCTGTGTGTCATTCCAATTCAGCCACTACAGGGCCAAGCTCAAAGTGTTTCCATGTAGAATTTCTTATTTTAATTGTTTGCATACCTTTCCCTCTGCAGACTACATGCTTGGAAGTCCCCCACAGCCATATCCAAATCACCTTTGGATAGGCAGAATTAGGGCATCCTTGAGGAAGCAAAACAGAGTCTACTTCAGTTACCAGCTGAACCTACAGCAGTGTTCCCCACCATACTCCAACGACATTCCTGTAAAACTTGCATTAGTTAAAAACCCCTACAGGGTTTGGGGTTGGTGCCCACAAATGCACGTGTGTGGTGGTTTCCTCAAATATCAGTCACTGCAGAGCAAGGTGTATCAAATATTGTCCAGGATGGGGACAGCTCCTTTTAAAATACTTGATTGGTTCCCTAGACTCTACTTTGGGCTTGAATTGTGTCCTTTCCAGCTGCCATGATGCAGAGTAAAAGGAAGCATTAATATCTTACCCTGTGCTTCTTATGTCTGTGTAGTACACTGGACTTAAAATAAAAGGAGAATGTGGCCAGCTTCTCTTAGTATTTGTGTGTGTGTGTTTATAAAGGACAAGCAGGAAGATGTGAAAAACCCAGAGATCGCAGTCCAGTGACTATGTAATCCTCATGGTTTTAGGGTAAAGGAAAGAAAACCAACCAGGGAAGGAGAATGTTCACTCTGCAAGAAGTTAAATCTTTAATATTAATCTTTGATCTGTTGAAAGAAAGGAAGCACATTTGTATGGGTAAGCACCTCACCAGGCTGGTAATACTGGCAAACGTTGGTATGTTTTTCAAAATTAGAGATGAGATCAAGCAGTAAAGTTAACTTAAGGATGAGAAAGCCGTCTCTCCATAAAATTGAATACATTAAGATAACCACTGAAGACTGACATATATATTTTCCTTCCTATATGTTTCCCCTGGACTTTTCACAGCTTGGGGCTTGGAACTGGTCCCAGCCATTTTTCACCTGTAAGACAAACCAGCATAAGAGAGATATGTTAAAATGTAATCCATTCAAGTAATTGGCCAGTCATTTTTCTGCAGCAGGATTACTGTTCCCACTCTTGTGAAAGGTAACTACTGGTGATGGAATATGGATTTATATCTTGTTTGGTGTGCTTCAGCCAGCTCCATAAATCTTTCACTGTCTAGTCACAACTGAAACTGTACGGAAGAATTATTTTCCTCCATTACAGATGAGACATTCTGCAGGTCAGGGGTATTCCACATGAAGGAGAAATCAGTTCTTTTTAGGACTCACTTTTTGGGGGAACTGGGGGTTAAAAAAAGGGTACAAGGCTGCAGAGTCAGAGAATCAAAAAGAAAATCTGATTAAGTCCTTGGAGTTGAGACTAGAAACCAGGCCACAATGTTCCAGCCAGTATTAGTGACTGCTGTAGTGGTAGTTGGGTACTCTGCTTCCTCACTCTCATGTTCATCAAGAATATTTTGTAGAATCAGAAACTCATCCAGAAGACTAAAAAGAAAAAACTTCAAAAAATTTCCATTCTGCGTAAGCCTATGACTAATACTGATTTGCATTAATACTTTCTGCTGAATGTTTTCCACAAATGCATGAGCTAATTATGTGCATAACTCTTTCTAGAGACATTCTCTCAAGTGCTAAATCTTGAGATGAATAGTCAAATGCCCTCTAACTCATAAAAACCAGTGACTTTAGTTTTATTATTTATCACTAGCTGCTTCAATCTCTTAAAGAATTTAAAGTGTGTATTCTGTTAATAGAAAAATGAAAAGAAGGATGGTCAATATATGAACAACCTAAACAGCTGTGTAGGTAGACACAAGTTATGGATTGGGGAGCTGTAATAATGTGCTTTTACTAAGAAGGAACAGATATAAAATGAAAATGTTAGAATGACAAAAAAAAAAAAAAAGTACCAGCCATAGTCATAATCTTAGCCAAGGCCTACTGTCCAGTACCAAAAGGTTACATATGAATATTTTGAGAATGGCACATGGACCACAAAGCCTTGAAACACACAAAGAGAGGGTGTGAGAGAGAGAGAGAGAGAGAACTCAAGTTACTTCTGGTCTGGAAAAAGATAATTTGGTAATTTTAAGTGTACTGAGACAGATTTCAGGCAGCAGTTTCATTCCAGAAGAAGGAAGAAATAACCAACATTATTTAACATTTGAAAGCCCTTAAGAATGTTTTACTCAGCTGCATTACGTATTTTGTTCTAAGAGGGTGAAAGCATGAAACCAAAGTGATGAAATGAGGTAGACTCACCTATAACACTGCCTAGCAGCTCTAAACGATCAGAGCCAAAAAAGAGATGAGGTTCCCCATCATAATGTGCCACAACAGCAGGCATCCCAAATGCCTATTGACACCATGGAGATGAAACAGAGAATGTTATAATGGGAGAATTGCTTGCAGTCATATCATCAATCTTTGGGAATAAGTCCCCACAATTTTTAATTTTTTCCCTCCCCTTCTTTTTACCTTCTTCATTCTTAAAGATAAGCCTAATGAAGCCATCTGAAAGTAGGTGACTCTCCAGAGCCTGTGTGCCCCTTTTGAAGGAGCATAAAAAGCAACCTGATTAATCCACAGTTCTATTTCAAGAAGCAATAAATGGTATCTCTCAGTACTGGTCCTGTCCTTGCTGTCCAGCTGGAATGAGTGGGTCAACTTTATTTTCCCAGATGACAGTGAGATAAACTACCAACAACAGTGAGGTGGCTTTCACACACTGGAAAAGAATTAGTGCTTTCTAATCATCACCCTCATTGTTCCCTGCTTCCCTGTATTCTTAAGAGGGAAGGAATGCACAGCTGTAAAGCCCAGTGCCATTGCAAACATCTCACCCCATATTTCAGTGCTTCAGTTGTTGTGTCTTTCAGTCGGTCCTTCACTGTAGGGGATGAAATCATTTCAAGTGCCTTCTGGGAGAGCTCTGCTGAGAGTCCAGCCTGTCGGGCAACCTGTGAAAAGATGATATAATTAAGAATACTCTAAAAGTATATATTCTAATTCCTACCCTGGTCTAATTAATTTAATCTTCAGGATTATTATGTAAGGTCTAGTGACAAATTCAAAATATTCTTGAAGCACTTCTTGCACAACTGTCTTGCTGTATTCCCAACTTATTCATCATTTAACAACTCTCAGATACAAAGTAGAAGAGACATTTTAAATCTTCCAAGCCCCAGATCTGCACTTTTTTTCCCAGGAGTTCCTAAACCGAAGAAAAAAAAAGAATCTTTGATACAACGACTCATCAGATAACTTACAAAAAACCTCAAACTGGTGTTATGGAAAATAAAATCTCTCTGTACAAGCCTACCAAGACTTAAACAGTTTGTGTTACAAATGTGTCCACATGGATCTGTAAGTAACACTGCATGAAAGACACTAAATCACAGAGGTTTAACAGTTACTGGTGTTACTCTGCCACACAGGAATGAGACAAAGTAGCCAAACTTAAATGTCCCATGTTTATCTGGTAACAATAACTTACAAATACTCTTTGAATAAAGTCCTTCAAACAAAAGAAAAAAAAAAGGAAAAAAAAGAGAAGAATTGTAGTATTTCACATGGAGAAGTAATCCTGCACATGTAACTGTTAATGAGTCTTTATTTCAATTTTTTTTTTTTTTTTTTTTTTTTTTTTTTTTTGTTTAGCACCCACATTTTCACGTGTCTTCCCCTACGAACACATCAGGGAAATGAGGAGCTCTTTTGGACTGTGCTTGAACAGGAGGTTAAACAAGTGTACCACTGGATTAGAACAAAATGCTTGGTAGCAACAGTGTTTAGACAGTGATGTAGTATTTGGTCCTCACCATTTCAGGGCAGAAAGAGGATTTAAGTGGACTAGGGAAGAATTCAGATCACACATTGCTGATATAGCAATTTATGTGAAGCTGCTTTTGATTAAATAAAGAAGTAAAAACTACTAAGGCATTATTATCCAGTTTTAAAAGTACCATTTTTCTAACTGCTGTGTAAAATAAATCTAAAAAGACTCAGATGATTGGCTGGGACCTCTCAGCCACCTTTGGATGACAGATTTCCAGAACAGTCTAATACTTGTTGCAGGGGTGAATGAAGACAGGCACAAGCAGACAAGGGGACACCTCCTTCTATGCCTTGATGAAAAAGAGGGATACTCATTGACTGCCAAACTGTGACTAAATTAGAGATTGTTCTGAGTATGAACTTTTTGGCGCTGAATTTCTGCATGTCCTTGCTTTATTGAAATACTGATGAATTCAGAGAAAATGTGACAACGTTCTATATATATTTATGTACTGGGTCTAGCAGGAATGGAGCTACTTTGCTTCACAGCAGCTCCTGTGGTTTTGTGTTTCAGATCTGTGACCAAAACAATGCTGATAACATCCCAATAATTTTAACTCTTGATGAATAGTGCTTGCACAGTGTCAAGGCAGTCTCTGGTTCTCACTCTATCCCCACAGTGAATAAACTGGGGCTTCACCAGAGGCTGGGAGGTGACCTGGACTAACCCAGGAGACAGACCATGCCACATGCCATGCTCAGCAGTAATTCATGAGGAGGGGGTTTAGGCAGGTTAACCTTTTTCTTGGGAACTGGCTGAGCATCAGTCTACGTGTAGGTGGTTCTTTGTTTTCTTTCACTCTGTTTCCACTTCTCTTTTGCTTATTAAGTAATTTTATCTCAATGCACAAGTTTTCTGGCTTTTATTCCTCTTTTCCTCTTCCCCTTTCCTCCTGGGCAGTGGGAGGAAGCAAGTAAGCATCTGTGTGGTGCTTGACTGCCTACCAGAGTAAAAGTACCACTTTAATTATATCTTTAGCTATAAAGATAGTTAATTAATTAAATTATGTCTTTAAATAAAGAATAACTTCAATTATATCCTTCAAATTTTGCTTCTTAAAAAGGCAAAGTGCAAACCTTTGGTAAAAAAGCTACACTAAGATGAAGCTGAAGTGCAAGAACTAGACTTGGAGGGGAACAGCAAGACTGCAAGCTTCAGATTTCAGCTAGGGATGTTGGATAGGAGAGACTAGTCATGGACAACTCCTCTCTTTTCTTCATATTCCAAGAACTTATAAAATAATTAAGAAAGGAGAGACCTTCAAGAGGATCTACTGGTATTGTAACTTACATGCTATTACAGCTTTTACTGTAATAAACAAAATCAAAATGGCAAAAGAAAATATATTAAGAGTATAATTTCCAGGTATATAAAAGGGAAATATAGCACTGAGCTTAATAGAAAACTTGACTCCATCACTCTAAGGAAAGTCACTTTCCCCAAGTGTTGCATTGCACCTGAACATTTCATGTAAGAGCAATGCCTCAATGCATTCTGCAGAAACTATTTATACTTTCATACTGTTAATAAAACAGTATCAACAGGTAACTCATTGTCCAGCCCGGGTATCTTGCCACATAAATTAACAAAAAAAAAGTGTATTCTGGTTCTGAGTATTATGTAAAAATACCCAAAAAAATCCAAACAGAGCTGCAAGGGAATTTAAATCCATTTTTCTTCAAAGTCATCAATAAGAATATCTATCAGAAATGCAGAAGCACCAAGAAAAAGACACTTACAGCCAATATGCTCTCTGGCTGACTGATGTCTTCATGCTGGTAAAAGAATAAAATAAGTAAATCAGTATTTACTGAACAAAAGCATGTCTCTGGATTTAAAAGCAAGTTTTCTAAGAAAACAAAAATAAACCCAATACTAATTGCTGGAGAAATTACCTCAGAAAAGGTCTTAAGCCACCTAATCTAGGAATGTATTAAAGTGTTTTCTGATATGAACCATTGATCAAGCCTGCTGGATCCATCATATATACCTAAAAGAAGGCAAATTAAGCTCATCATAAGCTTGTGGCTTCTGAGCCACTGTGACCTGAAGTTCCTGCTATGACTTTTTATTAAAAGACATTCTCTTCCTCTTGCTGGAATTCCACATTTGAATGATGTGGGACAGGGAAGGTGACAGAAAGGATCAAGAAGTTAGTTGGCTGCATAAAATACTGACCTGTGACCAAAACCGCATCCAGAACTCCCTCGATAAGGGTTCCAGGTACTGTGGGTCTGTCATGTCAACGGCTGTGATAAAGCGCATGGCTGTCAGGCTGCCTGGATCCGTGGGGAGACAGAGGAACACTCAGACAAGGCACAGCATCAGGAGCAGGTGTGGTCTGCATGACTGCTAAGAAGAGGGTGATCTCCCCTGTAACAGTCCTGAGAAACCCACAGTCTGTACAGTAAAGCTCATGTTGATCCACTGTTATCTCCCGTGCTATTCACAGCCATATTTCTCCAGAAATTTCTTTCATGGTTATGAATGCACAGACTTCATACTGCTCATAGGTTAAGGAAAAGGCTGCACACAGGGAATTCATCTTCACCTTTAATGGTAGGGAGAACTGGAACCAGAAGTGCTAGGGATGAGAAATACCAGCTAAGACTCTTACTTGTGCCCATGATGTGCTGGACGGCATCTGGTGACATGCATACAGGCACCTGGTAGTACTTCGCCATCCTTTTCATATCCTTCAGCAGGTATTCCCCTCGCTTTGGTAACATTGCTGGTGGCTTGTTACCTTTTAGGAAAAAGTTCTGTTGAGGTTTATAGCTGTGTTATAGTACCACTGAAGAACACTGGACAAATTATGCCTCATACATACATATAGCTAAGGAAGAGTATAATTTTGTAGTATAATTTCATATTGGTTTACTGAAACATACTTAGCTTTTCCAAAGATAATGCTATGATTTAAACATGGTTTATTTCAGTTTTACACACATCAAACCTTTAGGGTAGCTGAATCAGTTTTAAACCAAGGTACAAATGTCCTAGCAGGGATTTATGTTGATTCAGACAGATGACTTTTCAGCTAGACAACTCCTAATGCATGGGTAAACTGACGTAAAGACTTGTTAATTCATGATTTATGCGTTGTAAGTCTTGGTGATCTAATTAAGGCCATAAGTACTGTTTCAGGACATACTTGTATCCTTCCTGCATATTACAAAGTGCAAGTGTTGCACAAATTAATTCTGGTTTAAAAGCTAACTCTAAGAAAACACTCCATGTCAAGTTATTACTTATTTTATTGTGTTTTAGAACAGATGGAGTTTGGCACAGACTGTCTGTGTAGTTGCAATGGTGTGAAATTCCTTATGATTAATTTCTCAATCCCTTTGGGACTCCACAATCCTGTAGTTAATCTGTTACTGGTGCCACAACTTAGTTCAGAGCTGGCTCTGCACATATGCGGGGCCTGCACACTAAGTGCTCTGCTAATGAAGAAGGTATCTCCCTGCAGAGCTCATCTCCCTGTACTCCATACCTGTTTGTTGCATTATGCCACCAAGGAAAGCTGGACGGAAGCGCAGGTCAATATTCCAGATGTGCTGGTACCGGCAGAGAGCCTGCAACGTGAAAGAGTAGTGAAGGATTCACAGTCAAAGATGTCTGTAGAGCTGTGTGCAGCTAAGGCAGTAAATACTACAAATAAATCCTTTCCTATTGTATTAGGGCTAGTCCTAAAGCCTTTCCTGGATGATGTCAGGGAACTCTGATCTCAGAAAAACTGAGGGGTCCCTATTTGTGTCACAACTATCCAAGGATAAGCAGCAGTAATTATGGGAAAGGTCAGGCTCATGTCATGATCAGGACACCTGCATTTTCTAAATATGAAAGCTACCCCCGAAGCAAAATATTCAGCACTAACTCCTGCACTGCCGTTTGGCTCGGACACGCTTCCCTGGTGTCCCTGGATTTCAACACGCGAAGGAGAAGCCCAGGCACCCCTCAGAGGTGAGAGAAAAATTAACTTCAGAGGGCAAAGGGCGCTGCCTGCAGCCAGCCCTTTGCGCTCCGAAGCAAGGAGCTTCGGCGAGCTGCCCTTGAGCGGCCCTTCCGAGGGGGAGGCGGTGGCGGGACCGGCCGGGCGCCAGCGCCGTTCCGGCACCGCGGAGACCCGGCAAGGGCCTCCCTCCCCGTGCCGACCCCTCACCTCGAACGCCAGCCAGGAGTACGGGGAGATCACATCGTAAAACAGCTCCACGAGCGTCCGGCCCATCCTGGCCCCGCGCCGCGCCGCCGCTCCGCAGCGTTCCGCGGCCGCAGCACCGCCCCGGGCAGGGAGGAAGGGAGCGGCAGCGGGGCGGCCCTTCCGCCGCTGCGGGACGGAGCCGCCCCCGCCACCCCTCCGGTTCCGCCTCGCCGCGGCTCCCGCTTGCTCGGCCCGGGCGTGCCGCTTGCTCCGCTGGTTCTCCGGGAGGAAGAGCAGGGGTGCGATCGCAGGGGGCCGGGAGGCAGCCTGTGCCCTTGGCCATGGCGAGGCCGCGGGAGAGGAGGCTTCCGAGGAGGGAACCCGGGAGCGGACTCGGCGGGGCAGTCCAGCATGTTTTCCCGGAAGCACGGCGTCCCTGCCGGATCCGCAAGCGATTTACGTGCCGCTGGCCGTTTTATCCCCCTACTCTCCATTTTCCCCACACTTGTTCCTCCTCCGTTCACCTACGCCCTTCCCTTTCCCCACCTTTAGTTCCTCCCCTGCCCATCCCACAGAGACGCTGTGCAATCCCAAAACGCTCTCGTTCTGCCACGGTTCCCTCCCCATCGCAGCAACGCCGTTTAGTCCTGGATGTTATCCGGAACGTGCTCCTGGATCCCTCCTTTGGCTGTAATCTTGATTTTTTTAGCAAAGCGGCTTTCTGGGTAACTTTAACTCAAGAATGAAAAACCTGAATCCCAACAACAGGCTGTGACCCCTCCCTGAAGTCTTTCTTAACACCTGAGTACTGGACAGCGAGCCAATCGTTAAGAAAAGATTTGGGAGAGAGCTGGGAAACTTAAGTGTGAAGCATATTGGTGGCAAAAAAGAATCAATGAGTGACTGAATAAAAATTCTATTCAGGAGACTTAGTAGAATTTCTCCAAAGAGCAATCGTGCCTTACGTTTTTCTCAAGGGGTCAGAAATACTGCAGAGAGTGACTTTAAAGAGTTGCAATAAGTCACTGCCTCAGGCACCCTCTGGGGTCTGTGGTGCCTCTCTTGGGCCACTGGAGCCTGTGGATGTGACTGCTGCTTTCCCAAGTGCTGGTTCAGGCAGTAGTAAGGCTGTGTGTCCCAGAGAGATAAATTTGTGTGCACAGAGGTGACTCCAACATAGCTGGCTACATAGACTGCAACAAGCACTGCTGCCTGTAACCCCACTCACAAACAACTTCCTTTCATAGCTGCTTTTTCAAAAATTTGAAAGATAGATTTGTAATGAGTTCAGCTGTGGCCTGATTCTCTAGGATTTCATCCTTTGCCTGATAGATCCCACAGTTAAGTCATTTTACATATTTTATTAATCTTGTTAATTGTTAATATGCTTTTAATCCAGTTACTCCAATTATCCTAAAACTTTCCCTGTGCAGGTGTCATCAGGTGCAGGGAGAGTGCTCTAAGAGTTTGGCTACAAATTTTAACACATTCCTAATATCAGTCTACTAAATCAGTCACACTGAGGATTATATACCCCAGTCACCTGGGGAACACTCAGCTCAACTGGATCATGCCTGTGACATCAGTTGTTGCCATCTCTGAGTCATCAGGGATTCCTTCTTCCTCGTCCCTGCCTGGTGCACCTGGAGAGGAAAAGTTCTGTCCTGTGCAGATAGTTCTGACAGGGATAAATAGCTTGCTACATCTTTTTTGGGCATAACATTTGTTGCAATGCTTATGTCGGTTTCTTCTGCCTTTTACTATTCCTTGCAAAAACTTTCTACTTTCCCAGTTTTCCTGTTAGTGAGCCAGGAAAAGTAGATTGCAGGATGCAGTTAAATCCCACGTGTTTCCCTCCTTCTGTGCCTCACATCATGCCTGCAGCACACCTGTCAGATCTCTTGATGTTGCTGCAGAAACAATCAGCAACAGTTCCTTTCTCAAAGACTTGGCTGAAACAGAATTTTGATTCTTTTCTTGAAGTTCAGTCTCAATTCCAAATAATTCCCAGAAGCTGCCCCCATGTATCTGAGAGGAAAACCATACATTTGAGAACTTTGGACAGCTTCTAATAAGAAAATATAATAATTTTAAAATTAATTAAGTAAAAAAAAAAAATTAAGGTATTTAAAAATAAAATCAAAAGTATCCATTAAGTCTTAACAACAAGAAATTGTAAGATAAATTTGAAAGAACTTCTTAACAGACATGCTTCCTTATCTTTTATGTATGTTATCTCTTCTCTGAAAATAACCAAAACTTATGCAAACGAATCCTAAATGCAGATTGTTCTGGTTCTGCTAGTACGGGATTAGCATTTTACGAGCAGTGGTGTATTTCCAGAAGAAGTTAATACAGCTCAGCAGTCTCTATCAGTGCCCCAGCTCTTCAATGTTGTCGTAGCTTGTATCCTCAAGAGCAGGGGATGAGGATCCCCTCAGAGGGGGATCCTCAGCCTCAGAGGTCCTGTTTCTGTGAGTCCAGTCTGAAAACATGAAGGGAAGAACACTGTGATAGACAAATGCACATCCTGTAGGTATTACCTCTGAGTGGTTGTGCAGCTTCCAGTTGTCTCCTCCAGAAATTAGAACCTTAGATAGGAGTGCCTGTGAAAGATCTGAGAAATGCTTATGTCACTCTGCCTTCTGTGGCGTGTCTATATATATATATATGGATCGAGCTTTATGCACAATGTTAAAAGGAATATATTCTGGGCTGTCAAAAAAAAATCTCTAATGTCTCTCTAGTTATTTAGAGTCCTGTATTTTGATTATTTTTCCACATCTCCAGTAGGCCAGAAATATTTATCACTACCCCAAAAGTAAGAGTTAAGATCGGGTGTTCCACAGCTATATTAAATGCACTGATAAAGAAAAGTCTGTCTTAAATGTTAGTTGTTAATGCTTACTGAATTATATGAGCCTGACAAAATTTAGTGCCAGGTTAAAAACCCAGCTGAATCCATCCTCCATAGACATAGAATGAGATCTAATAAGGATACTTAAGAGACTACAGGCGAAGGGAGAAAGAGTCAATTGCATGATTTGAAAAATCCATGTCTAATGCTATGTAGTATTCTACAGAGCACTATTTGAAGCTGCATCAGACATGGAGCCCTCTCAAGACTGTCATGTTGTTGGAAAAAAGGAAGTATCACACTAGCATCCATAAACAGAAGGATATGGTGTAAGAGCTGGTCCTTCTGCTCTACCTGACACTAGTAAGATCTCAGTACCATGCTGTAAAGAAATACTGTAAAGTTTTGGGTTTGAAGCAATTTTTGAAAGATATGGACCTCTGACATGGACTGAGCAGAGACACATCATGGGCAGAGTGTAGTCTACAAGACCTAAGTAGAAAGTTGACTAATTTATGTTGCGGATGTGTAGAGAAACAAAATACAGAGCAGAACTGAAGATAGGTATGTGAACAAACTGTTATCAGTCTTCAAGTACTTAAAAGGCTGTTTAAAAGATGACTGCAACCCTCTGTCCCCATGGTCATTCTAATAAGAAGTAAAATTTTAATTTGCAGCAGTGGAAACTTAGGTTGGTTGGCCACAGGCAAGAATTTTATGGCTGTAAGGAAAGCAGAACAGAGGTATAGGTTAGCTGGATGTAAGAACAGAACAGCACTGCTCTTCTAGCCTCACCTGTCTGGGAATCCTTGTTTCTGTCACTTTCTCCAGGGATCCCAATGATTTCCTGTTCATTCTGCTCAGAAAGAGAAGCATCTCTAGGTCCAGGAGCTTCTGTCACATCATCATAACCATCTTCCAGGGCATTTTCAGGCAGTGGAGAGGCCTCTGGAACAGTACAGGTATTAACTTCCACTAAGGAAAGCAGTAGGTGATAATCCAGCAACACAGGGCTGTAATACTGACTTGTCTGTAACTGGAATCCATGCCTCAGCAAATGTTACTGTGCACACTTTTATTGTAAATACATATGCTTACCAATAATACATGTATAAACAGAAAAGTAAATCAAAGCACTCCTGTTTCACTTTTTACCTAGAAATCAATATTCAATCTGAATAAGGGAAAGAGAAACCATTTAGAATAATTGTCTTCTCTATAAGCGCTTCAAAGCTTTTAGTTTGTTTTTTAGGTTTTGGTTTGTAAGGAAAAGCTTTTAGTTTGTTTTTTAACTAAAAAAAAACGTTCTTAATATAAGAAAAGCAGTGGAAAATAAAGAGATGGTGCAGCAGAGTCTGGGATATGGGCAACTGAGATGCAAAACTGCTTGTGCCTTTGGCAGTTGTTCTCTTGACATCAGACAATGGCTATCAGAGCTTTTTGATCAGCTCTAGGAAAATACAGTTCTTTTCCAAACACTTCCCCTCCCTCAACTATTTAAAATAATTTAAAAAAATCCAACAAACCAAATGTACCCCACAGGCAAACCCCACAGATAGGAATATGTATTTTCTTTAGATCACTTGTATTAAGATCCCTTGATCAGCTCGAATTGTACACCAGTGTTCTTATTTGGAATATGTCTTTCCTCTGTTTTAATTCTCCCCATTTTTCTCAGAAATAAGGCAAATGTTTACGAGCTGTTATGGTTGAATGTCTGGGAGAAGCAGTTGTCACATTGTTGGATTCATGTGACTGCATCCTGTGAAGTGTCTGCAGAACTACCAGCAAGCATTTGTTTTAAATTTCTCATACAGAAGAGAAAACTAGCACTTGTATATGGGATTGTATGACACTCTTCCACCACAAGAGTTACACAGAAGATTTCCATCACAAGGAAACATCACTAGGACATGAAATTGAACTCTTAATCACTCATAATACTTTGGATATTAGAAATTACCCTGATTTGGGATATCTTTCTTTGTACAAACCCTTTCTCACATTGCCTTGGGTTGCTCCAGGACCATTTTCTTCATCACTGTCTGCTCTATAAAACTGTTCCTTTGGTTTTGAGCTCTCTGAATAAAAATCTAGGCAAATGAGAAAGAGCATGATACCAGATTAAACTCTCCTTAAGTGCTAAAACTGCACAATGAGAAAAAAAGCAGTAATAGCATCCAAGTCCAGCATATTCTTTGAAAGTCAGTATTACTTCTGCAAGGCTTACAATGGAGTAACCAAGAATCCCTCAGGGGGCCCCATAAGACCTCTCATGGACCATGGCGAAGGCAAGCCACAAAGGGAGAAAAGTAATCCACAGGAGGAAACCTACAGGGACCCAGCTGCTGTGAGGGACATGCAAATTATTCCTTTATTTGTTCCTGCTTTAAATAATTGCAGCAAAAGGCTTTTGTTTGTTTGTTTGACCTATACTGATCTATGGTCTGTGGCTGCAGTGAGAACTGCACAAAACAAATTGTCCCTAGGAAAGGAATTGACAGAGTCCACTGGGCAGGAAACTCCTCTCCTCAAATCCAGGGATTTTAAATTTCTCAGTAGATTTGGGAGCTGCAAGATACCAGATTGGGATCAGAAAGGAGGAGCTTTCCCTTGGGAAAAGCAAGACACACACACAGACCTGAGAGGAAAGTCACGCCCTGCTTTTCCCTCATCAGGTTATAGTCAATCTCTTCATAGACAGCCTCAGAGAAGGGGTCGTAGGATAGTCTGGAGCCTGAAAGTAAAAGGTAATGATCACTTTCACAGTCTCTGCTTGTATTCAGGTTGGAGTCTTGAAAAGGAGAAGTGCCTTACAGGGGTCAACATGGACTAGAAAGGCATCAAGAGGTGCTGGCTGAGGATAAGCACCTCTGGGCTCTTCCACTCAGAAAGTAATGAAAAATCTCAGCGTGTCAACAGATTCAGTTAATCTCAGTCACCCATCCCCACTGCCTCCCAGGCAAGTAAACATTTGGGACCATGTAAAAGAGGCATTTCATACCAGTCTGAGAAACCCACCTCTGTGCTGTGTCCTGGCACGTTGGATCTGCCCAGCAAGAATGGCAAGGGCCAGGCAGAGAAGGGTCCCCAGGACAATGCAGAGGATGACAGGCACTGAAAGTCTTGTACTGCCTGTGGCAGGGCAGCGGGGACGATCTGAGTGGAAACCAAGAGGAAACAGGTAGAGAATCATGTGTCCCAAAGAGGTGCTCCTCTGCAGCCCCTTGCTGTGCCCATGCTAGCAGGGTGAGGCAGGGCACCTGCTGCTCTGCTATGGGTCCTGCTCAAGCAGATAAAATTCAGCAGTTGGGTGTGGTGCCTCTCAGTGTTCCTTTATGAAAGTCTGTGGGAAGTGCTATCTGATGAGCTGAAATAAACTGCTGTTTGATCTGTCAAGCATCTGGGACCTTAAATTGTCATTTGATTGGAGAAAGAAAAGAGAGAGAAAGAATTTACCTGCTCTCGTGGGTGATGCTGTTGTTTCTGTCACACCTGCAAAAGAAAGGTGAGTCTAGATTAAGAGGCAAGTGTGAAAAATACATCTTCATATAATTTGTGATGTTTTAGCAGTCAAAATTATGAAAGGGCTAGTCACTGGGAAGTACAGCTGGCGTAATGCTCCCCTACCCATCTACTTCACAGACATGTGTAATAAAGGACCAGTACTAACCAGAGCAATTCACAGCAGCATCTTCCTTATGATCACAGGTTTTGCCAAACACAGGCTTGGCCGCACAGTCCCAAAGAGACAGCTCTGTTCCTTTACAGTGTACCTTCTCCAACCAGATGGGACCAGTCCCTTCACCAAAGGCAGCCTCACTCAGAGCAGACACAGCAGATCCACAGCCCAGCTGCCTGCATACAACATTGGCATCTGCCATGTCCCAGGAGTCATCACAGATTGTTCCCCAGGAACCTTGGTGCCACATCTCCACTCTGCCTGAGCATTCATCCTCTCCTCCCATGACTCGTAACTTCTCCCTGTCTGCAAAACACAGAAACCTTCTGTTTTACTGAAACAGCAGGAAGGCCCACAGGGACCAATAAGGAAAAACAAAGAAGTGGAGGTACCTGAACAACTTGTGGAGTTTGGACACTCAGCAAATGCAGCTGGAGATGTTGCCTCTTTTCTTCCTGCAGAATTTAAATAATGAAGTAAATAATTTAATTATTCTCTGAAAAAAAATGAGGGAGTATAAAATAGCTGAAAATTAACCATCAGGTTAATTGTTTCCTGAAATATGTGTATATCCTGTTTAGTTCTTGGCAGATGGCTGTTTGGCTGTTGCTGTGAGTAATAATCTTCCTGATGGTTATGCTTTCCTTCTTCTCATGAGGCAGCTGCAATCCCTTTCAGGATATCTGAATGTCATGTAGATTTCATTTTTATTATATTTTATATTATATTTTATTTTTATTTTCTATTTTCTATTTTTTCATTTTTATATATTCTATTATATATGAATACAGATATTGATACCCATAGGTGTGAAATACTGTCATAAGAACAGGCATTAGAAATGGACCTTTAGAACCAAATGGATTTGTGCGCTTGTCCATGGCTATGTGTATACACAGATACGCCTCCTTACATGCAGAAACATAGACTTGGCTCTAGACCTCTTGGGAAGTCTCATCCTAACTCAGATCTCACAGGCTGACTTTGTATCATAGATTTTTGCATTAAAAAATAGGCAATGACGCCATCTTATTAGGGAATTCCTTAGGATTTCACTGGTCCACAGCACTCTGATAATCTTGTAATTTTAATTCACTCATTTAAGTCAATGATATAGACAAAAATCCATGTTGCTGCAATTTTCATGAAACTAGAAACAATATACACCAGATAACAGGTGCACACAAAGTAATTACTGTGATGTCCATACGTGCATGCATAGGTTAATGTACATGTCTGGCCATATACAAATACATTTCTGATTACCAGTGCAAGTAATGTGGGTCTCTTCAGCTCGGTTAGTGCACGACTGAGGATCCCAGGGGTCTGACTGACATTGCCAGAGCGAGCTGTGCTGCTCAGTGCACTCAATATGGTCCAGCCACGTGGGCCCCGACCCTCTGCCGTACTGGGACTCCGTGGCTATTTCTCCTCCATCTCCGCAGCCCAGGTGCTTGCACATGGTTACTGCGGTGAGCAGGGACATGTGATTAGAACAAACGCTCCCCCACGTCCCATTATAGAAAACTTCTACACGCCCAGCACAGTCATTGCCATTCACCAGTCTCAGAGCCAGGAAATCTGGAAGTGAAGGCATAAAAATGGAATTAGTGCCACAGACTTTCTGTGATGTTTCTTTCTTGCCTGTGTAATAACACTTTTTTTACAGTGCTAACTGCTTGTGTTGGTTCTTCCTGTATTGTGGGGCAAAGAGGCTGCTGTCCTTTCAGGGTTTGTTCTGGCTTCAACATGGGCCCTAACAGACTGCACTCCCTTCAGGGTTCATCTGTGGTTTTTTCCACTTCTCTTTCGTTTCTCCTCTCTCTTGCTGCTGCCATTCTTAAATATGCATGTGCAGAGCTACCATAAGCTACTTGGATTGTCTGATGCTGTAGTGCACAGTGGGTTGCTCCCATTGGTTTCAGAGCCAGTTGTAACTGACTGGAAGGAGCACACAGCCCCTTGCTGTAGAAATCTTTACAAACTCCTCAAATTTATCCCCTAAATATCCTACTACACCACAGACTTTTGTGTGTGTGTGTGTGTGCATTGGTGCATAATATGGGCTTCTGTAGATCTTTTGCATCTTGGTAGGACAAAGAGGATATGCTGAGCAACTGTGCTTGTCATCAAGACAGGAGGAGGCTATCCAAGCATGTCCCCGCTATTCTTGACTTCCCTTTTATACAACCCTCCTGTTTGAACCCACAGGCTTAGAAAAGTGTTTTCCAAACACACCTGAGCACAGGACCCCAGCATCCTCTTTGTGTTGGCAGTTGTGCTGGCCCCACGCCCTAGAGGGACATGACCAGAGATCAGATTCAGCCCCAGAGCAATTCACGTCATCCAGCCAGATCTGCCCTGACCCTTCGCCATAATGAGCAGAGACAAATGCCTCGATGGCATGCCCACATCTAAGCTGTTTGCAAACAACATTGGCATCTGATAAATCCCAGTTATCATCACAGATGGTGCCCCAGCTGCCATGATGATAAAGCTCTACTCTCCCAGCACAGCGGTTTGTTCCATTCACCAGCCTCATCTGTCTGCTTCCTGTAGGAAGAAAATCCAGCTGTCAACATGCAACACAACTATAATTCACATGTCAGCATAATGGCAATATTTTTAAAGCACTTTTAAGACATCATATGCTTGTTATATCCCTGTTCTTCTGCTATGGTTGCTTGGGCAGAAGTCCTGTGAGGCTAAAACTGCATAAGGGGAAATATCTACTCCTGCACCAGGTGAATGTTTTAATAATTCAGGTGAGATATTGCCAGCAAGAAGTGTATAATCATACCAAGTATATGCAGAGATCACCTTATCTTAGAAAGCCAGACAACCTGTTTTCTGTCTATACTCATTTAGTTAGAAACAGACACTGTTCCTGTTACAAACGAGTTGCAAAATCAGAGAAGAGTAGAAATAGTTCTATAGAAACTATTCTACAATAATATTATGTAGAATAGCTGCAAGTATCTATAAATATAGAAATGTCACAAAATAAAAGATATTTAATTCTCAAGTGGCAGTAAGAATGCTTAGCAATCATAGCTAAATTAGTGTTCTTATGGCTTCTGTGTTCTAATAGTTCTTTTTGACTCTGGAAGAGAATTCTGTAAGAAATTCGGATGAAGAAAGCATTATGTAAATTACACTTTTTTCCTTAACTATCATCAAGCTCAGACTCATGCCAATTTAACATCTGTGACACCTCAGCACAACGTGGGCTGGAGAAATCCTAGGAAACCTTCTGTACCTTTCACACAGCGACTCACCTGAACAAATCACACCAACATCTTCCGAAACTCCTGTTGGCACTGTCTGATAATGGGAGGCGTTGCAGAGCATCAACTGAGTCTCATTTCCAGTGCACTGGACACTCCTTAGGCCAACAGGACCCGTGCCTCGCTCAGACTTTGGAAGGTAATAGGCTTTCTCAGCAGTTCCGCACTGGAGCTGTCGGCACACCACATGGGCATCCCTAATGTCCCAGTTGTCATCCAGGACTCTGCTCCACACCCCATGGAGGGAAATCTCAACTCGCCCACCACAGTGGCTCTCACTCCCTGAGAGTCTGAGTGATTCAACAAGACCTGGGTTCAAGAGAGTTAGGAAATATATTGAGTGACATCTACTTATCTCACTACAGTAGAAATAACTTGCAGGAAAACAATGGAAGACAAATTTCTGTGCTGGCAAAATATTAATTCTCACCACTGATTAAGGAGACTACCCTTGTTAAGGCTGTTTGCTTTCATGCACACAAGGGCCTGCAATGGGAAGCAAGAAAGACTTCCCTACCTCAAAAACTAAATCCTGTCAGTGAGATCACCAGCACTGCTTTGGTCTGAAGTTGCACTACCCATAAAAGGCCACCCCTGACTTACCTGAGCAAGTTACAGTGGCTACTTCTTTGGCTGAACAGGTTGGATTGCCCAAAGTCACTTGAACACAATCCCATAGGCAGGACTCTGTCCCTTTACAGTGAAAAGCATCTCTCCATATAGGCCCATTTCCATCCACAAAACTGTCTTTCATCTGGATTGATTTTGCATAGCCACAATTCAGCTGATGGCAGAGAACATTGGCAGCTTGCAAATTCCAGTGGGAGTGGCAGAGTCTTCCCCACGTGTCTCCATGGCGGATCTCCACTATGCCAGAGCATGTGGTGCCATTCACCAGCCTGCCCCCTGGACACCCTGAATGTAAGAGAATGGGAATATCGGGGTGTTACATTTGCAACTGATCATGGGCAGGACCTGGAAGTGACTGGGGAATGGGAATGAGTTTTCCTTACCATTCAGTAGTAAAAATGACTTAACTGGGCCATATTCATAAGTAGACTTCAGTCCAACCTATTTTACTGGGAAGAATGACTAAAACTCAGGATCATGTCCCATCTGCAATTTTTAAAATCAGTGCACTAGGTTTTGGGACTTTGGGTCAACCAATAGACCTTAATTTTTCAGACCAACATCACTGAGGGCCTACAGCTCTGCATCCTTCAACTGCTGGTCCAAGTCCTCACTTAAACCTGGACCAGGAATTCAGTCCCTGCCTCAAGTACATGACAGGTATAACCATCTCCAGTCTTGTCTCATGCTATGCCTGGCTGTTCTCTCCAGCCAGACCCTACACCTCTTTGTTTGCTTCAACTTGTCTGGGACTGCTCATAGACCTTATTACCAATACCTTCCTCTGTCCTCTCTGCAAATGCTTTGGATTGTGTCTGGCAAGGACTCTGCCTGTGCTGTGCTCAGCCTGGCTTGTGCAGCAGCCCTGCTCCTGCTGTTATCTGACACTAGGAGCATTTCAGAGAGAGCAGCCTTGTGGTAGAGTTGAAGTGCAGCCTTGACTCCTGTTGCAGCAGTCAAATGACAAAGACTGACTCCACATATGCCCTCTGAATTTTGAGTCCATATTTTTCCTCAAGGAAAGAGTTTTTCAGTTCTTTTCTTAGACCTTCCCACTTCTCACCTGAACATACCACATGAGCCTCTTTTCCAGCAGGGCATTCATCCTGACCTAGAGCACGCACGGGACACTCTCTCAGGAGTGAGCCATTCTTCTGGCAGCTGAATGTGGCGTTCCAGACAGATCCATTTCCTTCCCCAAAGGACTGTCCACTTGGGATCAGTAGTGCAATTCCACAGTTTAGCTGCTGGCAGAGGATATTGGCAGCTGGTAAATCCCACAGGTAGTCACAGAGGGTTCCCCATATGCCTCCGTGAAGAAGCTCTACTCTCCCTGAACATGTGGTATTGCCGTTTGCCAGCCTGTACCCACCGTAGCCTGCAGAAAGAATAAAGGAGCTTTGCAATTACTTTTGGGTTTTTGTGCTACTGTGCTGAAAACTGTAAGAGAGCTCTATCTGCAAGAAACCAGCGCTCATTTATATGTCAGGTTACTAGAAGCATCTTAGAACAGGATGCTGATAAGCCAGCCCTTAAAAATGTCTCTATTTTCCATTTTGTAACCTTCACTGTATGACGAAAAGTCTTTTGACTCTTTGAGTTCAGTGTCTCCTTTCTGCTCTGCTCTGTCCTCCCCTCACCATACTGCTGCTACCTTACAACATCTTCTGTTGCAGAGGCTCTTTCAGTACTGCCTCACATGTGAGGAACTCAGGGTAGGAGCAACTGGTATCACACTCTCTCCCAGTAGCTGGTCATGTCACATTTCCTGGTAAGCAGAAACTGCAGTGGGGAATTCTTAGCTTTCATCCATGTCCCAGAGCAAGGCTCTGAACACCCCAGGCCATAACCATCAGCATATTGACAATAAATTAAGGGTGGCATGGATGGCACTGTGGTGTCCTACTGCCAGCTCCATGAAGTTCCTCTGTCTTCTCGCACTGTTACTTTCTACCCTTACCTTCTCCTTGCACTGTACCCCTAATGAGCCCAGGATTTCAGCTCTGAGCTAAGACTCTTGCAAGATAGAGGCAGGAGCCAAGGCCTGTTAGGTGGCTTAACTGAGGTGTTTGGCTGCCACTGGTCACAGTGTCCAAGGCAGTCTTGAAACAGACTTAAGCCCATTGGGCAGGAAATGGACATGAGCTCCAACCCTTTTCCAGGCTTGTTTTCTGTCAGTCTGTTGCCAGCAGCTCTGTCCCAGGTTTAGTTTATCCCTTTAGAACTGTGGCCTCAGAAAAATTTGTTAGGCCTAATCTTCACTTTTTCAGTGGGTGGCAATACATAGCTGTATTCAGAGCCCCCAGCAGCCATGTCTTTATGGAGTTCTTAAGTGATGTTACCTTCAAATCACAATGAAAGTCATCTAGTCATCTAGGCCTCTGGCAACTTTTTTTTTGTTTTGTTTTTGTTTTTGTTTGGTTGGTTTTTTGTTTTGTTTTTGTTTTTGTTTTTTTTTTTAAACCCCAAACCCTTACATTTGTAACTTGTGCCTCCTTCAACCTTTTGGAGATATGGTACCTCTTCCAGTTATATCATTAACTGAAGTGCCAGGGATTAACATACACATTGGCACCACAGGAAAGAAATTAATGTCTTGATATTCCTGCTTGTCTGCTCTGGCCATTTTCCCTTTTATTTATGAGAGAAGGATGTGCAGAGCATTCTTAGGACTGTTGAGTGCCTATTTCTAATAGCATAAAATAATTAACAGCCCTTTTGACATATCTCTGTAGTAGTGAAGTGATTAGAACCGCCCAAGTTAGATGCAGACCCTCAGTAGAGTGAATGAGACATTGTGGGACTGCTCTCTGTTATTTTCTGGTCCCCCTTTGAATGGCTCAAGGCCTGATAGTGGAAGCATCCAAAGATCCTGAGGCCCTCAGAAGTGTACAGATGCTCTGAACAGTGAGTTAACAGGAAAAAGGCATATAGGACATGGGTGAATTACATTCATCAGTCCAAAGTCTCACCTGAACACACAACAGTGGCATCATGAGAGCATGTGTTAATGTGGTGCCTGCTCCTGGGACAGTCTGCAAGGTGAGTCTCATTCCCTACACAGTGAAACTCTTCTTGCCAGATCAGTTCATATCTATCTCCAAAGTGAGTTCCTCTCAAGGTATCCACAGCCTGGCCACACTTTAACTCATTACATATAACAGAGGCAGTTTTGAAATCAATGTGTGAGAAACAGACAGTGGCCCAAGTTTCTTCTTTCTTTACTTTCAGAAGTCCTGAGCAGGCAGTGTCCCCTCCAGTCAGATGCATGTCAGAGAAGCCTGGAAAAAACCCCAAAAAATAAGAAATCTAACATCAAAGGTTGGTTCTACTGACCTATTTTTATAACTCCTTAATGGGCAAGACACATTTCACTTCCCTAAGGATGACTGATACTTTTGAATTGTGACTGGGGCAACTCCTGTATAGCACTGATAAAGAACAAAATGGTGTATGAGATTGCTAATTTCTCAGTATGTGAAAATACTAAATCCTTGGGAAAGAAGGAAGGAAGCTTTGAGCATCTGCAAATGACTGAGAAGTAGCAACCCCCAAATAGATAAATAGACAAATAGCTATTTACTACTGTGTGTCCTTTAGACCTCATTATTTCAATGAATAGCTGAAGCACCCAGGAAGAGGAAACAGGAAATGTTCACCCAGTTTCAGAAATTGCTAAAAAACCAGTTTAGAGAGCTACAGGCTGAGCAGCCTCACTTTGGTGCTTGAAAAAAAAGACGGAGTGAGACTTGTAGAAACTCATTTGTGGGAATAAGGAGATAAATAGGAAGAGTCAGCATGGTTTCATCAAGCATGTATCATGCCTGTGGAACTGTAAGGCTTTCTCTGATTAAGATGGGTTTATGGATGAGGGGACAGCAGCACATGCCATTTGCCTCACATTTAGCGCTGCCATTAACACTGTCTTGCACAATATTCTTATGTCCAAGAACTCGGATGTTACTGTCTGGCTGGAAAGGCAACATGATTAAGCAGCTGATTGAATGGTCAGGTTCAGTCATTAGTGAGTTGCACTCTACCTGAAGACTGTCAGCAAGTGGAATATCACTTTCACTTGTTGGGTCTTTCCAGGAGCCTGTTCCACTCAGTGTCTTATCTTCATGGAGGTGGTGATGGAGTACACTCTTATGATTTTGGGGGGGGNCGGGGGGAGATAACCGCAAGGCAGACCTGCCATTCTGAGAGATCCAGACAGGATAGAGTAATGGGCTGACAGGAACCTTACAAAAATCAAAAAAGGACAAATGGAAACTCCTGAAGCTACAAAGGAAAAGCTTATTGCAGTGGTTCTTTTTCCAAAGAGTAAAACCATGCACATCTTGCACAGGAAACAGCCAAACAGGTATTGGTCTTTTTTGCCATTGCAGACTGTCTTGTCTTAGCCTACCTGAAGATCTGGAGAAGAAGGGAAGTTATATGACATAATATTGCATTTTCTTGCTTCTCCACCTACACCTGCTTTTTTAGCCCCAATTCCTTATTAATGACAAGTTCTCCCCTGTTGCCGGGAGAGCTGTGGTGGAAACAAATAGTGGATTGGGGTTTTTTTCTGTTCTATGTAATTTAATGTCATTTGATGTCATTGCTGTGCCCAGGCAAAGTCAGCTTGCACTCATAGTTAGCAGAAGACTTAATGCTCGAGCAACTTGCTTTGGATGAGTAGCAGGAGTACTTGGCTTTATCCAACCAGGACAAAGTTTGATCCTAGGCTTGTATCTCTTTTCCTATTGTACAAGCCTGGATTCTTACCTGAGCAGATCACTCCAATATCAAAGTAATGAGGGCAGGTAAAAGCACCCCATCCTGTATGTGAGCAGTTCCATAGAGCAGATTCATCACCACGGCAATCAACTCGGTACAACCATGTTGGTCCAGTTCCTTGTCCAAAAGGAGCTCGATTTAGGGCCTTAACAGCAGATCCACATTGTAGTTGCTTACAGACAACCTCAGCATCCTTTATGGTCCAGTCGCCATCACACACAGTTCCCCACTGCTCCTCATGTTTTACTTCCACTCTCCCAGAGCAGGGGCCAGTTCCGTTAGACAGCCTCAATTCATCAGTGCCTTCAGACAGAGAAAGGACAGAGCTTAATCATGGTTATCTACTGCAGATGTTAATGAGATTGATATTGCTCTTAATTTACTCTTACATCAGACTTATTTGGTTCACCTTCCTAAATAGTCCAACTTAAAGACTTTTTTTTGCAAGGAGTTATGTCTGTATTTATAAGTTTAAGCTAACTGCACTGCTAAAATGTAAATTAATTCTAATGACAGTCAAACTTTCTTTTTTAGTGACTTATCAGGGCTGGGAAATGCTGAGTAATGTCCCTGCTTTGTGATTCACAAAGCCTGTCACAATAAACACAGCAACTGGAGTGGGTGAGGGGACTGCCTGTCAGTGTGTGATTGCCACAGTAGATCAAGCTTCATTATCCTGTGAGTTAATTGGCCTGAAAACCAATGTGTATGTGTCTTTGGGAGTGAGGTAACTGTAGGAGCTGGCTACCAGAGGGACCAGTGGGGCCAGGCTAGCTACTGGAGTGGTGGTAAGGTCGGGGGGGCTACTTGAAGACGCAGCTCGAAGTTGGCTTTCTGGGCTGCAAGGGCACATTGCTGGCTCATGTCCAATTTGTCCCCACCAGTATCCTCAAGTCCTTCTCATGGGGCTGCTCTCAAGCTATGCATCCTCCAGTCTGTGCCGATCCTGATGGTTGTCCTAAGCCAGGTACAGCACCTTGCACTTGGCCTTGTTGAACTTCATGGGGTGAGGCTCATTTTTCAAGCCTGTCAAGATTCCTCTGGGTAGTATTCCTTCTTTCAATGGCTGAACCACTGAGCTTGGTGGGAGACATTTCTACGTATCACACATCTTGCTGTTGTCTGACATTGTGAAATAAGAATATTTAATTTTTCTTTGCATTGGGAAACAAATCTAATTCTTCTCTCTACTCACTGCAAATGTATCAGTCTTAACCCATGAGCTGGTGCTAAAACAGCCATTTCTTTCCAAAACTAACAATTGTTTTACTTCTTACTGCAGAGTAACTGCTAGCAATAGTCAATTGGAAGGCAATGTTGCCTCCACCTTCATGTGGTTTGTAACTGCTTCATCATACATAGACTGTGGCTTTGACACGTCATCACCTCTCATACACAGGCAAAGGCTTTACCTCTTTGCTAACACTGCTGGATTTCCTCACAATTTCCTGCCTATCATTTAAATTTGGAAACAAACAAACAAACAAAAAAAGGTGGTTATTCAAGTGACTGACAATTGGTAATTCCCAAAACCTATTTTTTCTGCAAAATATCCTCTCTCCTCAAGTCTCCATAGTAAGAAAATCACATGCATAGTACAATCCTCAGGTAACTAGAAAACCACTTTGTGCCTGCAACATATTGTCTCAGAGGGAGCATAATCTATCTGTAATAAATCTTGTAAGTCTCTAGAAAGATATTCTGGAGAACCCCCAGAGCATTTAAGGAATATAATCCAAAAAAAGAGTTTTCTCAGCTATAATATTTATACATATAAAAGGGTAATGAGTTCTAAGAAAAGTTGAATTCCTAATACATTTTTAAATGAACCAGACAACCCATTTCTATTAGCCATATCCAGGAACAAAACAAACAGCTCTTGACTCAATTCGATGACCTCTGTGCACTTGAATTTTTAAATAATTGTACAAATGATGTTTTCAATGTGTAACAGCATGCAAGACTGGATGCAGAGGTAGGCACAACTGAATCGAGATATTTAAATATTTCCTAATAAAAGCAATAATTTGCTGTAGTCACTCTTCTGTGATTTTTTTATGATACGTACAGGTACAATTTCATATTTCTTCACATTTCACAGCAAGTCCTGCAAGTACCTTCATTGAATTCAGTGGTTTGGTGTTCTGCTTGGCTGAGAAGGCATGAGATTTTTGATTGCTCCAGCTGAAAACCCGGTTATTCTCATGGGCAAAGATGAGGGTGCGCCATGCATTCCTGTCTCCAGGCCCTCAGAGGAGGTTTCCAGCCTAGGCTGGCTGCCTCAGGGGCAGATTTCCAGCTCACTCCCGGAGAGCTGTGACTCCTGCACTGATCTGCACAATGCTGTGTGCCTGGGGAACATCAGAATACCTGTAGCAGCATGAAGAGTGCAAGTGCTGCCAGATCAGAGATGGGGGTGGTAGGTGCTGATGATGATAGTGTCATTGTAAAGCTACTCTTGTCTGCATGTTCCAGTCAGTCTGTTACTGTTCCCTGATGTTAACAAGGAGTTGGCAGAAAAGTCACTCTCATTTCTGCAGTACAGCTCAGTTGACACTAAAACGTCACTACAATGATGTCTAAATAAAAAATGTTTCATATTATGAGAATGTACGTCAAGAGTGCCTCCTGTTCCCTGCCATGTAAACTCTGACTGCATCCACACAACTAGAGAGAACCTTCAAGACTAGGGCCATGCTATAGCAAAACACCAACCCTGAAGTCTTGTTCTCATCATATGGGGATGACACCACCACCACAATGCCTTAATGTCACCTCCATGTGTAGAGAGAAAAAAACAAGGTTTCCCAAATCTGTCTCTCATCACCAGCATCAAGCATGTACACATAGCTCCAGACATGCAGAGAGAGAAACAGTGATAAGCTTCAGATATACAGGAACAACTGAGGAGATGTTGTGTTACCAACACTCCACTGGACACAGAGGGTAGAGCTGCATAATTTTAACTGGTGTTGAAAAAAGACCCAGAATTATTAATTCTGTCTACAAAGAGCTCAGCAGGGGAGATTAGACAGCAGTAAGAATACCCAGCTGGTTTTTAGTACAGCTTTTAGTTTACAAAATTTGGACTTGAATTTTTATGGGAATGGCCAGTCACTGATATCTAAGTAAAATACAAAACTTTTACAAAAGGCTTACATTTCCTTATCTCAGGATTACCAAGAAGATTGAATCAAAGACAGAAACATAAACACCATTTTGTCACTTTGCTTCAGAGGTTAGTAAAAGAATAACCTAATGATATTAAATTTGCATACTTTTTTTTTTTAATCTCACTGCCTTATGCAAAATAAAGAATGTACTTACCCAGGGAGACCTGAATGGAGAGAAGAATCAACCACAGTACTGGAGCAGAAAGTCTTTTTGTTGCCATCTTGACCATGGATGGATGAAACTTGACTCTCCAGGCACTGCCTAGCTAAAACTCTGGATGGGCATTCCAGTATCTCACAAATGACTACGAAGGAGGAAATATATAGATTCACGTGCTAGCATGAGCTACCTGAAGGAACCAATAGAAATATTGTTCACCTTTTTAGACGTTATCAGCAGATTAATCTCCAAGCTGAAGGAGACAAAACCTCCAATAAAATTCAAAAAGTGTACTTGTGACCTTATATGAAAAATTATTACGTATCTGGTGTCATCATCGGAATTGTTTTACTGTGGGACCAACATTGGTGGCACAGGCAGAGCAGTTCACAAAGTGGTTATTTCTCACCTGAAAAAGGAGTATGAAAGTGCAGAACACTGGTCATTTTTTAGTCACTTCAGAAGAAAAAAAGGCAAAGAAAATTCCTTTAATTTGTAGCTTACCTGTCATATTGTAGAAGAAGAAGAAATTGTACTCCAATCAACAGAATGTACTCCAATCAACAGAAATGGTGTTTATCACTAGAGGTGAGTAAAAAATTACACCCTCTCTGTCTTTGGGGTAGGCTTAAGGCTTCCTTATTTGGTCATACCTTTTTGGGCAGACTCTCTTAAAAAGGATCTTCCTTAGGATTCAAATTACAGACCTTCCTGTTTCCTCTGCTGAATTTCTTTTTGTTTCAGGTGACAACTGCTAGTAGTTCTACCCCCTCTCTCATTCACTCTAGAATAGCAACTTTAGGAAAATAAAAGCTTCTGTTAATTAGAGTGGCTACTTGACTCATTCTGACAACTGGAACAATTTGCAGAATGCTGTTTACACCAGTCTAAACACTCATTCCCCTCTATGACGCTGCCAGCATCTTGCTTTTGTCTGATGGTATCTATCTACTCTTTATCCAGAATTCTGAGTTCAGTAACATCCATGCTGTTGGGCCCTTAGGACACCAATCTTTGCAACCTCTTCCCCTTCTCACTGGGCTGTGCTTGTTCAAGTTCTGCGTAACATCGCACAGGATAACCTTGGGTCAGACTGCTGCAGAAAGGTACGAGAGGAACAGCAGAGAGTCTGGCCAGAGGCTGCCTGTTCTTTGCTCAGGACCTCAGACACTTGCCTGTGGTCTCTCTAGAGCTACAGGGCAGCCAGGCTGGGATCTGGCCTGACTGATACCTGCTGATACCTGACTCTGATCTGCTGACTTGACTTTATTGCTTGATCTTGGTTTTTTCTGGATTGTCTGCACTACTGGCTTAACCTTGCTGATGTTTTGACCTATTCCAGAGGTTTTTTGTTCAGTTACTATGGGATTGCAACTCTTGTGAGGACTTTGCTTCATGACTGGTTTGCTGCCAGCTTCAGTTCCTGGCTGACCTTCCCTTGCAGAGCATCCTGCTTCTCCTACCTGATAGAGACCTCTGAAAACCAGAAAGTCACTGCCACTCCATTGGAAATGTGGTCAGGGTGGGGGAAATCCCACTACAGATGTGCTAATGAGAGATAGGTAAGGTATCCATTATCATGTCAGATCCTATACTGAGGTTCAGTAGTTTCAGTTAGCACTATTCAGTGTCCACCAACTGAATTCTCACTGACATTTTAAACCCACTCCAGGAAGCCTTAGAGTAAGGTCTGTTTCTCAGCATACAAGCCCTTGATGATCAGAGCCTCTTTTATGGACACTGTGTCCATGTAGCCAGGTACATGCCAGTGCCCATGGATGTTAGAACAGATAGCATGAAAGAAAATTGCCTCACGTTGTGCTAGAGGAGGCTCAGGTGAGATATTGGGGAAAAAAAGTTTCACTGGCAGGGTTGTCAAATCCTGGGACAGACTCCCCAGGGAAGTGGTTGAGTCACCATCCATAAATTTATTTCAAAGATATATAGATGAGGCACTTAGGGCCACAGGCCCCTAGGTTTAGTGCTAAGTTAATGGTTGGACTTGGTATTAACATATTTGCTAGCTAAAATGGTGCTATGATTCCAGGAAAATCAGGCAGGAAACAGCAGAACAACTCTGAGATATTTTGCTTAAGAAACTGAATACAATACTTCACTTACCAAAAATATGTGCTAGAGTTGGAACAATACAAAGAATGTCTTCAGGGATGATCAGGTGATTACAAAGTCCATTTTACAGTCAGAGGATAATGAAGAGACTTCAAAAAGTTGTCAGCCTAGCAAAACAGACTTTTGCTTCTAAGTATTTTGAGACACTAACTGGAATATGGACTATATAATGTAAAGAAAAGAATAAAGTATATCACAAGGGGGTTTCTAAAAATCAGAAAAATAAGGCCTGGAATTAGGTCTGAGTAAAAATGGTGACAGAAAACTTCTGCAGTAATGACCAAGTAATGAAAGGAGCTATTGAGCATGTTTCATTCCATTAACACAAGTGCGGGTTTGGTGACTCCAATGGTCCCCTTAAATCCCTTCTCCATTGTTCAGGAATTACCACAACAGACCCTCTGAATAAATCATCCTTTTGCTGCAGATACAAGAGAAGATTGCTGTAGAGCAGACAGAAAGGCCTTACTCCATAGTGACCATATAGCATTTAATCTGGTACTTGACTCAGAACTCTGTCCTGAGGATATGCAACATCTCAGACTTCCCTATACTGTGACCAACACAGTGCAAAAGAGGCAGGTCAGTGAAGGAACAATGAGCAGGATTAGTGGAACATTTATTGGTCATTGAGGTACAGATGGGGCTCAGGCAGGAAACAATTAATGAGCTTGTACTAGTCCTAAAGAGTCAAGCAAGGATGTGATGGTTTCTTAAGTAAATTTGCAAATTTTCCTGGTCAGTATTTAAGTCAGGAGAGAAAAAGATTACAGTTAATGTCTATTAGATCACTTCTTACTGGTTAGGCTATTAGTAAATCAAGCTGTTATTATTAACAGCAGATACCAATTCACACATTATGCCCAGTTATTGACTCACACTCAGACACTCACCAACACGAGCTGTTGTCTGGTATCACGACATGTTTGTGGCCTGGAGAGACTGGAGAATCTTGATGTTCTGAGTTTTTCTGTTCTTGTGAATCCACAGGACTGAGAGTTTCCTGACCTTATGTATTCTTAGGAGTGTTTCACTTGTCTCAGCACCCACCCATTCTTTCTTTGGTCTGGTTTTTGGTATCACATGCACAGGCCCTGCTCTTTCATGCAAATTCACCCCATGAGGGCTTTTATGACAGAAATGCAGAACCAGAGTTGATCCAAAAGCCATCATGTGTCCCACAGGACATTGTCCTGTCCCATGATTTCAGCTCGCAGTAGCAATCTTTACCTCCAATCCCTCTGAACACAGTTCTTTTGTATCTGTGGGAAATTTATACCTTTACTGCTGCACATTATAAATAGAATTTCAAAGTAGATCACTCACTGCAACATAACTAAGAGACAAACCACTTTTCTTAATTGTTTCAATTTAGAGTATGAACCCTTTTGTACAGAGGCTGTACACATTTCTGAAGGCTTCTTCCAGGTCTTATGACTGTCATTCCCATACACCTGTGAAAATGAGAAAGATAAGCACACCCAAGTGCATGTTTTGTGGTCTGAAGTTAATACAGGATGCTTCAAAACTTGTTTTGGGGCTGTGTAAGTACATGTGCCTTTGAACTGCCGTTATCTTTAAACACAACATAGATGGAGTTAAGAGATGAAGGTAATACACTGAGTGCTAAGGTAAAGATGGGGCTGCCTGAAGGAAAGTAAGCAGTTAGGAAGGAAACCACTTTCTTCCTTACTCAAGCTGTGCTGGAGGGATTTTGAATTTCAGAGAAATGAGATGTATCCTGTGGTTAAGATAAACCTGAGCTTTGAGATAGATTAATCTCTGTATCTCAAACTGACAATGGTTTAAACAGACATCTGAAATTAAGTTACCTGGAGCGGTGTTTACCTTTGTGTTATCTTTATGAATGTATTTGTCAAAGCCTTCCAAAAGCTAGTTATATATTTACTGTCTTGTGAACCCAAATGCTTTCGGAGAAGTGTCAGTCAGGAATTTTTCAGCAACAGTATCGCTTGAAGAAAGTGGACTCTAAAGAAATATTAATATTTTACAAAATTTGGTATCAGGGAGACTTCAAGAGTGAGAGCCAATATGATTTTTATTGTAAGGAAAGATAAGCTGTATTCACTTTCAGAATAAACCATATTTTGATCTTATGACACATTGAATGAAGAGTTAAACAACTTGAAAGTAAAGTTTTAATGATTTCTTTAAATTGTGGTCTAAGGCATATGTTTTCAGTGCACTTCCACTGAGATATTTTAATTTATACATACATTTCTACAGGGTTTTTTTGCGAGTATTGTTCTTTCTGCACTAGTTTCCTTAATAAGTAAAAAATATTTTTATATGATTCTTTGTTATTTTTTCCTCCTCCAGTTTGGTTAATTCCAAATAATCATGAAATCACTATTTATTCAAACCATGTGTATTAAAATTAACTTCGGGTCACTGTCTATGATTTCATGTTAAGTGTGCAGTCAGCTAAACAAGGAAACAACAGATCCAATGGCCACTGAAAATTCACATAAATTATGGCAGATTATGTTCTGACCTTTTCTTGAGAGATTTGTGAGGACTAGTTATTAATTAAATACCAGCATCTCAGTTCTCAAGATCAAAATGATTCAAGTTTCAATAGGGACCATGTGACATGTATATCTGTTTATCCCTTTTTGTAAGATAAGGCTTCTAAACTTTTCCTCAGTATATTTAAATCTTTCATCCCTGAGTTTGAAGGGAGAAGTTAAAAACAGTGGACCAGGTAGTAGCTGGTCTCCAAACCCACAATTTCTCCAGACCAAACCAGCATAACGCCACATTTCTAGCTTAAGCAAGAGATTTCAGATGTGAGCTGAGGGATGCAAATCACTCATTAAACAACATTCTACTGCTTCTTGCAATGTTTGTATATTTTCTTCCTTCAGCACTGGTGATTGTTTATTGCTAATAATTTAAATTTGTTTTCCTTTTGCAATTCAATTACTTACAGGTTACTATGAGTGTGCGTGTGGGCATGTGAGACAGAAAGAGAAAGTGGGAACTATGCAAGTGTATTTGCTTTGTGAATAGCTATTAATTTAAAATGTGTGGTAGAAAATAGCCTTGTAATTAATAAAGACATAGAAGTAAATATTTTTGTGCTCTTTCTGCATGGCAGAATCTTCTGTCAAGGAAAATGGAATTTGCAGAAAATATTACGGCTCATGTCTTGATACATAAAGAAGAAAATCTGTTCAAGAGTTGCCAGGTCTGCTATTATGTACAGCTGATTGAATCCTTAAATTTTCATATTTGGAAAACAGAAGAATGACTGTATCTTTACAAGGAAATAATTTCAAAACTGAAAATGTAGGCATCAGATATGATTAGTCACTTTTTACTAATGTTTGGAGAGTTTTATAATTTTTTATTATAATAACTGTATTAGGCATATTTTCAATATGCTGTCTTAAAGTTATTTGTTACGTTTCACAAGTGTCATCTGCGTATAGGCATTAATCAAACTAAAATCAGGATGATAGTATTGCTCTTAAGGTATATACCCAGAAAAAGACAAAGTTGTGGATGTCCAGGAAAGCCTTAAAAATGCAATAGGATTTTCCATTTCTCTTAGCTGAGGATAGAATGCTTTGATTGTAAAAGCCCAACCAGTAATCACAGGGATGCAAACTACAGTGAATAGCTGTTTGCATGTTCTGTTAGTTGCTGCATTTGACTCTTTCTATTTTAAATTAATATAACCTGTTAAATATTAATAGAACCTGTGCTAAATTAATAGATCATCCTCCTTTACATTTCCATATTGTGCCCAGAAAGAACAGACAATTTTAAAAATAATTAATTCAGTGCAAGCTGTGTCAATTAAACTTCATCGTCTTTGTGACTGCTGTCTGAAGAAATTTCAAAAGAAAAACTGAGTATCATACACATAGAATACAGTCAGCCTAAGTATTATCAATAATGAAGGTTATGGAGCTTGTATGAAATTGATTTGGTAAAGCAAAGTGATTGGATCCCCTTAGGGATACATAATGTTTCCTTATGCTCCTTCCTCTGATTGGAAGGAATGTGTCAAACACTAAAGACTGATGATCTTGCCTGTCCAGGAGTTGAAAATTGTGGTGGCGTCCAACATAAATGATGAAGAAACCTGTAGTTGGATGCTGAGATACAGCAACAGATAATTAAGGAAAGCTACAGCCATTAATTAGTTAATTAATTCCTGTGATGGGAATGTGCCCTTTTTGTTCACTAAAACAGGAGAGAGCATAAGATTGTGATGGGAATGTGACCTTCTTGTTCACCAAAAACAGGAGGAAACATAGTGTAAATAAGTAACCGCCAACTAGTATGCGATAACATATGAGACTAAACATTGCTGAGCTAATCATCTAGAAGTTGTTCCAAGTCCCAGGTTCCCAGGAGGGGGGGGGTACCAAGGAAAAGTACCAGAGGCCTTCATCGACGACCACCAGGAGGCAGAAGGAGACCCTCTAACAGCCGGGCGGACATGCGCGGAGAAGCACCGGAATTGCGATGGGGCTAGAAGCGGGAGGGTACAAAAAGGGGAAACGGAACAACTTTCGGCGCGGCAGTTGGTGGAGCGAGGACTCCCCTGCCGCCCAGCGCTGCAATTTGCTTTCTCTTTTCTGTATTAATAAATTGGCTATATAATTGACCCGACTGGCCCATTGCGCTCATTTCTAACAATAACAATTCCCTTTGTACTGATGGTCTCTTGCACTTGTACCCAGTTATACAATAGCCTATGTTGTTCCCTTCATTTTTTCTCTGACCCTTTTGTTCCCTTGTACCAAGAGTGTGTGTCACTCTTGGTACACACACATTTGCCCTTGTCACATTTGCCCTTTCAACTCTCTTCCCACTTTTGAGAGTGCAAGTTATTCCATGCCTTATTCTTATGCACTGGGATCTTCTCAGCATTTGTTCAGACAAGGCTGGGAAATTATTTGGTAGCTCTTTCCTCTTAGACCATTTAGGCTGCTGTCTGCCACTTCAGCTTTTTACTGGCTGTGCTGGTTTATCCCTGCCCTTTCAGGCCGCACTGTGACCTCAGGAATGCTCGTCAGGCCTTGATGAACAGCCACTGGGCCCAGCTCCTCGAGCTTATCAGAAACGCTGTCTGCTCTCAGAAACTTGCACTGCCTAACGAGCTCCTGGATTTTTAATGAACAGCCTCGGAAACTGTTTTTCTTGCCTGAATGGTGTAACATCCTTATTCTCACAGTTTCAAAGAAGGGGTGCTGGCCCGAAGCGTGGCCAGGTTGAACACTGTTATGACTAAGGCCCGCTCACTTGTGGCCTACAAACAGAGCTCCAAAATGAGACCCTTGGAGCTCTCCTGGGCCGCAGCGGCTGAAACCGGCAACCGCCCTCTGAGCCAGCAAACTTTCCTTTGCTGCGCCCAGAGACCACCAAATAACAATGGACCCTGGGCTGATACCCCCACTCCTCGAGGCCCCTTTACCCATTGAGGAGATGCAAGGGCATCCAAAGTGAGTATTTCATTACCTTCAAGGGGAATTTTTCATGAGTACCTTGCACTGACTTTTTATGTCTGTGTGCATACAAGTGTGCAAAACTATGGCAAAACAGGAGAAATGCTGCTCTCTCAGGTGTTCAAGTATCTTAGGTATGTAAGTAAGCTAGGCCTGTAAGTAACTTTTATTAAAGTTATAAGGTAAGTTAAATGCTGTTGAGTGTTATTCCTTTGCTAAATTGTTACATTTAAGGTATAATTTATGTTAAATGCTGTTCAGTGTGGTTCTATTACTAAATTGTCAAGTTTAAGGTACAAGTAAGTTTAAGTACTGTTGAGTGCTATTAAGCTTTTAGGCTGTATTTCTTTTTATGCTTGCCCTTTCTATCCTTTTATCACACATAGCTAAACACACATCAAAACACACACTCACAAATAGATAGTACTTGGTTAATTTCTGTTTAGATTGAGTGGATTTTGTTTGTTGCTTTCTTACCCTTGGTGTGCCTTAATCATCTAGTAAGTAGTAGAGTGAACCTTGCCAATGACTCTTGTCATGCAGTTACTTAGTATTAAATCTGATTTTTACTGATACCCTTGCTGGTGATTTTTTAAGTAACCTCAACTTTCATAACACTGCACAATGAGGTTTTCTATTCAGGTCTCCTTTTTTCCCTGTAAAATAAGTGATCTGAGAATCCATGAGTCTAAGATGTACTTGTAGATACACTCTTTTTGTCACTGTGGTAAAAACAAACAGTGATTTACTCCCTTAAGCAGAAATGTCCTTCATTTTTTGAGCAACTGACATTAATTGCTCCTGGACTTTCACAAACACATATATCCTGTCATAGCTGAACTGAAATTTCTGCCTATCCTGCATTTTAGATTAATTCCACACACATTTACATGTGTGTCCAACTACTTGAAGATAATAGAATTTTTGTTTTTCAGCTCTGAGCTTAGTGTAGTGTTCCCTTCCATTTCATAGGATCAATGAAAACAATTCAAAAGCTAAGTGCAGATATCATTTTAATGTCCCTTCATAAAAGAAAGATACTGTTCTAAGAGATTTCACTGTGTAAGTAAAAGGTACAAAAAGAGCCCAGTGAATTGGCCTGAAAAAACAACAAAATTTGGCTTATATAAGACTCTTGCAACCTGAAGGCATGAATAATACTTGCATTTCCATATCTCAACAAACTAAGCTCCTCTGAGATGGAAAAAAGCAATTTTGGTGAAGAAACTGTCCATTTTAATAGATGTGTGGTTTTGTGTAAGACGCTATCCAGTTAAATGTTCTATTCCATTCTATGCCATTCATTTCGATATGCACATGCAAAGCTAATAAGGGACCATCAGACATCAAACCATCATATAATGTGCCCAGCTGCCAACCGTATGTGTGCTACCAATTTTAAATCATGTTTTGATGGGCATTGAAAGCAGAGTCCATCAGATGTTGTCCATTATGAAAATTCCATCTGTGCTTACGGGAATGCAAATCAGAGAAGAATCCTGTAGTCATCTCTCATGTAGATGTTTGCATTTCTTGCCTTGAGATAAGGACTCTAATCAAATTACTGTTTTTTCACCTGGAAAAGACTGTGCTTTAGAAAAGAAATGATGACTACTCTCTTTCTTTGAATTGCTCACTGATTACTTCTTCATCTTTAAATTACAGTAATACAGAAAAGTGCTTTTAACAGAAAAGGGCTTTGTTTCAAATGCTGGCCTCACTGCTTTATGTTATGTGTGAATAGTTTCCTAGAAAATCTTTTGAGCTTTTTCCAGGATGCTCAATAGAAAGAGGTACACGACAAGATGATTTGCATGATGTCTTTCAGCAATGTTAGAGCAGGATGAACTTTGAATTTTTTTTGTTTCATGATTTGATTCACTGTACCAGACTGGAATCAAGCTGCCATTGCAGTTATGTGGTATAGATGTGTGTGGAAAGAGTTCAGATGTTTTGGAAGGGTCTGATTCCATGACTTTTAAACCTTCTTCAGGTTGCAAACTGGCAGGTTTAGGGTGGGGGGTACAAATCACCTTTAGATTACAAACAGAAGTGAAAAAAGAGAATATGCCTGCTCTCAGACATGATGCATGTCTTCAGAGGATCCTAATCCCAAGAAATGTAATTTTCCTACTAATACAAAAGTTGCTATTTTCCTTCACAGAACAAACCCTTATCAAACTTATCTTATAATTTTTCCAATAGTGCACAGGGATTTAGTAGATGGTGCATATAATGCGTGTTGAAGGTATTTTTATTCATATGGCCATAGTTATTTAGGAGGTTAGTTACAGACAGAAAGGTCTTCCAGAATACTGGCCCTATGAGTCACTTTCCAATATTTCTGTCTACTTTCCCTCTTTGATTTCTAAACATATGCTAATGAACTGGAAAGTATTTAATTAAATTTTATGGAAAGGAAGCTTTGGAGGGAAGATATACGAAAAGAGGCTGGGAAAAAAACACAAGGACCACTTTTGAATCTCGTGTGCATAAGGAATGTGGAATAAGGGAACATAAACCAAATTGTGTGAGAGCAGCTGTTCGGGGTGTCCCTGCTGAGCAGCCGTGTGCCTCAGAGCTCAGCCAGGAGCAGGGCAGCACACACGGATTGTGGGCTGAGCACAGCCCACGTGTTTTGCTTGTTGGTGTGGGCAGAGAGCTCTGAGGTTTCTTCCTGAAGGCCGGTGAGGGGAGAGCAGGGAAGGGCAGAGGATGGACCAACCCTCCCAACATGGGTGTCTCATGGTGCTGAGCTGTGAACCAGCATGGTGACAATGCATGGTGCTGACAATGGCATGTCAGCGTGTCATTGCCATGTGCTCAACTTTCTGCATGTCTGTTAAATGGCATTAAAAATGTTCATGGATGCCAGTGCTGTCACCTGTGACACAGTTTCTGTCATGAGGGAAAGGAAGACTCCATCTCAAGTTATCCTTTGACTTGGTATTTTTTAATTTGTAAAATAAAGCAATTCAGGCACAGACTCAGATCTATTACAGGTCCATTGTTTCAAACAGATTGACAACATCCAACCCAGACACATTGAATCAGGATGGGCTTAGTGAACACAAGGCTCAAGTCATGTATGTTTCTGTGACAGTTACTTTAAAAGTGAATAAACTCCCACTACAGCTGGAAAGGCTCCCAAATCTCCAGTTCTGATGTAAGTATAATGCACTGACAACAGTCATTACTTCAGGAAGAGCAGAAAAAGATCAAAAGGCTGTTTTGTTCTTTTACTGAATCACACAGGAATCTGAGTTTTTGCCTTGTTTTTCTCTTGTTCCAGAGAAACCATGGCAATTTTCAAGGAAAGTGTAGCAAATAGGAGACAACTTACAAAATATTTCAAAACAAAACTCACATCCAAGTAAAGCAAATTTTTACTCTTCTTCATCATTCCAGATCAAGGCCCTAATATATTAATTCCAGTGCCTAATATTTTTTATCTCTGACAACTTCATTTAATTAATTTGGATCTAAACTAGAAATTGCATGCTAACTCATGATCATTTACACAGATATAGTACTGAAAGGACATTTAGTGTGGTGCCAAATCCTAGCTGGAAGCTCTCAAAATTTGGGATTGCTCCAAATTAAAACCATTGTGTATCCTGTAGGACAGGCAGACAATATAACTATACACATGGATTCCTTATCACTTAAAGGTGAAAAGACTCTGGAGTAGAGGAGAAGCAAACAAATAAAATATGTAATATAGAAGAAAAAGAAGGAACAGACTGACTTGATGCCTTTCCTATGGGCCTCTAAGCTGGGATCCCTGAAACCACTTGCATTACTTTGCATCCGTCTGGTGTGTATCAACAGAGACCGAATCAGCAGAACACTGGAAACAACAGACAATATTAAAGGCATAACTATACCAGCATTAGAGAGAAGAATTATTAAACCCAAACTGTCTTTTTTTGTTGTTCTCCTTGCTGAAGAGTTTGTCATGGATGAAGGAGCAGTGATGTTCTCATGCACACTGTAGACATCCCAGGCAAAGGGAATTGCAGCTGTGAAGGAGAAGAGCCATGATGTGAGCAGCAACCAGGGCACCAGCCTGGCAATTCTTAGCTTCAGCCAGATGAAGAAAGACTGTGTAAAACTGGCAAACTTGATACAATAGAAGACACTAAGCCAGGCTCCAAACCAGAGGCTGGATTAGCTCAGAAATGTAAAAATTGTCTTGGAAACTACAAACATGTTTTCTTCGTGAATGAAGGGCTCATAAAATAGACTCATTAAGGAATCCAGTGTATTCCATGACTGCAAAATGAATTTAGATGAACTCAGTGAGATCATGATCATGTCGTATGGAGGCCATATTTTGCTCCCAATGCAGCTTGATAAACTGGCAGCCAAGATAATTCCATTTCCTAGAATTCCTGCCAGGGATTCAATTATAGCAATTGATAGACAAAGGACAGCAAAAGATGTCACCATTGCAATACAAGAGCTTGCAATTATTACTCAGCTTCCTCTGGGCTCCTGAAAGCCTCATATTTGCCAGGCACTACCAATCCCAAGGAGCTGTTATGGGCAATGCTCACCTACTTATCTCAGGGGCAGAAGTATCCTAATGTCATTTAATATTTCTGCTGCTTTACATGTTGTTTTGGGGGTTGATGTCTCAGCTGTTTTGTCTAAGCATGCAAATTGGGTCAAGAATCGGTTGCATAGTTTTCATTTTTGTGGAAGGATTTGCATTGTAAAGCTATGGAGCAGCTCAACTGGGGATTTTAGAACTGTGGGTTTGCACTCCAGTATCTGATGTCCTGCTTTACATGCCTAGATTTGGTTTTCTTAAAATATCTTATGCTTTAATCTCTTCCTGTCTTGCATTGTCATGTCTTAGTTTATGAGAGTAATAATCTCTGTGGCCTCTTCTAATACTGAAGCAGGTCCTTATCAGATGTATTCAAATATCTGCCAATAGGCTTGGTGGGCATGTGACAGCCAATCAAGGTCAACCCCCAACAGGTATAAAGGATTTTCATCATGTCTCCCCTGTCATTGCACAGTATTGTAAAGGTTCTAATATTTCAAGGCCTTGTTTTTATGTAATGAACCAAAGTGATGACATCCTGTAGCACCTTTTGCAGGTCTGATTCCAGTTTCTTTGCTGTAATAACTCATCTATGAACATTGCAGTGAACAAATTCCAGGTGTAGTGATGGTGATGTAATCTTACCACCCAATCCTTCTCTTATGCCAGTCAAAGCAGCTGTTCCACTGGTCTTTACACTTGCACAGCTCTTCCAGGAAATATTTTTAGGAAATAAGTAATTTACAGTTGAGAATACAGCTTCTGTGGTAAATCTTCCCTTCAGTGGCTTAAAGAAAGTAGCTCTTAATTTATATCATTACTGAAACAGAATTTGTAAAACACATTAATCTGAGGCATTTTAGGAACATTTGTACTTTCATCCATCCACTCAGTAATCCTCTTCCACTATGTAATTCATGCTGATACTTGTCTCTTCAAACCTTCAGCAGTATTTTTATGTGTCTTCTAACAGTGTTTGCTGACAACAGAATCCATTTTAGTTTGCTGCTTTATTGCTTTCTGTGTATTATCCCAGCCATTTTTACTTTTTATGGCAGGAAGAATGTTTCTCTGGTGCTATATGACATTTTTTTCTTTTGCTGTGAAGCCTCAAGAAACCTCAAAGGAGGCTTCTCTACACATCTGTCATTAAGTTTGGTGAAATTTTGTAAAGTAGTGAATTGAATCACGTGGCTTGAAACAAGGCTGAAAAATTGTAGGGGTTCATCTTTGTGCTCTGGATGCTTAGATTTTAAATAACTTGGTAATTCTCATGGCTTCATACTGACATTAGCTAAATTTTCAAAGCATTTTCAAAGAAAAGTTTTCAAGTACTTCCTGTCCATGTGATCTGCATGGCCACCTGTGTGCTTGAGTAGTCTGACTGTAAGTGCTTGTGTGCGTTTCTATAGACCACAGGATGATACAATCATGGAATGGTTTGGATTGGAAGGACAATTTACAGATCATCTAGTTCCAACCTCCCCACCACAGGCAGGGATACCTGCCCAAGGAGTATTTCCTCAGCCTCACTTCCTAGCCTGACTTCAATAAAACAGAGCTGTAACATCCACACTTCATCAGGAAAACGGATTCATCCACTTGTAGCAATACTGCCCATACATGACAGAATCTAATTAAGTATAGACATAAACAAATATCATAAATACCAACTCTGCTGGAGATGTTTCAATAGGAGAGGTTAGACATTTAATGAAATTATGTAACATTGAAACAATATCTGTTTGTAGTTATTAACATACTACAGTACCCTCCTAATGTTGTACAATTAGAGAATCGGAACAGTTTGCAGTCAGCAAACTGCTTACAGAAATAATTCTAAATTTAGGGTTATTACTAAATTGCAATTCATCCCATATGCAACAAACTACAGAACTTGCAGTTATTTCATGCAACTTTATATTATCCTGGTAACCCACACCAGGGAATGACCTTTGTTTCCATGGCTAAGAGATCCAGCGTGACTCATGTGCCTCTACTCACTGCAGACCTCAAAAGCCAAGCCAAGCCTACCGTATCTGGCAATGGGCTGACAGTCTGAGTGACACTGCTGCCATTCCAGCTGCTGGATTTGATTCTGCTGCTGTATTCTCAATTATGCTCATGCTCAGGATTATCTAGAAAGTACTGGAGCAATCTTTTTCTCTAGGAAGGGTCAAAGGAAGCTGCTGATGGGTAGATAACTCCTTCACCCCGTGAAAAATTACTGTCCAGTTCCAGGGATCATATTGTGCTGTGCACTTTGGTGGAACAGCAAGAAGTGACACATTTTGACCTGAAAAGGGTCAGTTTAAGTAAGTATTGATCTCATGCCTGTCACTGTCACTGTATCACATTCTGGTCACCGACACCTGAGAAGGTGCTCCATTGCATTTTGCAGCCTTACTCCCTTGATGCTGATTGTCAGGCACTCAGTCTGAGTCCATGGTGCAGATGGAGAAAAAGGTCTCTCAGGCCATCTCCCAGAATCTATCCATAAGTCAAAATCAACATCAGAGATCAGATGAATGCTAGCTGAATCTAACAGCCCATCCTCATGGAGCCAACTAGCAAAATACATATATATCCCCATACACAGTTTATAGAAAGGCTACAATAGAAGCCTAGCAGTCAACTGTTTCAAAAGCTGCTCAACACCCTGTAAACCCACAAGGGAGAATTATGGTTGAAGCATAGATTACAATGGTCATGTCAAGGAGCAGCAGGAGGAGCTGTTCCATAAGGAAATGAGATCCAAAAAGGCAGCATCGCCACAAGGCAGGTAAGGACAGAACTGTCAAGCATGCAGTCCCACCTCCTATAGGCAAGGATAGCAGAGAAGCTCTGTAATGGGTCAGCCAGCAGTCCAGTCATACCAGATATGTCCATAGTGATACAACATGTCCAAGATCAAGCCAGTAATTCCAGTTTGTAACCAGGATCAGTATCCAGGTCAGCAAGGCAGGTGGAAAGACTCAGGCAAACTGCAGCACAGCTCAGTGAGAGAGCAAGGATGAGCACCCAGCTTAGAAGCAGCTCCTGAAATGACAGGAGGCTGAGCCCTGCTGAGGCATCTTCCAGCAATTTGTTTTAAGGTCAGTCAGTTGTGTTGTGGAAGTCGACTCTGAAACTCAGCAGCCAAAACCCCCAAAGCAGTATAGAGCCCCTAATCATATTCATCATATCAGTACCTGGGAACTTTATCAATTAGTCCATCCCAGTCGCGTCTTTTTATTGTCTGGTGGTAAAAACTAATTATATCAGCAGTATTCAAGTAGATTCTAAGGGCTTTACAAAGAAATCAGAATTAAGTACCACAGTAGATGGGTAGCTAAGTACATAAAATAGTTCATAAATATCTAGAGAATAAGTATACAATGTACAGCACTCTAATCTGGTTTACCAGGAGCACAGCCAGTAGAGTAAGGAAAATTATTATCTTCCTCCACACTTTTTAAAGGTGGTATCTGGACTATTGCATCCAGTATTTGGGGGGAATTTTATTTTTCTGGTGACTGGACACTACCAAATTTACACACAACACCAGGCTTAGGCTGAGCACAAAATTCTGTAAGACAGATTCAGAATTCAAAATCATTTTGGCAAGCTGGAGATGCAGTCTGATAAAATAGGCACAAATGCCTACAGACTATGAATAAACACATGCATATTTAAATTTGTGAAGGAAGATGTAATAAAAATAGATGCCATGCTGGGAGACGCAACCAAAAATTTTTCTTTGTTGCAATTGTACTCTTGTATGTAGGTCTAATAAAGTTGTATTGCAGAACTTTAAAACCTGGAAACAACAGCCTTTTTTTTTTTTAGAAAGAATAAATCTGCCAAAGGTCTAAAAAACATGCAAAAATAACTCTGAAAATACAGGAATAAACTTTTATTAAAGTGCATTGTGGAGAAGGCAAGGAGCGGCTTGTTTCATAATTACAAAGCCAGATCCTTTTTACAATTAGTGTTAAAACTTACAGGAAAAAAAAAATCATGTATATTTTCATTGCAAACTTTTAAAAATAGTTTGAACAAGAAGCTTTTGGAGAGTCTAAGGGGAAGCTGATCTTGCCTTGGAAAAGAGAAATGAATGAAAGCAAAGCTTATTAATCTAACTCTATAAAAATCTACTAAAAATACATTTGTTTCCATTTCATCTGTATGGGAGAAAATCTCTTCCAACTTATTTGGCTACTGAATGAACCAAAGTGTTTGGTACTTAATAATACCTCATAGTGACACAGGAAATTATTTAGTTCAATTCAAAACATGCCATGTTGCTGGCCAGATGCAAACTCTGCTTTACAGAGGCACTGGCAAGTTACCTGATTACTCAAAACCACATATTACAACAGAATGAAAAATACAAATGGAACTTGAAATCTTCAGAATTCTAAGTTTAAGCCTTAACTTCTGAAACATACTGCAATAACTGGAGATACTGAGGAGGATGAAAAGTCTAAGAAGAGGAGACATAAAATGAAATTGTGGTGGAAATACAGAAGAAAGAATTCTTCTGTATTCTGGGTTCTGCTCAGAAGAGATGAGGTAATTTTAATTTTTTTAATTTTTTTTTTTTTTATTATTACACATGCATTACTTTGTGATATTGCAAAGTATATGAAGAGCTTTAGTATCTAAGTTTGACCTAAACCACAAATGAGGACAGCAGATTTAGGGCTGACCGAAAGAGAATTATTGTGACTGATGGCACTTCACTGTGTGGTCCACAGATGTAACTAATGGTAGATATTATATATGTACTTCTAACAAAAAAAATACTTAAAAACAATGTCTTGGTGATACCTTCTAAAGTATTTTGAATGGCCATGAAATTCATATAGTTTAGAATTTAGCTGTAAATGCTATGCTTCCATACAGTTTCTTGTTGCAGCATTACAATTAAAATACACATTTGGAGACATAAATCTGAGTTGTGGTCAAGTGGTTATTGCATTGTGACATCCATGATTCAAGTGATTTTGCAGCAGAAGAATATTATCTACATGTGAAATAGAAATAATTCTGCTTGACAGACCCATAATCTCTGAAATGCAAGGCTGTTTTCACCTCACACTTTGGCACACATAATTTAGGTTATAACGCTTTGTTCTATTTTGCTATCACCAAGCATAGCAATTAACCTGAGTTTTCCATAAGTAGGTACAACTCCACATCTCACACAAGGTTGTCTTTCATCTGAGTTATATCTGTAGGGCTAATACAGTAAAGCATAGGACGTAGGTTTTATGTTATGAAATTCACCACTTTTGATTATGTTGCATATGAAAGGATATTTTTGTTATGGTCATTTTTTAGAATCAGAATGGAGTTTTACAGGAAATATCCCTTTAAATCAGCCTGTAAGCAATTGTAGAAAACAAAGCAGATAGCAAGCACTTTAAAGAGCCATGGAAAATGGTTTTCTAGGATGTATTTTGGAAGGTGCTGCACTGTGAAGAAACAAGAACAGAGTTGATACACACTCAATTGTAAGAGAAGCCCTCTGGCAGTCTGCTGGACTCAGATACTTCATTTGCCTTAACATGCCTTCTCAGTAGAAGGCTGTGTGGCTGCTTATTCAGGGATTATGCTTTTATTCTTTTTTGCTCTCCTTGAAGTTAAATAAATGCTTCAGAGGCTAGGATTTGCATTTCTGAATGGAAAACTATGCCTCATGGGTGTTTTGGAATGGTTTTACAGTCAATGTCTGAATGCACAAAGAGATATACAACTGCAAAAATTTTTTTTATTATCAGTCTTTACCCTGTTGCAGAGAAAAAAAATTAAGTTCTCACTAGTACAGTAACTACAAGAAACCTACAAAATCTTTAACAATAGCCTGAGGTGATATTCTAATTATGCTATTTATTCTTAGAGTTTGTGCCCAATGAAGCAACAATGAGATATTAAAGTACCACAGAAAATAATAGAAGGCATTCATGTACAGTAGGGTTATGACTAGGGAAATTCATGTACATTCATGTAGGACAGGGAAAAACAAGGTGTTTTTTAGTTTCAACTTCAGTGGGTTTTGCCATTCTTATTTTCACTGCTTCTTCTGCCTTTCTTGCCTAATATTCTCCATCCTCTTAGCCTTCATTCTCAGACTTTCCTAGTACCTGAAACCAGCTCCTTTTCTTTCCTATCATCAAGGATACACTTCGTGTCTACCTCCCAGTTCACATATCTTGTATCCATTCTATCCACTTGAATCCCAGGTTTAAGTATAATCTTCCTTATGGGTGGACTGATGAATCTTCAATTTGAAGGACTTGCAGAGGTCAGGTCAAAAATTCCTGTTTTTTCCCCCGCTGTCTTTAACAAATTCATCCAGGTAACTGAATTGCCACACATTGAGCTAATCTGTCGTTATAAACTTTAGTCTCTCCCCTTCATCCTTCCTCATCTGAACCTAAAGTCTATTAACTTGTGGTTACGGTTAGAAGTATCAATGACTTTTCTGTCTTTTTTTCCTGAATAAAGATGTCCCAGAAAACTGGAAGGACAGGTTGCCCCAGGAAGTGGTGGATGTCCCCTCACTAGAAGTATTCAAAGCCTGGACAGAGATTAAGCAGCCTGACCATGTTGGGTTGGTTGAATTGGATGATTTTTGAAAGGTCCCTTCCAACCAAGGCATTCTGTGAATCTTTGAGTTTGTGTACTGATGGACTGATGCTAGATGAGAGGGGTAGTTTTTGGTGGGTAAAAGGGTGAAAAGTTGCCATCGGCATAGGTGATTTGAGAGTATCTGAGAGCATTTTTGCCCCAGAAGGGATTTCTCTCTGTCACCTGCAGGGCAGTTAGAACACTCTGCTGGATCCCTGACTGACATCTCCACTTATGGGTTGTTTAAATTGAATTTATCCTGTCATCAGTCCTCCAATCTACAATGGAATATTATGGCTCTCAGGCAGTCCTGCCTCCAGTTTTCTGAACTTCTTTAGTGAAGGAACAAGTGCTACAGTGTTCTGATGACTTCAGACCAAATTTATGCTTTTGATGGTTACCAAAATTATTACTAACCTTTAGCAGACAGTCTTTCATATCAAGGAGATTTTCTTTCATATTATTTTAATCCTCAAGTCACACTTCTCAGTAGTAGTACCACCAGGGACCGTTTGAGGTAGAAGAGCTTGAGTTAAACAAGTGTTTTTTTAAACCTAAGTGTAGTCTCTTTGTAATTGATACCCTTTTGACAAGAGTTTTCAAGATGGCCAGTGTCATTAGCATTGCCTCGCCATGTTTTTTTAATGCTCTTTTTAAAAGAGCAATCTTTCATGCAGTTGGTGATACAGATACATTTTGGAAGGTTAAAGATGTGATATCAATCCATGAAGCAAAACTTCAGTCTACCAAACTGTTGCAGTGGAATTTACTATTCACATGATGTAGAAGATCAAAGTCCCAGTTCAATTTCACTTCAGGACAGATATTAGAAAAATAATTTGCTGAAATCTGCTTTTGGTTCCAAACCATTTGAAATACTAACCATTTAAAATTACCGTAAGAAATATTTGCAACAACATCTGTCAAATGCACACCAACACACTTAATATATCCATATTTCTTTGAATCAAATGTTTATTTAATTCTAAAAGGTATCTAAAATATAATTGCCGTTAAGCATTTTTATGTGTAACAGCTGGAAGGCATGGTGAACATTATATTTTTTTCAATGTGCTGATCAGTGTTAGATTTGGAAGACGCGAATGCACTGCATGGAGAGAAAGTGTCTGTCCCAGAGAAAAAAGCCAGGGGTTCTCTTACTAATTTGTGGACTCAAGGGAGCAGAGCTGTCATATGTGCCTTAAAGATAAGAAGGGAACGAGTTGATAAGGATTACTTGTGACGTCTTCTCCCTCCCTGCCATCCCTCCCTCCCCCAAGCCCCTCTTCCTGCTTCTGTAATTAGAAAAAATTTACAGAGAAACTTTTTGTCTTTACTTTCTGTAGGTGATAAAAGTGTCTTTGAAGAAACCTACATGCTAGCAGGAAAAACAACAGCACCATTTTCATGTATATGTGAATAATTTACGCATTCATCTCTCAAGATACCCAAAGCTCTACAGGTTGTATATTCAAAACCCCATCAGAATATTTACAATGCCATCATGCAATCCTCTCCAAGACAGAGCTTTTTCAAGGCTTAAATATATATACACACTGTCACTTTCAGACAGGAATTGCTACTGTCCTGTGGCACATAATGGGAAAGAAAATTCCATATCCAATTGGTGATATGGAAAATGCAAGACATGCTTCACAGCCTTATGCAGTGATGCCAGATGCAAATATGATCTGTCCTTAGCCTGACAGAGGCAAGAAACTCTGCTTGAAACATAACTACACACATAACTACAGTGTCTGAATTACTTTGCAACAGCTAATAACCACAGACAAACAGATTTTTCTGAAGTGTGGATCATATAACTTCAGATAAAATATGTCTTATACCTGGATATCTCAGACCATAGTCACAAAGGCAGCATCTATGTGAAATAAATCCACATTTTTCCAATGAGATACACGAATTTTGGAATAAATAAAAGTTTTAACAACTTAATTCTCTCCATAACAGCTCAACCTTGCTACTTAATTACTGAACAAACTGAAAACCCAATGTCCACTACAGCTGAATACTACTCAGGAGCATACTTTCCCAGAACAGTATTGAGAATCCAACAATAATGTCGATTAGATCCAACATATAATGTTACTATGGTGTGTAATGCATTAGGAGAAAAAATATCACCACCACACTAGATCTTGCAAGGCAGCTTTCTCAGCATCACAGCACCATTGAAACGTGTACTAATTCAAAGAGCTGTGCTCTTCATTGAGAAAGAGAGGGTTTCTCAGCTTTCCTTTCCTGAAACATCTTATGCACTCTTGAAATGAAGTTGTGATCCATCTACTTTTCAGGATGTGTCCTGATTAGTTTACAAGTCTGGTAAAAATCATCCATACATACACATTCAAAGCATTTCTAGGTAGCGTGTGCGGGACAATCCATGTGTTGTGGCAATACCAATGTACTGTTTTGCCAAAGTATGTGGTAAAATTTCATTTAATCAAGAGGAAATGAGAATACCTGTTTAAAAGATACTGGTGTAGGAAACCACATTAATGCAAAACATATCCTCCCAGCATATTGATCAAAGGCTTTTTTTTTGTCTTCTCAAGTGTCATTTTAAAAGTGAATACTTCAGCCAAGTTTTAATTACTTGCTTTAATTTTAATTGCAGTGTTCAAAATGATCATAACCATTTTATAATCAAAAAAGGCAATAAATTCCTTGCCCAGGTAAATTTTAAAACTTAGATAGTGTTCATAGAGAAAAGAGAAGTAAAATTTACTTCATTACATAAAGCTTAGCAGCTGTTAGATCCTGTAATTATGAAGGTGGAAGAGTTCAGATACAGTTAAGACAGATAAATAAGGTGAATATTGTCATGAACAAATTTGTCCAGATAGTTTACAAAGATCTCTTCACTGTGAGATCTCAATTGTGGCTAACAAAATACTTTTTTGTTGCTTTCATTAAGTCAAATCTCAGTCAATTTATGTGAGAAGTATTTGCAAAATGGATTCTGATGTTAAGGTGAAGTGATGCACTGCAAGGAAAGAAAGGTTAGTAGGGACCTTTTTGTCATTATGCAAGGACTTTCTTACTGTATTTAGAGCTGTTTGGTAAATATAGAAATATATAGCTACCAGTAACCTGAATGCTAAAAAGAACTGGAAGTAATTGGTTTCAGCCATATGAGAAATATGTTGTGATAGTAAAGTATTAAATTATGCAAGCACTACAGAAATAGGGAAAAATCAGGTTGATAGGAGATCTGAACAACTGAACAGATATCAAATTATCTTCAGACTAGTGAACCAAGATAACATATTCTCCTCAGAGACTTGCAGGCTTGGGAGGCAAACAGTCCCACCCCGGTATTCTGCATGTTTCAAGCACTTTGGAAGCTGACACCAAGCTGGTCCCCACTACCTCTCTCAGCTCACAGCTGCCAGTTGAGAAGGTCTCAGATCCCAATGTCTCACTCTCCTGTTCAGTTTTTAATGTCTCAAAGAAGTAATCTGGGTTCCCAGTCCTCAAGGCAGAGAAACCTCCCTCCCAAATCTTCCCAATATTCCTCCTTAAATAAGCAAAGACACACAAGCTGGCCATCTTCCAAGAAGCAATGAAAAACTCTAAATAGAATCAGTAATTAATGGGTTTTTTTTCTATGCATCTTAATGGGAAAGAGAAAAAGTCAGATGTGTTCGCCTCTTGAATGGACACTAGGGCACAGTTGAGAAAGCAAGAGCAAGAAGCAAGTCAGCACCTTGGCTTTTCCTTGTGGGAGGAGGAGCACTAGGATCCCTAGCCCACACTATCTAGCAATAGGCAGAAGCCTGCAGGCCCCAAGGCGGCAGCAGGTTGAAACAGGCTAGTGGCAGGGAGAATATCAGACCAAAACAGGCTTGTTGGGTGGGCAGGATACTGAGGCTGCTGGAGAGAAAAGAAACAGCGAATAGCTGAGAAGAGGCTGGGGGAGATAGAGAATCACATATTTATGTTCAAAAATATTTCAGTGGAGCTCCGAAAGACAGAAAGGCAGGTGGGTCACAGAGACACAGAAAGGAAAAAAATATCCTTTTATGAGAAGAAGAGGTGTTAAGAAAGTGGGTGGAGAGATGCAGAAACACCATTTCCCTCCCTCCCATTTTCTCTAAGTGTGTTTGTCTCCGAGCTTTTCCTCTCACTTCTCCTCCCTACAGCAAACAGCCAAGCTGGGAAGAAGAGATTGTCTCCGAACTCAGCAGAGTGTGTGGGCACAGAAGACTGATAGCAAACAAGTAAACACAGTTCACAACTGTGGCAGCTGAAGGAGCAAAGTCTGCTCAGTGACAAGCATGAGCACTGTTCCACAGGTAAGGAAATGGGTCTGTTTTGTAATCTGCTGAGGGACCTTCATTGCACACCTTGCTTTTCCTTCCTGTTTCATAGCTACACTGCTTATTGCCTTGGGGGACTGAGGTAATGGAGTTTTTGACAGTTTGTATCCAGAAAGGTCTTGTCCAGGTCTCAGAATTAATGATTTGGGATATGGTGTGATGACTTAGGGGTTCTTGCCCTTCCTCTTAGTCGCCCTAATGGCTGTTCTGAGAACTGTTTGAAGCACTGACCAACAAATAGTAATAGTAAAACAATTAGTCGTAGTAATAATGATAACAACAACAACAATAATAAAAATAACAATGGCATCTTTTATTCTATCTCCATTTTTTTCAGCAAGGTATTATAAGAAAGTACTCACACAGAAATGTGCAGTTTCTCTCCTACAAATAGTTGTGGATAAACAAGGCATAGTTTTTGGAATGCGAGAATGACATGGTGAGCCTAATTGCTTCCCATGTAGTGTGATGTCCTTTTTCTGCTTTGATGTCTTATATAAATAGCTAGCAAAGTTTTAATTGTATATTTACAGACAAATTGCACTGAACTGAACTGTCAGCTCAAGGTTGCTAAAAAAGTACAAAACATTCAAGGGCAACAGAGATAAGTGAAGTGTTCTATGTTACAAAATAATGTAAACACTGAAATGAGCGTGTGTTCTTACATTGAGATCTGTTCAGTTTGACTGTGGCTGTAATGCAGTCACTTATATTCATCTTGTCTACATTTTTATAGTTGAAGAATTTGCAGAAATGTTTGTTTTGTATATCCATTCCCAAACTTATATGTGATTGAGATCAGACTGTAAGCATAATTTTAGTTGTTGGCCATGGTTTTGCTTTACAATTTTAGTACTCCAAAATATAATTCAGTAACCTTTCTGTTTTGTATTCCATGTGAGTGAGCAGGTACTCTATTTCAAACGCAGGCTAAAATATTTCTCAAATGGCATTTAATGGGTTCCATTTATGTGCTTAAATAATTTGCTGCCAAAAGATAAATTTAAGAATATGAAGGTTTTTGTGATATTGGGGTATTAGTCTGAAAATATGCCATCCATGTGAGTAATGTGATAAACATGATTTGGGTAACAGCCAACGTCAGTAATTCATGAATAATCTACTGGCTGAAAAACAATACTGCTACATTATCTGGTAAATAGTTATGAAAAATAACTTCAGTTCTCTTTTCCTTTGATCGCATTTTTAAAATTTTCATGAAAGCTAGATGTTTCTTTTTCTGTAACAGCACTAAACACTGTGAAAATGCAAGCTGAGAAAGAATTAGGCAGAGTAACTTCAACCTCCCTTCAGAATTCAGGAATAGCTCACAAAGAGAAAGAAGGAAATGCTCAAGGAAAATCAAATGCTTTGGCTGATTTAGTTGTATCAAACAGTTTTTGCTTTAGTGATAACAGTACTTATCATGCTATCTCAAGTCATGCTTGCATTTGAGTCAGATGATACACATAGTACATTAACATAAAGTCATAAATTTTTATAATTTACAGCAATTACAATAATAATAATTTACAATTAATCTTTTAATCATTTTACAGCCATTTGTTCTCACTTATCTCTAGTGAACCCAATTAAATCTGAGCATTTGCACATGCTTAAAAACATGAAAGAACTAAAACTGTACTGGAAATTGCACTCATCTTTACACTAATACTGATTATTCTTCTCACCCATAAGTGAGGCCTGTAAGGGAAAACCCTGTCAGATGTTGAAGTCTTTTTGTCCTTTTACACTGGCTTGTTCAAAGCATTCACTTGTATCTTTATATGGAGCATGCTGGATGAACCAACCAGGTCTCAAAACATGCCACAATAAAGTGCTGCTGCTTCCTGTAAGCTATGTAATGTTCCTGTATCCTGTGCCCTGGAAGTGTTGGTGTGCCACCTCTGGGTTCATCTAGTTAAATCCACACCTCTGCCTTGGCCAAGAATCACTGGCTTAGGAAGGGGTCTGTATTTTAGTGCCTGTGAACCACTTAATCCATTGTGGCATAAAAGGAAAATTCATTCTAGATCAAGAATCTGACAGGGATTTTGCTCTGGTCAGTATCTGTGTAAGAGTACTGAAAAAGCAGGTATTTGTCAATCTAGATTTGTTTAAGCTGTTGTCATGAAAAAGACATAAAAGACAACTAAATATGACTGCCCTCCTCTTTTTTTCCTCTGTTCATGTAGGTCCACAATTTCTCTCAAATCCCACCCCAGTTACAGAGGCAAGATTAGAAAGGCATTTTTTATGGAAGGTGAAGTGTTTCAAGAACAATTTTTATGCTTATGGTTCACATAACATAGACCATAATCCAGTCTCTATGTAGAGGTCCACAATCAATTTCCACTCCCCTGTCATTTGTTTTGTGCTATGTTATTATTTTGGGCATGCTGCTCTAGCCAGGTACTTCTCTAGTTGTTTCACAGTGGGGATTAGAGGGGGGTAGTGCTGTTTCTCTTAGAGATTTTTAAAAATCTGTTATTTTATGCATTTTGCATTTCAAAATAAACATAATGCATAGGCCTGAACAAGGCCGACTGTTAAATAAAAATCCAACAGACAGTCTTGAAATACCAGTTTCTTGTTAGTATCTCCACAGTCATGACATTTATGACACAAAAGAGAGAAACAAATGTCTTCTGATAACATGAAACCAAATAATTGCAAAATTGTTACTATTTCATGGTAGGAATAGGCTAGATTTGCTATGCTAAAAGCAAGAAGTTGATTGCAGCAGAGAAGTCAGGAGAATTGTGAATGTAAATCACTCACTCTTTCCTAAATGGTGAGAGATGAAGGCTTGCATGCCAAAGAATAGTTTTCCTATTTCCTTTACCAGCTAAGTTAATTTTTTTCCACTCAGTTCCCTGTGGTACTGTTGTGACACTTTCTTACTCCAGGAGTAAAACAAGTGTTTTGCTATAGGGATTTATGAAAGGAATTTGGATTTCCTCCTTTGTAGTTTGTACACTGTTCTTTGCCAGTATGATCATGTTCTGTATCTAGCAACTTCTAATGTCACTTGTATGTACTTGCTCTCCATTTGGTTATTCTGTATCCTTCTGGAAGAAGTCAGGAGAATAGGATTTTAAACGAGAAAAGCATTAGGCACTCAACTTTTGTTAGTAATTTCCAGGAGCTGAGTAAGCCTTTGAGAGGCTTTTATTCAAGATTGAATAAAACTCACGTTTGAAAGATTATAATATTATGAGGTCTGTTTTTCTATTGCTTATTTTTGTTTTCCCTGCTATTAATGTTTTTGTGCAGAAGTTGAAAATAGTATATTAATCCAGATGATTAACAGTAGACTCATTCCTTTCCCTAATGTTCCCTTAGGTGAAGGGGCATATACTGTGACATATTTAATTCCTGTAAGATTTTGCTCCATTTCTTCTGATTTTTGTCAAGATCCATGTTTCCTGGTCTTGTGGCAAAGAACATAGATACCAAGAGTGGTGACAAATGCAGTTTAGCATTGTAAGGGAGCAGCAAAGGCAGAAGAGAGGTGACAATCTGAAACCTGAGAGTCATGACAAGACAGGCAAGAAGCAATGACTTAAAAAGCAAGGGGTGCACCCCTCAGTATGGGCATTAGGGGTGTAAGGTAGGCCTGGTGACAGTGCTCAGGGTCAACCAAGAGTGTAGATTGCCAGGCAAGTCCCTTGTGAGGAGGCAGGTCCAAGGGCAAACTTGCAGAATCAAGTCTGTAGGTGATGATCAGGATCCAGATCAATGGGATGCCTGTCCAGACAAAGGCATGGCTGCCATTGCAGCAGAGCTCAGATGGAGACCGCAGAGGAGAGCTGCAGACGGCCAAGTGAAGAAGTGGGCATGTGCACTAAGGCTGCTTCTTGCCTTAGAGAGTTCCAAGGTCTGACAAGGTTTCTCAAACAGATTTCTATTTTTTCAAAGAATCGGGATAGAACGAGGAGCTAAACTTGAGCCTGTGGGGACAGTACAGGCCAGGCCCTGACAGTGACATGTAGGACTCTCCCAATAGCACTTCCATCAGCCTTCACAGCTGTGAGATTTTCTCCTTGTTTGCTACAGCTGAGGTTTTCCATTATCTTCTGGCTTTTCCCCCCCTTCTGCCTCCCTTTTCTCACTGTATACTCCAGTCATTTCACTTTTCATTTTTTTTCAGTTCTTTCCCTTTCTTTATATATTACCAGCATGCATTCCGGTGTCTGTTCTTTCATAAACAGCTATTCTCCAATCTTATGTACTTCAAAGTATGCAGAAGGAGAGAAAATGTCATAATATTTAACTATATCCAGGTAGATGTTAGGGGTGTATCTTGTGATAGTCATCTGGCTTCCTTTGCAGCCAACAGAGAAAAGGACAAATATCTCTGGAGAATGCTTCAGCTCATCCTAAAACAGATATCTAAAACAGAAGGTGTATTCATTAGGTCCCTAGCCTGTTCCACAGACAAAAACGACAGACCTAGATTATGAAGATAACTAAATTTAAGTGACATAAAACCTGTCTCTATATAAGATCATCTCAGCAATTTACAGCTTACTCCAATTTGTAGAATAGAAAAATCTTTTCTCTTACTTGAATTGGACTAGAGGGCTTTGGATGCAGTACTTTATTTCTTGAGGAGAGATCTGAAATTAGTGCTCAGATTGCCAGACTCTGGCAGAATAAAGAACCACTAGTCCTAGCCATCTTATTATTAGCTTTATAGACTCAAAAAGGCTTTGGTATCTTCAGGAAGTATATGCAAGGTGATTCCATAAACTAGAATGAACCATGGAGGGACAAGTGTCCTCATAGCAAGCTGGATTTTCAGTGAGTAATTCATAACACTATGCAACAGATACAGCTTGAAAAAACAAGTGAATGAAGAAAGTGAGAAAGCCCATGGGAGTAGAGTCATGTACCTGACTTGGATGACTATTGGTGTTTTGGCACTCGTCCTGTGAATGATTTTCAAGTCGATTAGGTGGGAGATGAGTATGTTATTAATGCTAATCTTAATATGGATTTTTCTTTCTTGATTTTTTCTGTCTCTTCAGACTTGTGACCAGGAGCTGAGAACAGGTGCAAAGAAAGAACGATGCCTTCAGGGGAAAAGCCTACTTCTGTGTGCACTTCTTAGTACTCTCCTTGGCTTTACACTGCTCATCACCTACCTCGTGATGACTTGTGCTCTAGGTATAATATGAGATATCCTTTTCCATTCTTCCTCATCCACCCCATTTTTAAGATCCCTTTCTCTCTTACCTGCCTCCACTGTGTTTTAAGCTTAACATCAGTATTAAGAACCAGACTTTCAGAATCTCCAGGAATCATAGCACCTTTTGTCAAAAAAGTACATTTTTCTACCTCTTCCTTGAGTCACAGTGGGGAGAGATCATCCCCATCTGTCCTCCTCTGCCTGCTATTTAATATGCCTGAGCCCAATTTTGAGAGAGAACAGCATTATATTGTATTACACCTCATCAATGTGCTCTGCTCTCTCTGTTGTCAAGAAACTGAACTGAATCTGAGACTTGGAGCTCTTCTTTTGCCTTTCTATCTCTGACTTAATCTAGTCCTGGTTTTCTAGCACAGATCAGTGCAGTCAAAGAATAAAAGAAAAAAAAAAAAAAAAAAAAAAAAAAAAAAAAAAAAAAAAAAGAAAAAAGCAGAGTTTCTCGCTAATGGAGAACCAGAAACATTAATTCACCTTCCAAATTTGCTAAAGAATTATCTGCACAATGGTTCATATGGTTCAGAATATCTCTGCATATAGAAAGCTCAAAACAGTAGGTGCATTTATATTGATGGATACAGACATTCCCTGCTCCAAAATAAGCACTGTTGAACCTTTACCTAGCTTTCTTTCTTTAGCTCTTGTTATATGTTAAAGACTGCAGAGACCATGGAAAATCTGTTTAGATCTAGTCCATTTCCACTCTGCCTAACTTCTCCCATGTCTACTTTGAAACCATAGTATGAGAAGTCTTACCTTGATTTACAGGTGGATTATTTCAGTAAAAAAATTCATCTGATCTGATGTTGATATAAGATACTGAACTAAAATGACAATGTATACCCAGCAATTTGAAGCAGTTTAGAAAAAGAAAAGTATAGATCAAAGCAAGATATTCTAAAAATATTCTTGTTCTCTTTTCACAAATGTCATCCTGAAAAATATTTCTTATTCTTGAAAAAAACCCATGTTTTAATCTTATTCCTTTCTCTGTGCTATGTCCTTCTCTTGCATCATGTATTGACACCATCAGTTGCTTCTTGTTTATCATGTGGCCAAATTTGGCTGACTCAGAGGAAAGACACTGAGAAGGCAGAATAACCCAACCTGTGGCTGCCTAGATAGTACAAACAGATTATCCCTTCCTGGAATATGAAAGAGAGAATACACTTCCTCAACATTCAACACTGCATGCAAAGGAGTTTATACCAAAATAAGTCTTTTGGGGTAAATGTCCCCTAAAACATTTGTGTTTGGAGTTTTTCTCACTCTCCACTGTTACTTCTCAGTTCTCTCTTATATACTTCCTCTTCAGGATCCTGTGATGCTGTGTCAGATCCTGCTCTGTTGGAAAGACTTCTGAATTCTAGGAATGACACTGTTAACCCCTGTGAGAACTTCTACAAATATGCCTGTGGCAGATGGGAAGGCAAACAGTCAAGCAGAACCCGAGAAGAATCACTAAACGTATTTGATGTGTTGTTGGAAGAAAACCTGTTGATCGTGAAAAGGCTTTTAGGTAGGGTCAGATGACTGGTGTGTTACCTTCGGCATCTGCCTCAGTCAGATCTGACAGTAGTAGTGACTGAGCATAATCATTCCTAACAGGGACTGAGTCCCCTCTCTTCGTTCTTCTATAATTACAGGCACAGATTTATTTTTTGAGCATGGCATGTTACTGTAGCTGCATTTTAAACATTTTAGTTCCTCTTGCCAAGTGTAACAGATGAAAGTCACACTTTAAATTCTGACAGCAACTCAAACCATACCCTGTTACCTTGTCAAAGTAGGCCATTGTTGCTGTGGTAGTCTGAATGTGCACTCTGGTGATGTGTGCTGTCTCCATGGGGGACTGAAGTCTAGATATGCACCAACTTCCTGTTATGCTCCTGTTTCCATGCAAAAAACCTCACATATTTGGCCTCAGGAAGAATCATGGTGCTAGAAGGTCTCTTGCTTTGGGTCACTGTGGGAAATGTGGATGTATTTGTTAAAATGTTCTGGATCAAAGTACAGTATTTTCTTAAAACTGTTCTCTGCTCTAATGCTGTCCCAACTTCTTTTTAAATTGCTTTTTTAAATTTTAAATCTACTTTTTTCTTCAGAAAATCCACAGTCTGGGATAAGAGGCTCAGCCAAGGAGAAAGCAATACAATTTTATCGTTCCTGCATGGATACTGAACGAATAGAATCCCAAGGAGCTCAGCCATTGAAGGACCTCCTAAATGAGGTAAATGTTTGTGCTGTTTCCTCTCCCTTAGGAAGAGAATTCCTGCAGAGAAAAGGAAAGTGGGCAGGTGCGGTCATATAGTCCTACATGATGTAACTTTCATAGAATCTGACACTAGTCATGGTTCCAGCACAACTGCCAAGTGGTAAATCTTCTAGCTTTAAATGCTGTTTCACAAACTGATTTTCTGACATCAGTACCTGAATCTCTCCTCATAACCTTGTATATTACTTAAGGATGGGGAAAAATCAAGCCTACAATTTAAAGGAGAAAATCCTTCTCTTTCTATTCTGGGAGACTCCTCTTCGTGCCAGGGAGGGCTGGACATCTTCCTTCCAGCACAGAGCATTTATGCACTTTGTCAAAAGAGGGTGCAGAACCTTCCAGCAAAAGGAACAGTGACTACAGGCCTGCCTGTGAATCTGCTTGTAAGAGAGGTGGGTCCAGTAATCACTGGTCCCTGTTTGTTCTCCCAGATAGCTTTAGAAAAATGAGACCTATTTCCTGTCTCCTGCTTATCCAGCATTTTTTTCTGCACACCTTACTCTGTTGCTAATTACAATTCGTTTTTCTTGTGTCATTTTGCAGTTCATTGCTTTGCTTAAGGGAAAGTGTCAGGTCATTTTAAAGCCAGTAGGGTATGTAGAACGCTTCACAAGTTTCCCTTGGTGCTTTTTTGCTCTGTTGCTTCTCAGTTACCAGAATGACTGAACTTCTAGGTGTAAAAGAAAAAAAAAAAAAAAAAACCAAAAAATACCAACCAACTACAGATCCAAACATTTTTTCTCACTTGCAGCATTTCTATCTTTCTCTAGGTTGGTGGATGGCATAACACAATTGTGGGGGAAACAAAAGATTTTAATGAAACTCTTCAGATTCTCATGAGCAGATACAGCACCTTTCCATTTTTTAGAGTCCATGTGGGACCTACTCCTTTTGACCCCAAGACCAATATTATTCAGGTGAGTATGCTAAAGAAAGAGCATATTCAAGGAAGCACTGTAAGTAAAAAGTCAGACCAAGACTTGCTCAAGTTAAGCCTGTGTCCTTCTCTGAAGAACTGAGCAAACATTTTCCAAAAGTAAAAGCAAGTTAATAACATTTCAAATTCCATTATACAGAAGTTACCAAAATATCCTCACATTTGCATTTCTGAAAATAATAAGTTTTTCCTTTACTCCTTTTTGCAGATTGACCATCCTGAGTTTGATATTCCACTTGAGAGTGAATTCAAAGAGAACAATTATCTTGAGGTAACATATCAGAGGCTGAAGAAAGGTAAAAATAGCTATTTGATGCAGGGATCTCCTTGAATTGCCTCCTGATTCAGAGTGGTCTGTTTCCATGGGTTACGGTCAGTGACCTCTGAAAATGCCTCCAGAAAGAATTCTTTATGAAACTCAACTTTTCCAGAGGATAGATTATAAAATGTAATACATTTTAGCTGCCAGGATTAAAATTTCTAGTTTAGAATTGTTATAATTACAATTTTAATTTCTATTTGCTAAGTAGTCTGAACCTGGGCTTCCTTTTAGTTTTTACCTTGAATGAATGTTTTTTAAAAAATGTTTTTTGTCCAAAATAAGGCTTTATAACAAAATTTGTGTATTGCAGGGAGGGATAGCTAGCATTTTTCAGCTTATTTTAAAGTGTTTGAACATATGTTGGGGGAACAAGTTCTCTGACCTTGGGACATTGTAACAAAATGAACTTTGTCATTTCTGAACTTCGTAAAAACTGAGTTATGTCAGTTTCTCAATCTGAGCCTTTCAGAAAAATCCTCAAAAAACTCCTGACCTCTCACAAGCATTTCTCTGAAACCTCATGAAAATAGAAACAAGAAGTTGACATATTGTGTCCATTAAAATACTGTCTCATTATATCACTGATTTTCTCTCCTATGATTCTAGAGATGCCAGGCATACATCTCTAAAATTATTCTAGTATTTGAAGTAATTGTGAGCTGTGAGGAAAATAATCTTTTGGGAATTCAGTGTTGTTCACTGAGAGAGGAGCTGTACTTGGCAAAGCATATTCCACGTGAATAATTACAGAAGGATGTTGCAGCAAGAAGACAGTTTTATGGATGGGTTGGGTCTGCAGTAGTTTTGAAAGACTGAGGTTTATATGGTCAAGATAGATGTGTGGATGGAGGGATGGATGGAGTGACTAATCATATATCTTCCATTGAAGATGTGCTCTGTATTGCAGGTTCTCCGTGTGTATCTTTCGTATTTGAAGAAATTGGGGGTCCTACTTGGAAGGTCAGAAGATGGTCCCCCTGACTCCTTTTCCCTGACGTTGTCCTTCATTTCTAACCTCCAGCGATTTGTCACTCCACTGCAGAAAAGACAGCAGAGGGGGATGCTGTTCTTTCACACTACCATTAGGGAGCTACAGGTATCTGTGCCTTAAAGCTTGAGCAACAGAGTTACATGTGGCATTCATGACTTCTTTCTGAAGATCCAGATCAAAAGAGATATAAGATGCTGTGTTTAAATGCCATTGTCTTGCAAATTACACTTGGAGCCTGTTGAGCTTTAAATAACCCAGTAACTTATGGTCTTTTACTGACAGTTTTTTCAAGCCCACAACTCTCTCCCTTCCCATGTTAATTCCCTTTAAAAAAGTCAGCTCTCCTCTTAAAGATGCACATTATAAAATCAATTTAACTTGTGGAAAGTATCTCTTAACATTATTGGGAAGACTATCCTGGTTTCCCTATTATTTCTTGTGAGCCAGTTTAGATCCATAGTTCAGCATGTAAGCTTTGTTTTACTTGCAGGAAAAGGCACCTGCAATTGACTGGCTGGCGTGTCTCAAGGCAGTTTTCCATCCTGTGCCAATGAACCTCTCTCAGCCAGTTGCAGTGCATGACATGGATTACTTAAGCAACATGTCACAGCTCATCGAGAGATGGCACAAGGGAAGGTAGGAGTCAATATCTATGGCTGCAGTTGTTCATGCCCCAAGAAATATTTTATTCAAATACCATAAATTTAATAGATTAGAGGCTGCTGTGTTAGAGGCTGCTGAATCCAGAAGCCTAACAACAGCAAAGCTGCTGTGGCTTTATATACACAGGTTTGGCCACTGCTATGGCTTAGCATATATTCCCAATAGGTTTGCATATGCATGCACCATGTATGAACACACATCTAAAATAATATATTTATGTGTGTCACACAGACAGAGAACCCAGTGTCTTGACTGGCACCCATTCTCCCATAGCACTCATACCAACATGAACACAGACTGATTATATTCCTCAGCTCCAGCTGATTGGGATAGGTCTAGACTAGTGAAATATGTGTGTGCACACGCATGATGTGGCTCAGTCCAATAGCTGGTTTTTGGTATTTAGTCTTTCAAGAAACTGGCCAAGATCTCCCGGTGTTCCTTTGTCTATATCACATGAAGATATGATCCCCTGAGTCTTGTGGCTCTGCTTCGGTTGCTGGTACTCTGGTGTCTTCCTGTTACAAGGACACCTATATTATCAGGTCTCTTCAGTAGCTGCTCCCAACCACTAGTATTCCCAATAGCCAGTTCTCAGACTGCTGCTCTCTCCAGAAGCTAGGTGGATCCAAAGTCCCTCCAGTAGTCAACTCAGACTTGTCATCTCTCCAGCATTCAGTTCCATCTTCACACACAGTGAGTAGAATGTTACTGAATAATAGCTTTTAATAAGTTAGGAGGACAAATCCTGGTTAACATGTGCAGGGCTCAGTCAGGCAGACGCCCTGGCAAGCACAAGTTTACACTCAACCATTCCCTCTTATCAGCTTTCCTCTCTATTTTCCCACATATATTGTCCCAGTCCACTATGATCCTTCCCTTTCCCTGCCTTTGGTCCTTCCCATAAACATGCCATCATAAATCTTACATAATCCCACAGGCCTCTCATAATATTCTATATGTTTCACCCTGTCCTAAAAAGTATCCTTCTCCAGCTTCCCATAAAGAATCCTGTGTCCCAGCAGAGAGTTACCCCTTAAGCCTCCACAGTGTTTTGGGGAGTTTCTGTATTCAACTCATGTCAATCATCCCTCTTTGATAGCCCCAGGGGTATTCTGTTTAGAGTTCTTTGTCGTCATTGTTCAGGTTCCTAGGATTTCTCAAGTTACTCTTCTGACACTTACCTTGCTTCTGTGTTTATGGTTACCAGCCTTCAATTTTCTGTCTACAGGGTCCTTCACATTTATATGATTGTTTGTCTGGTTGGGAATCTCTCCCCAGCCCTTGACAGTCAATTCCAAGATGCGCGCCTGGAGCTGTATAAGATCCTTTATGGAAAAATGGGATCTAGAATGGTGAGTTAGCCTTTTCTCAATTTCTTCAGCCTCCCCAACAGCTGAACACTGTAGCTCATGCCTTCTGAATGTTATCTTGATACCTCCTTAGATGGATGGAGTTTCTTAGATCTGGGGAGAAAAACTACTCTCCCATGGTAATTAAGTGTTTCTTTTTTCTCAAAAGAAATGTATGAGTAGATATGACCCTCAGAAGTTTAGAGAGCTGAGTGTACTGTATCATGGAGTAGGGTAAAATATATAGATGGTCACTTTTCTTCTATGGCTTTTTGTCTGCTAATATACAAATCTGCATCTTGAGGGGAAAGAAATAGAGTAAATCATAAGGAAATAAATGTTTTACTAGAAATGTTTACTGTGGTAGCTTAAATAGAACTGCATTACTTATTCACTGCTATCAATTTTAGATAGTCCACAGATTTCCTAGTTTTTGTCCTCACTCTCATGTGTCTCTACTCCTTTGTTCCTACAGATCCCAGCTGAGCGCTGGAGGAAGTGCTTGACTGATACCAGCTCTTTCTTTGAGCCAGTCCTAGGGAAGATGATCGTGCAAGAAATTTTTCCTGAGCAGACCAAGAAATTTGTAGGTATTCATCATCTTAACCCCTAAGCAGAGTTCAGCTTCACCTCTTTCGTTTTTTGACATGTCACCTTAAGACCACATCAAGGCAGCAAAATCATCTGTAGGTTTCCTACCTTTTGTTCCTCTGCTTATTCACTTCCCCTCTTTTTTTGGGAATATGTCAGAACAAGACATTGATGTCATTTTAGAATAATCAGTGCTAAATACTAGCTATTATCTTTGTCTCAACTGTTAGAAAAGTCATATTTGCAGCACCAATAGCTATGACAGCCCTATAAATGCATGCAATCTCTGTATACTCCCTGGAATAAAAGTATTAACAGTATTCATCATCAATGTGATTTATCTCAATAAGATTTTAAATTGCAAAGACACTAAGCAATCATATGAAAACATTCTGAGTGGATCCACAGTAAAAAGAACCACCTGCATGCAATGTGGAAAAGCTGTTGTTTTCATCCTGTGGTGGTCAGAGTTCCTTTTTTTTTTTTTTTTTTTGAGGAAAGTTAGTGTAGCGCCTGGTTTAGCAGAGTTTGAAGTCTATCAAGTGACAAGAGTAAATAGCACCAAGAAAAGCTAAATCTCTGTAGAAAATGAAATCTTTTATCACACACACTCAAAATGGATTTTTCCCCCCAGATACTCTGTGGTTGAATTGTTAGAACATGGGAAGATGGTAGCTAAGAGTGAGCAATGTTTTTGTGCAGTTGAGACCATGCCTTCTTTTCTCCATGGCAGGCTGAGCAGATGTTCTCTGTGATCCAAGATGCCCTCTGTGACCGCCTGGATCAGGTGGAGTGGATGGATGAAAAGACTCGCCGAAATGCTAAAGCCTTGGTGAGTGCAGAAGGCAGAAATTACTGAGGCCTTCCTTTCTCTGAAGCCTCTGGAGAAGGAATGGAAGAGACCTAGACCTTTATATATTCCTACCTGCTGCTACAGGCACACAGTCTTAAATAGATATCATATTCATACTAAAAATTGAAGGTGGTTTTATAAGTGCCAGCATGCATGGGTACATACATTGATAGGTCGGCATAGAGCAGCTCAGTTGTTGTCTGTCCATGAATACTCTGAATTAATTTTATTGAGATACAATTCAATTTTATACATCTAGCAAGGCTAAGAGCTAAAAAGCTGAATGGCAGAAGACAATACAAAGAAAAAGAGTAGAACAACATTAGGCCTCAGGTCGCAGAGTTGAGACAGCAGAGCAGCAGGACAAGATGTCTTCTTGAAACAGAGTAGCTGTCATTTTGAAGGGCTGACTCACAGATCATGCTTACATTGGTTAGAAATAGCCTTTAAAAGGACTTGCAGAATGGGAAGCCAATTAAGTTTCTTTATGTATGCTTGTTTGATTTTTTGTTTGTTATTATTTTAGGTATCCAAACTACAAGTGGAGATTGGTTATCCAGCTCACATACTCCAGACTGACAAAGTGAACCTGGAATACCAGAATGTGAGCTATATAATGTAAACATGCCTGCCTCATTATTACCTGTATCAACTGCTGTCTTGTCTGCTTACAAAAGAGGCTATGACCTCTGGAGCACATTTCATTTTCATTTTTTGGGAACATAAAATGTTCTGGGACCACAGAACCTTTATCTATTGCTTCTATATTGTTGCCTATACTGTCTTCTGTTTAGAGGCGCTGGCCTGATAAAAGTAATTTTTTACCTGTTTGTATATTCTCTTTGGCCTTCAGATAACATTCCTGTCATATCTTAAATTGAAGGTCTTTAGAAATGGGAGAGAAAAAAATACAAGTATTCCATTGGTTTCTCTTTTGATTAACCCTTTTTTGATCCATGGGACTTTTTCTCATTTTTCTTTTTCTCAATTGTTCAATTCATTCCTCACTTATGCTCTATGACAGTCACATCCCCTGTCTCTTCCCTCAGCTGGAGATAAATGAAGACACTTTTTTCCTCAATGTGGTGGCTTGCTTGAAAGTACTGAGGGAAAATTCCTACCTGAAGCTCCTTCAGCATAACCCACAGAAAAAGTAAGTCAGATGTGATCTGAAAAATATAACAAAATCACATACCTGTGGACCAGCTGAGGTTGGAAGGGACCCGTGGAGATCACCTAGTCCAATCCTCCTGCTCAAAGCAGGATTAGTTAGAGCAGGTCTCAGAACTGTCTATATCTTTTTTTCCTGTGGAAGAGGAGGAACAGCAGGTGGGAGCCAGTGGGCAGAGTTGGATTCAATACCTCTGAAAGTAGTTTCACCAGTTCTGAATGTTGCTACAAGTCTGCATTGCTGCACCCTGCTTTAAAGAAACCTTGAATCTGGCAGGCTGTCCTTCATTGAGCCTGAGCCATGCTACCAAAGTACCCACCATTGTGAAGAGAGCACCAGAGCTCTGAAAAAAAACCATTTTTTTGACCATGCACCCTTAAATAAGGGTGATAGCTGGTTCTCCTGGACTTCTTAACAAAGCCAACAGCAAGGCACTGTGATGACAGGAATGCTGGTGGAGTCACCTCAAAGGCAGGACATAGGAAGCTTCAGAAGAAAGACAGCATTGACAGATGGGCTTAGGGCGTTACACCTCCTGCACAGTATTCTGTGCACGACTTCACAGGAGGTTACTAATCCTAATTTACTTGACAGGGAAATTGTGAGGGAGAATGTCTATGAAAACTAAGCTATTAGTTCTGACCATCCATAAACAACTGAAGATTTATTTCAAACACCTGTAACTCTAGGGAATGTGAATTTCATAGTTTGCTGGTGCTGTGTGAACAGTTGAGCTATTTTTGCAAGCTTAGCGAAGGAAAGGATCAAAGTGTGAGATAAGGAGTTAGTACATTCTCTAATTTATTTTTTTATTTTGCTTCTAGCTGGCATGTGCACCCCTGGAGTGTGCATTCATACTATTCAATAAGCCACCACATGGTGGTCTTTCCGGCTGGAATGTTCCGCAGTCCTTTTTTCCACATGGAGTTTCCCAGGTATGGAGGGGCTTCAGAAGTGCAAGCTGAGTGTAGTCCCTGGGCTGCACCATGCTTCCAGGAGGAATCTTAGCAGGCTGTCTGTCTTTAATTTCTTTTTCTCGCTGCATCCCAGAAAGACACAGGAAAGGGGGGAAGCCCATCTTTTTTTAAGTCAGATGGATACTGCTTGATGCATTCTGAGAGAGAGTGATCATTAACTCTGCTGAAGCAAAATCAGAATCTAGGTGAAACTGAACTAACACAAAGATATTACTCCAGAGCAAAGAGGCAGAAGTCACATGTAGATTAACTGCAAAGAAGACATTCCACCTTTACCTCTCATTTTCTAAATTCCAAGGATTCCTGAAATTAAACCCAGAGAAAATAGGAGCCTCACAGAACAACTTCTTGTCAGAAGTCTTTTTCAAATGTATCACAGTTCTTCTATATTTTTTTTAAGAAACCCTTTCTACTAAGCAAATAGATTTTTAACTCTGAGTCTTCTCCTGAAATAGCAAGATTTCTCTAGACCATACTCCTCTGGTTCTGTTCTTTCATCATGTGGAACAGATCTCTTAAGCAATAATTTTTCTTATAATAAAAGCACTCCAAACAGTTGAATGTAAACATATAATTCTATGTCCTCTTTGTCTATAGTGGATATATACTTGTCTTAATACCACCGTACTGAAAAATAAGCTCACATTGTGACAAGAGGATGAAGTTTCAAAGAAACATGTTTCAGTTAAAATTAATTATTTTCTCAATTATGATCTTCTAGTGCTTGCAGTATTTAATTAATTTATTATATTATGAGGAAAAGGACATCTCAAAAGAATAGTACAAAAGAAATTTTTTTAGCAGTGATATGGGCTTTCACTATATTCTTTCCCTGTGAAAAAGTGTCTATGCCTTTTTGTTCCTTTTGCATCAGTGTTAGTAAAGTACATTTTTTTCACTGTCACCTCAGTTGAGTAGACTGATAAGTAAAACTTGATCAGCTTTTGGTGAGTTGGTACAATAGCATTTACTCAGATGATGCTCCAGAGTTTAAACTTTACTGGCAAAAGTCAATTCAGATGACTGTGAGGATAATTTTTAAAATAAGAACTCAGCAAAGCAGTACAATTGTTATAAAATCATAAAAAGGTTTGGGTTGGAAGGAACCTTTAAAGATTGTCCAGTTCCACCCCCCCTGCCATGGGCTGGGACACTTTCCACTGGATCAGGTTGCTCAGAGCTCTATCCAGCCTGGCCCTGAACACTTCCAAGGGTGGAATATCCACAGCTTCTCTAGGTAAAATTTATAAATTATCATCTATAGATCTCCTACTGAGTTCCCAGTGATGCAATAATGATCTAGTACAAAGATTTCATGCTTCAGCAGTGTTAATCAGTGCATGGGAAGAAAGAATGAGCCCATAATTTCATATAATGGGAATGCATTTTGAGTGTTATCTTCCTTGTGAGAGTACTTGTAAATTCATTGCACAGAACCATAGAAATTCCTTTTGGAAAGAACTACTGGAGGTTTCTAGGACAGTTTTTTGCTTGCATGTTGCCAATGCTAGACCAGAGTATTGCAGTCAAAACATCATGATTTTAATCTACCTTGCCAATTTGATGTATCCTTTCTCACTAGACAAAAGTTGCAAGATTGCTTCTTCAAATGTCCTGCTTTTGTACAGTTACCATTGTAGTTGGTGTTTGTGCAGCAGTTCAGACAGTAGAGGTTCAATAAAGACACATATGAACATCAACAATACCTGTCATTACAGCTAATAAAAGCCGAATCTCATTCATAGGCTCTTTATTGTTATGATGGTTTATTAGCAATAAATACTTTAAAATAAGCCCATAGTACAATTTTAAGCATAGCTAAGTCAATTTGCACTTGTATTTGCACTTTTACATGCCTGAGTGACAATACATAGAAAGTGTTTCTGTGTGGTGCAAGAGTAGAATGCTCTTGTGGAGCACATAGTTGTGCTCAGTATAAAGAATGCTCCTTTGCCCTCTTTTTCTTTCCAAAGGCACTCTTTTCATCTTTATTTTTCAGCGCTGTGAATTTTGGAGCCATCGGGGTCTTCATGGCACATGAAATTCTTCACTCATTCTATGGTTATGGTGGGTACTGGCCATGGTGTCTCCATTTACTCTTCTAGGTCCCCTGGAAGAGTACTTGGTACTCCCTTAGAGGATCTGAAATCCTAGTCCTTACATCAATATATACATATATTATTAAGGTAGATGAACTTAAGGAAAACATTTTTCAGTCCACACTGGCTACTAGGAATAATCAGTGACTAGTATGAGGAATATAGGTAAATGTCATAAATAGCTTTACTTCTAGGACTTTTCCCCTCACAGTGTTGCCTGAGGGCTGTCCTGCATGCAACAGGAGTGCACTACAAAGCTCTATAGACTGTTTGGTTGAGCAGTATGAAAGCTACAGCTTTAATGTCAATGGCACCTTCACACTGTTGGAGAATACAGCTGACACTGGAGGGCTCGCCATCGCCTACCAGGTATTGTGATTTACCCACTTCTGCAATCTCATTGTTTCCCTACATAACATACAAGATTGCCCTGCTGCTCCTCTGTCCCACGTCCCCCTCCAGTTCCAGATTTCTTGCACACCTGCGCCAGTGGAACATAAGCCCAGCATGTCCTCTGTTAGTCCAGAGAGAGGTTCCTCACAAAACTTTGCTCATAGCCACAATATGTCCATGTAAGACAACTTGTCCCCTTCACCACCTTTACAATAGCATGCTATTGTACATATGCTTATGTTATACTTGAGGAAATAAGCTGAGACATGAAACAGAATTTTGTGTGATGGTAAAATGGCTCCATAACAATGTTTTCAGCAGTACTTCAGGAGTTTAACTGCTGAGGGTGGTGTGAGATCCCTAGGTCTAAAACAGTACTTATTACATTCTTTCATGAAGAACATTGGGAAGCAGAGAGTCTTTCATTTATAGTCAAATATTTGTGATTTTTTGAAAATAATTTTCATTCTTTCATAGTATAATTACCATGCCCCATGACAATGTGTATATCAGTATCTCTGTAGTAGCATCTGAGATGGTAAGGAAAGTAATTATGTTGTGTTCTCCCACTTTAGATTCATTAAGGGCATGGCCAGCAGCAGAGAGCCTCAGAATGAGGAGAGAGATACAAACTTGCTGATTTATTAAATATATATTAGATTGATAGATTTCATTGACAGAAGAACTTGTGATACTGTCTAAGGAAGATTTATAATTATCCATTTTATCTCTCCACAGGCCTATAAGAATTGGCTGAAAAAGCACAAAGAAGAGGGTTTACCTAAGATTGGACTTTCACACGATCAACTTTTCTACCTCAGTTTTGCTCATGTAATGAATTCTAATCATGTGTCTTTTCCACTCTCCATTTCTTCCACATCCTTACAGTTTGTCTTTCTCAATATTCAATCACTTTCCCCCCTCTTCACAGAACTGAGAATGACCAATGATTCTGTGAGATCCAGAATCTTATTTAGAAGCTAAAAAACATATTTACAGCTCCTAACCTGTTATGGATCTCAAAGCTAACAAAAGGCGTGTCTGCAAATATATCTTTTACAAGCACTGAAATCCACCAAAATTAAGTTGTAGCAGACAACTGTGTCAGGGAAAGCAGGCTTCATTGCCAGCCTCTGAGTACTTTTTTGCTGTTGTGAGCAATCTTTCACAGGGAAAGTGAAATCTAACTGTAAAAGTCATGTATCTGTCCCTCCCTTCCTTCCTTCACTTCTCTATCATGGTGCATAGCTGGATGTCACATCACTCTGATTGACTGATTGTGAAAAAAAGTGTTTCAAATGTTATTTAGAGACAAATAACTAGAAATACATGCACCCATAATTTGCTGATTCTATGGGTAGCTGCAGTAAATTGTGCAGCTATGCATAGCTGTGCTGCCAAGTTCCTCATGATAAATGGTGAGATTTCTGTGCTCAAAAAATCACATCCTTGTAAGTCACTAATTGTGTAAAGGGAGAAGTTTTGTGTGTTTATTAAGTCAGAGCGGTGTGTGAAAAAAACAGCTTATTGGGTCTTGGTGGCAAGATTTGCATTTTAGAGGCTAAATGGCAGCTGCATTATTTGTTGATAAAAAGGACTGAAATAATGAGAATGAAAACTTGAATTGCTAGTTTAACACCAGTAAAGTCATATAATCCTCCCCAAGTCTCTAGAGTAGTAATGGGATTTTGTGTAAGTGCTCTCCTTTGTTGATGAGCACTCATTGAGTTCACCTAAGAAGCTGAATCTAGGCACTGAGACATCTTTATCACTTTTTTAGATAGAGTCCAAGGTTGCATGAGCGTAGCCAAGGTGGCCTCAATTTTCTGTGTTCTGGACTATGCAGTATAGAACCAGGGCAGGTGACTTGTCAGAGAGTGGAATGGGGACAGAGAAGTTCAAGGAAAGGGAAAACAATCCAAAGAAAATCTTGTTGTCAGCCATGTATGCACATTCCCTTGTTTTCTCCAGCGCCCTCTGACATGTGCAGAGAGAGGCATGAGGAGCCTAAGTCTTGTTCACACGAGGACTTCCAGCCAAACTGACTTTTCTATTTTGCTTCCTTTCAGGCAATGTGTGGACACCAGGACCCAGAAAAGCTCCAGTCTTCCCTGAACACAGATCCACACAGTCCCTTGCCACTTCGTGTCTCTGGGCCTGTCAGCAATAGCCAGGACTTTTCCAAGAGCTTCCAGTGTCCCAGTGGATCCCTGATGAACCCAGACAAGAAATGCCGCATCTGGTAGTGCACATGGAAGAGGAGGAAGAGAGATGTGATCCCAGGGAGAGGAAGGCCTGACACATGAAAATATGACCATCTTCTCAGGGCCTCTAGGGTGACATTGTGCTCTTATTCACTCCTTTTCCTTCCTTTTCTTGTTATCCTTTCCTCAGCATTTAATGGCAGGGAAATTCTTAAACTGATCTCATAAGGAAGGAATCTCCTCCAAGGCTCTCAGTCCCAGATGTGTGACAAGTCCCAGGGCAACAAGTCCCAGGTGACTGGCCAGTTCCTAGTAGGCAGCAGCTTGTGAGGAGTTGTAAACAGAAAGACTGTTACATTATTAGTCTCTCTGTTTAGTGCATTTACCTGTCTGCCTCAGCAGCCTCACAGTCCTGTAGAAAGGGCAAGTCAATAAACAGGAGCTGTAAGACTTGTTCATATCTTAAAATAGCTCTTGGGGAAATCTAATGGGTTACTGTGCAAACCACATGTAACTTACAAGAGAGGGAAGAATTCTCTTATTTTGCTAATAAATGGAGACAGGTGCTAGGAAAGACTTAGTGGCTGCAGCTTGTAGGCTGAAAGGTAAGTAACTTAATAATGAAGTTTACTGGAGGCCTTCTCTGCTCTGTTTTTGTTTCATCAGCAAGACTCAAACATAAGGGGAAAGAGGAAACTCCCCCTTTAATGGGAGGATAATTGGGCAGCTGAGAACAGATTATCTTTCTTTTCCAACAATATCTTCTTTTTTTAAGTGTCTAGGGTTGAGGATATGGTAGAGGATGCAGTATGGGAGGGTCACAAAGTTTTCTAGAAGTTTTTGAAGGTTGAACAACTAGAACTCAAAAAGCTTCTCAGCATCCTGAACCTGGTCCTCTCCCTACATTTGTAAATATTTACCATCCAAGCAGAGACATGGAGCTGTTGCAGGATTTTACTTTCTACTTGAAATTGAATTTTAGGTGTTATTTTTCTTTAGAGCAAAAACAGAGTAAGAAACAACATGATTTGGAGTAGCAGAAGTGCCTAAACTACATTCTTAACAACAATGTAATAATTACATCTATTTCAGAGTTTCATAATTAGAAAATTTATATCAATGTTCTAAACTTTACTGATGTTAATAAGTATACAAAATACTTATACCTTTTGCATACTCTTCAAACTGTTCTTGTTTATGGGAACGTTTTTATTTTACTTATTATATTGGCTGCCTGGGGATTGTTTGTGGAATAGATGATGGCAAGTGGAAACATCCCTTATCAATGTAAGCATTTTAAAAATAACTGTGTTAATCCTATTCAAGTACTGACAAATACAGCAAAATGTTTCCCAAGAATGGACTGTTCAGAGATTTTGTTTTCATTAATTAACAAAAATAGTAATAAAGTGTTTGCTTCTGAAAAAAAACCCAAAAACAATTACTTTGACTGCAAAAGCTTTATCATCAGGCCTGTATCTTTTTTTCTGTATTTGTACTGTTCACAACTTGTCTGATGCTCTTAGCTGGACTTCACAAGTAATAAATAAAAATACCTCAAAATAATTTGATTTATTTACCATCATAAAAATAACAAAATTAGGCTTGTTCTTATCATTACCATTTAAACAGTGTATACTCTTCCTTCCCTTCACTCATTCAATTATTTTCTCCTAGCAGCATGTCCAGACAGGTTTTTTTAAGATGCTAATAGCAAATAACATTGCATAACACTAAGTGTATAATATAGACATAATTTCAGTGTTCTGAGTCTACTTGGCTTCTGTGTTTATTGCGTTTAAAAAAAGCAAAAGGTACTGACAATATGCATTTTGAGGAGTATAACTGTTCTTGTACCTATCTTGTTAAGTGTATGGGTAGGTACAGTTCCCTGGAATATGCTTTATTTTTTCTTGTTCTTTCAATATATGTTGAATTTAATAATATTCTATTTAAAAGACAGGGTCACTGGTGAAATTGGTGAGTTCAATTCATTCTTATTATTAGCTATGATGTTTTTACACAAAGAATATATGGGAAGTGCAAGAAGGGAAGGCTGGCGTAGAAAAAAATTACTGAGAATTTATTGTGTTTCTCAAGAAACAAGAAAGAAGGAAGGAGAAAACACTTTCAGTATGTGCACAGGGTCCTTGCCCTTATCTTCAGTGTTCTAGTTCAGTTCCCTGGGATATGGTTGGTGAAAAAAAGCTGTATTGTCCAGAAGGTGATCATGAAACATAGGTAGGTGTTCAAATTGTCATCATTCCTGATCACAGAAATTATTTCAAGCTCTAGCTCATGCATAAAGAAACCCAAAAAACAATCCTGAGGAGAAGAGCCAGATCCAAGAGCAGATCTTTCACTGCTGAATTGCTCAGTATCTCTGAGCCCTCATGCTCCACCATATCGATTACCTCCATTCCTTCCCCTGTTGATGAGGCCACAAATGACTCCTCCATTTCCTCCCAGACTGTAAATGAGGGGAAAAGGGAACAACATCAGCTTTCTTCTTGTTCACTTCTTTCATACATGAAGCCTTTTTACCACTGTGTCTCTCCTGTTTTATTCTCTCTGCTTTCTAAACTTTCAAATTCTCTTCACCTTCACTGTATGTCCACTTCCTCTTTCATCAATGAAAAGCAGCTTTTCATTCATACCTGTTCCCTCTCTCTGCTTCTTCTGTCCTTTTCTTGTTTCTGTGTTTCAGGTTTTGACATATTTTCTTTTAGTAATTGCTTTTCCTTCACTACACTTTGCATCTCATGTTTTTCTCCTTTCCTGTATTTTCCATTACAAAAGTTACCCCAGATACATTCTTTTATCTTTTCAGGGCCATGACTTTAGCAGTAGGCTGTAATAGCCCATAAAAGCCTTGACTGGAGCCTTTACCTAAATTCCATGGGTCCAAGAGCTGTATTTAAGCTTGGATATGGGTCTCAGATCTCTATTTGTGGTCTGCTGCAAATATACTTATCTCCAGCTCTGTCTCTATCACAGCTGTGCCTGGACCCTGCTATTGTGTATCCTGACCTGCAAACTGACCTCCTGGTTTGACCTTGAATGTGCATTGTCACTACAGACTTGCTTGGTAGTCATGGGACTGTGTCTGACTCTATTTTCTTTCATTATTTCACCCTGGCCTCCAGGCGTGTCCTGGACCTTTCCTTTCAGATCTCTGTAGGGTGTGAGGGAACAGCTGAGACAGGAGGCTGCAGTCAGAGTTGCAGGTGATATAAGAGGCCTTAACATCTATGACTGGCCTGAACTTGTGTGTCCCTCATGTCCTCTGCCCCGAGTGAGAGTAGGGCTGGGCCATCACTGGACTGTGTCTGACCCTGGGCACCATCACTAGGTTTGGTCCTCACACTGACTGGTATTCCTCCTTGAACTTGGACTTGTCTCAACATCATGGACCTCCCTGGTGACCTCTTGGCTGACCCTGACTTCCATCCCAGGCCTGTCCTGTTTAGGCCTGTGGGGTGGCCTTGATATCCTACTCCTTTGCAGGCTCCCTATTCCTTAGGGATCATCTGACCTCCACTTCCCCTTGACATATATCTTGTTGTTCCTCCTCTGATTTTATTTTTACAAGACATTTTTTTCTTCTGTGTCCACACCTAATCTCATTTCCTGCCCTTAGCTGCTCTCCAAGACCCTTATTTCTCATCCTCTCTCTCTTCAGCCCATCCTCTCACCTGCTGTTGGACTGCTTTCCTCTTCCTGTTCAATCTCGGCAGTGCGAATCATGCTCTGACTTTTCACTGGTACTGAGCAGTAAGTGGCCGGGAAGAAACTCATCAGACAGATGGCAAAACCCAGGAAAATTATCAGGGTTGAATTAATCCTCATCCTATTTTGCTGTCTAGCACAAGACACTTTTGCTCCTTGCTGCTTTTCAGGTAATGGAGTCTGGAAGTAGCAACCACCACAGTCTTGTTTGTGGCACATTGTGACATCATGACACCATCTGACATACAAAGGTGTTGCATTCTGTTAGGCAGAAACACTGTGGACTTTCACCCTATGTAGCTAAGAAAACCCCAAAGCAAGGAAAGAGTGTGAAAGCTTTTGGGAATATTTTTTTTAAAAGTATGTCTCTGCTGAAAGGTAAAAAAGAGAATGAAGGGGATAGGATCATAACAATAGGAAACTACCTAAAGTGAAAAAAAATCACACTTAATCCCGAATATTTCTGTAGCTGACAACTAACTGAAACTGAACAAGAAGTGTTCTATAAAACTGGTAGAAGTGGAGTGGAAAATGTAATGAATTTCCCACTTCAGTGCTTAAGCAATTATTAGCAAATTGTGCTGTTTGGCTCAAACAGCTTTAGTAAACAGAAATAGTATTTTTTTAATCCAGTCAAATGACAAGCATGTGTTTTAAATGACCTCTAGATGGTGATCTAACAACATCAATGTAGAAACAACTCATCTTGCAAAGCACCTATTCTACTGAGAAAAACCCATCTCATGTCTTATTAACCCTTGCCATTGACTTTGCCAGTCCAAATTGCCCACTCTAATTAAATCTCTGTTCAGACTGCATTTTAGAACTCTGATGATGACTTTTCAGCACTTAGTGTAGAAGACAATTTTCTAGTTATTTTCAAACTCACATTTAAACCCAACCATTTTTTGCTGTACCATATTTCTTTCATACTCCTGAAATTTACGTACAGATTTATGTTAAGATCCCTTAGATTTTACTTTCATTTTGTTTGGTTTTGTGTTGATTTTCATTTGTATTGGTTTTGTTTGGAGGGTTTTTTTGGTAGTCTTGGGGGGTGGTTGACATTTCTTGTTTGTGGAGGTTTTTTCCCCTTTTCTACTATTAGCAATCATCCTTTCATTCAAGCTCTTCACATTTCTTTTCTAGATGCCCCAAAGCCAGGTCGGAGAATTAGCTCATCAAATCAAGATAACAGTTATCCTGGGCCTATGATGGTTTCTTCAGACTTAAGCACATGCAAGGAGATATATAATATATAATATATATTCTGATTTATAGGCATTGAGATTTCTACACCGGGTCTTAGATCAGATTCAGCTTGCTGTCCAAGACATTCAGCGGTCTTTTTTCCTGCTTGTCTTAAGAAGACTTTAGATTTGGCCCAGAAAGTGCTCATTAGAAATATACTTCAGGAGGTTAGAAGATCAATTTCTCAGGAATACCCATTGAGTGGAATTGTTGAATGTCACATTCAACAAATAAATAACATGTTTGGTTGTAAAATAAATTTTCACTCTACTGGATCCTACTGAATGGTGTAATAATACCCAGTTCAATGCACTGGGTGTCAGGAGGTATATACCCTAACACAGGAGTAGGACAGAAGCTTCAACAGATCTGCATCAGAAAGGGTAAGAGGGAGTGGGACTGGAACAAGGAATTTTCAGTCCTGCAGAGCAATTAGTAAAGCAACTTCAAGGGACGTGTTCTCTACAGAGATCTCTGCATCTGAAGTAATCTGTACCCAAATCAGCATAAGATTGTATTTCAAAGGTGTTCTGCATTCCTTACGTGGAGTGTGGGATACTTTCAAGTCCTCAGCTGCACCTCTGAAATTCTTCATTTCACTGAAGTAGGTAAGTAAATAGATGCTAGATGTGAAAACTCTTACTATGACTGAGGTCATGATGACATATTCATTCTGGCATAAGCTCACACTCCTGCTTCAGCAGAAGTTCTTGCCACTGGATGCTTGCTCCTACATCTTTTCCTTTGCCAACACTAGAGCTGGTGTGGCTCAGTTAATGGGGTGTATTAGGTGACAGAATCACTTTAAACACGGGTTTTATTAGGTCACTTTTCTATTGGGTGAGTTTTTGATGCAGTTAACTGTGCACTCACACAAATGCTACTCTGCACTGAGCCAGCAGAAACAGAGGATTGGGGCAGGACAGAGGAAGGCTGGACTGCCCTTTACTGAGTGATGGACACTCCAAATTCAAAAGAAGCCATGGCCTTAAAAAGAAACAGTGACTACACAATCCTTGCTCAAGTACAGAGAGTTCTGACTTCTGTTTTGTTTTGTTTGTGGTTATGTATGTTCCCTAGCAAAGTATATATAAAAAAAGAGGAAAAGCGTGAAATGCAAAATGAGAAGATTTAAGCTTTGAAAAGAAAGATTTAAGCTTAAAAAAAATTAAGCACTACTGCTCTATCTCTGAAGAGTTCTTAAAATCAAACTGCAAAAAAACTTTTTGAAAGAAAAATAAATATGGAGAACCAGACTGTCTGACTAATGTTTTGGGTTTTTTTTCTCAGTGTGGCTGACAGTAATAGAATATTTCTCTGACCATCTCAGACCTTGTATACATATTTTTCTGTCTGTTCTCTGTTTTGAATGTGTGAATGCAAATATGTGCGAAAATTTCAGCCTGTATGCATCCCACACAATAGAGAAAAGGTTGAAAGAATTAAATTAATAATTACTTTTTTCCCCACTGCTTCATCTCTGTTCCCAGAATTAAATCATCCTTTGCCAGCACTGTGACCCCATTGATTGTACTACATTTTAAAAATCTATCCTCAATTAACTGTTTTGTTTAAAACATTGTTGCATATTGGGCCTTAGTTGGACATATTTAAAACTCTTTTTTTGCTTTGGGTCTCCTGGCCTGCACATTAGTAGGCTAACTTCACTTCTTACTTCTGAAGAGGAATGACAGAGGAATGACCCCCATTCCAAAACCTCACTTCACATGGCCTGGACCTTCCCTGGAATCCTCATGGCCCTTTCTGTTTACTGTCACACTGACTACAGTGGAAAACAGATTCCTGCTTAAGGCTGTGCTTTTCTAGCCGGACCAAGAGATCCAGGTTCATTTCTGTAGCCAAGGGAGTGGATTTTAGTGTAGTACAATGACTGCCCATGGACTTTGAAGCTGAGGCTCTAAGGCAAAGAGGAACAGTGGATATGCATTTCCCTGTCCATACAATGGTGGAGAATGAGCAGGATATGAGAAAGATGAATACACTGAAAGAGTTGGATAACCCAGTTAGAGCAATAATTTCTCTTTCTAGGGATTGTGAGTCAGTATTTCACATTTTCCTTCCTTAGCAAATTCTGCAACATGACTCAGTGTGGTGCAAAGATGATGAAAATACCCAAGGCAGAGCAGCCCATGGGCCACTGCTCTCAGGCTGGGCTGAGGGAGGGGGATAAAGCAGACTAGTTAATGTATGCTTTCTCCCTCATCAGGTTGAAAGAGCTGGAGCATGAAATCCAGTAAAAGCAGCTCTCCAGTCCAGTGAAGCTCGGGACAATTGGCAGCACCAGGAAGGTTATCACTGTCTGCATCAGATGACTCTCCTGTGTGAGGTCAAAACCCCATTGGATTTGTAATGAGGAGGTGGATGAGGCTGTAAAGTCATTCCCAAGATGGAGCAGTGAGGGCCTTGAGGCAAGAAGGAGCCAATGAAGGGAAGAAAGGAAATGGACCGAAAGATCATAATCACTGAATTTCTGCATCCTACCCCAAGGCTGTATTCCTCAGAGAATGGGATAGCCCCAGGAAACTAAAGGCATGCCTACTGGCTGATTTTGATGCTGGGATCCAAAACTGATGGAGAATTTGGGGATACTGCAGTCTGTAATGGGGAACCCCAGAAGATGACTGAAAGCAGATTTCCTTGGGAGTGCCTACAAAGGCCAGGCAACAGTGTAGTGGGGAATGGCACAAGCAGAACTTTATGAGGATTCCAGAACAGAAATAAGTGGAGAGACACAGGACAGGACAGAGGGAACTGACAGAGGGTTTTGTGACTGTAGGTTGGAAATGACTCAGCAGCTGCAAGACAGGAATGGTGGTGGGTGTTGTGTTTGAGATGAATCAGCAGCTGCAGCTCAGGCCCACAATTGTGAGTAGAGGTCTGTGGTGAAGGGACTGCAGGCAGTTCTGTATTATGGCTACTGATCTGGTGTTGCAGGGAGTCATAAAGTGCATTCAAATTCCAAGAAACTAATTCCCTTCTGGCAAACCAGGCTTTTAATTTACCTGCCGTGTATTATCATCAGAATGCTAACTAATCTGTCAGAGTCCAGTTGTTCCAAAGCAGGTACTGTCCCTCTCTGCTTTTTCATGCAGAATTCACAGCTTCTGAGGTCATCACTAAAAAGAAAACTTAGAAGGAGCGGTCAAAAAGAGCAGAAGGGTTTGGAAATGTGGCCATCTTTCACCACTAATACAGGATTCTGGAAATGGAAAGTGCTTCTTCTAAGAGCAGATAGCAGCAGCTAGGTTGTGTCATCCCATGCAAGAGCTGGGGATAGCATCCTTCCCCCAAAGGTTTTGTCTATCTCACCATGACACAGAAACAACAAATGAAAAACTCAGCTGGGAGTGATGGACAATTATTTAAAAAAATAGTGCAAACTGGATTTCCACTGAGGTATGGTTTGTACAAACACTTTCTCTTCTCATTCTCTTCTTGTGCCATTTCTGTTTTCATTTGCTCTTACTTGGACTGCTATTATTTATATAAAATTTAAAAGTAACAGTTAACAGTAGAATCACATGCAAGATATACAGTGTGAATCAAACCTGTTTTAAATCTAGTATTCTTTAAGCGCAAGAGTCACCTCCACAAGACAGTCCTTTCAAACCAGCTCAAATGCCGTCACTTTTTACACTTGCTCAGACTTACCTACTTTTTTTTTTTTTTAAATCTAGATTTAAGTGAAATAAACAGCACTGAGTGTAATTTTGAGAAAAGTGAATTCAGATAAAGAAGAAAGTTCATAGTTGGAAGCTTCTAAATCAGAAGATTGCAGAACCTGATTGCTTCATTGTCAACTGGAGGAGTCAAAAGTAGCTTTAATTGTTGAGACACTGCTCTGTGTGGCCTGTTAAGCCTCACATCATTTATTCAAACATCTTTATGTCTGTCATCAGCCAGCTCCATATGCATTCAATAAATATTGAAATATCTTTTACAACAGCCTTACTGTGTTCATTTTAAAATACTTTTATGTTTTTTCTCTAATTTACTTCAGGCTACCCTGACCAAATCTAGACACAATATAAGATATAAATTGATTGAGAAGAGTTTCAGCTTCTTATTATTTCAGAAAATCACAGTTATTAAAGCAAGTTCTTAAGAAAATTAATAAACTAACTAAGATTATAAGAAACACAATGTGGCAATATATTGTGCCTTCTGTTGAGGAATATAGTTGCTTAATATTTTCTGGGTTCTTTTTTTAGCAATTAAATCTAGGAACAGATTTTTAAAAAGCTCAAAAAATCCAGAGACTCAGCCCAACATGCACTGTAGGCTTTCTGCAGAAGGCATTACAGTGCTTGTACAATGCAAGTTATGTTCATTTCCCATGGAATCCGCATATACCCATAACTCTCTTTTCTATTCACCTTTTATGATGTAGATGCTAATTTTTTTTCATTTGTGAAATGATCCAAGGCCTATTCAGAAAAAGATACCATTTAATGACTATTTAATTAAATTAATAACTATAATTAGTAGTTATAATTTAATAAATTAATGTATATATAATTATGGCAATAGAATGGGGCCTCCAAGTGGGTGGAGTCTACATATACCTAGTGTTCTTGAAAATGAGAATGTGAGGCAACTCTGCATTTGCTTATTGAAAATACAAAGAAGAGGAATGGTATAAGAACCGTGGGAATGCAAAAGTCATTAGGTTCATTGTCAGGGCCTTGGATCCCTTTCTCCCCAGGTAAAACATCAGTGACATTGTTATGACATGCTTTCTTTATGAATGGGCAATTATACAAGGTTCTGTCTTAATTTCTCTTGTACCCTTTCCAGAGCTGACCACATGATATAACTGTTCATCAGATAAAGTACACAAATCACCACTGCAGTCTCCTTCCAGGCTGTAATTTGGTTTGGGGTAAATGAGGGCAGTACAATGATAAGATGGAGATCCAAGATAATTAGGTAGTTGATAAGAAAGTCTGTGATAGTTCACTGCTGTCAGAGGTGTTGCTCTGAACTGCCCTGATGCTGCACAGTCTGTGTCATGCTGTATATCCCAGTCACTCATACTAGCAAGGAAAAATATATAGTATTAAAAGAACTAAATAAATAATTCCATGTTTAAACAATTAAATACAATTATGAAGTAAATTTGTCTTCTTTAATCATTCTTATTCTAATTGTGTTTTCTAAATAGCCGTTGAACACTGCTTGTTAACCTTGGTGACTTTCACTTCTGAATTTCCATGGGATAAATATCATTCCAGTTTCTCTCTTTCTCCAGCTCAGAGAAATTTTACTGTTCCCACCTCACTGTTTTTCCTTCAGTATCTATAAGCTGGGATCTGTAATATTGACTTGCTGTAATGGAATAGAATGATGAAAGAGATTGCATTGTCCCTTTAAATGTAACTGCATTTGGATTTTGAAAAGAAGTCAGTTGCAAAACTTCGGTATCTCATTCAAGTAGTACCTGCATGATTGCTAGGTAAGTGGGAGTAATACAAATAGTCTTCAAGGTGTCTGACACCTGGCAGTTGCACAATAAACACTCTAAAATTTTAGAGTGTCCCGGGGTTTTTTTCTTTCAGTTCACTGAAAAAAAACCCAGTCAATCTAAAATTGAATATTTCAATGTTATTTCCTGGTAAATTATTTGAATTGTGTAAAACAGAGTTGTCTGGAGAGGAAGAGACAAGTGTTTATGTCCCATCGTAAAGCATTTGGACTGAGAACTGCGCCACAGGACAGACTGGACAGGTAATAGCTGCAGATGCAGAGATATCTTAGATGCATTGCATTATCTACACCTTCTGTAATGTGCTTGAACTTATCTTTGTTTATTGGATACAGCTCTTTGAAACCTGTGACTCTCGCTTTTACAGATATTCCTTCTGAAATGGGAATACATTAATATTGCCAACAAATTACTTTTTCTGTTTCTAATGCAGGTGAACATGTTCTGAAAATATAGCTGTGACAGGAATAGAATGATAATACTATCATGACTTCTCAGAATTGCAACAGAGAGGGTAGCAGTTGCCAGACTGTGCATTCTTCCCATCATACTCTTGATAATGTGATGCCCAATCTGCAATCTGATCTGTAATTTTTGGAATGTGAACTGTGCCCACAACTGCGGCACCTGAGCTCACGTTCCTTCGTGCATGTTCCTTCGCGCATGTCTGGCAGCCTGGCCCTAGGAAACAAATAGCAGAAGTTGTTTTGAAGATTTTTATGTTGGTGTTCCTCCTTCTTTCCAAATATAGCAGATTCATGAGGGTTTATGTGAAGAAGAACCCCAAAGGTGGAGAAGTTCAAATGCTCTATATTTAGTTGCTTCTGTGACTGCCTCGGAGATTCTTTTCATGTAAATGACACAGTTAACCCTAAAAGTATACTCTTTGGGTTTTCTCACTATGACTTCCTAGTCATGTCTTGGAATGTGTGATATTTTATGTAACATAAACAATATGCTATTAATATAAGAAATATTTTTCTATTTTCATTGGAAAGGATAATACTATACTGTGCATAAGCAATATTAGAGAACTGACACAAAAGATAAAATGTTAGAAATTACATTTGCTTTCTAGCAGTGAGAATTATTCTTAAAACTGCAAAATGATCTTTCGTTAGCCCGAAGTTCTTCTGTCACTTGGGTATGGTTTCAATGTATACCACTCACATAGGGTAGACAAGTGTGTAAAAACTGACCATTTAAATTATTCAGTGTTAAATTACATTATGATTTATTATCAGCTTATGATCTGTCTGTTTATTATTACAAATTTTATCTCCCACAGGTAATGCAACAAAATAGGAGAAGCTGAATGATTGACCTAGTTTAAAGTCATCACCAAGATATATTTAACACTCATTGTATGGCACCATGCAAACTAAAAATGCAGCCAAGAGTTTGTGTTCATCATACCATGGCAAAGAAATCAGTATAGGTAGTGTCAAACATAGCTGCCATACCTGGAGAATTACCACTTCTGAGAAGAAGTTTAGGAATATAGTTTAAATTTGTACTGTCAGTAGTTTTTTTTTCTTCCAATTTATTATTTCTAAATGCTCCTTGACAAAAATGTAACCTGTTCAAAGGTGCTTTTAACCAGAAATATTGTGGAGTTAAAAGTGTTCATGAAATAATTGCTCAGCTGCAGAGCACTCATGGGTCTGCAAGTTGGCAGAGGTTTGTGAACTTTGGATATAGGTCGGCAAAGTAAGCCCAATATGTTTTGTAAGCATTAGGGTATTGATGTGGGTGCTTCCCATACTCCAAGTTCTGAGCATATTATTCCTGCAAAATAAACAGATATCAGAGTTTTATTACTGAATGGTGGAAATGAAAATGTCTCAAAAGAGTTAGAAAAAGGAAATTTCCAAACGAGGAATGATTTAAAACACCACATAGCCTACCTAAATAAAAAAAGAGCAAGAGGTGACATGCCACTTTTTGGAAATTTGAATCAAAACACTAAACTTGTGATCTGCTCTGTGATAGGGATAATCAGTTTTCAACTGAAGTTTGTATACGGCATCACATGAAAATAGGTTGGGAGTCAATGTTTATAGCTGACGTCAGAAAAAACTTAAGATGCAAAGAAGGCTTTAAGGCATAACTATTTTCCTTGGTAATTCAAAACAGGAGAAGCCAAATGGAATAAGTGTATTCAGTTACCTTTTCTTTTTCAATAAACTTGGTGACTCCAAAGGGCAAATTATGGAAAAATGCCGTGGGTGCCCAGGAGATGTTCAGGCGGAAAAATACTTTGTGGTCTTTTCCCCAGGGTTTGGATGAAGGTCACCCGGATACAGAGTTCTTACAGCAGTTCTAGAGACACAACCTCTGATCTTGCAGACTTCAAATCAGAAGATGGACAAGGACTTGAGCACTAATGCTTGTTACTCTGCTGTATGAATAGGAAATGGCCTTCTTAAGGGCTTCAGTTGATCCGACTTAGTGTTTGTGAAAGTCCCACTCTAAGTGATGCCACCATTTCATTTATTTGGAGACTGATTGCCTTGAGCATCCAGGAACTCACACTGAAATCAGGAGGGGCAGATGAGACGTAGATTCTCCCCAACTATTAACACAAAGATTGTAGAGGTTTCAAGAGAAGTCAGGTTAAGAAGCAAGCTGTTCATAGAGGACTCTGGTGCGCAGAGCTGGTGCACACAAAAAACCCTGCAGGACAGAGTCACATTTTTTGGATACTTGGTCACTTCCAGTAACTGCTTTGGCTAATGTTTGTAGGAGATGACAACATTGTAATTTTAATGACTGTAGGCTGTAGCATGTACTAACATCAGTGAATAAGTAATGATTAGATACAGAACATTCATATCTTAAAATACATTTTGAAGAGTTGCCAAATTTTTAGTTTTAAGAAGCACTTTTATACCTTCATAGCCTTTAGAAAGGCTGTAGTCTCTCCTTGTTCAAAGCAATGCTGACACAGAAACTGGATCAGTTTGCTCAGAATCTTCCTCAACTAAGTTTTGAAAAGCTCAAAGAACAGAGATATCACACCCTCTCTTGAAAACCTATTGCACTGCTGAATCACCCTCACTGCAGTGTTTGAAAGTTGTTGCTTTTTTTCCTTGCTACCTCTTAGAAGAGTCTGGTTCTGTCACCTCTGTGACCCTGTTGGACACAGCAATTAGTCCTGCACCTTCCCTTCCCCTCCCCTCCCCTTAAGCAATCTCCATGATAAACAAAAGCAGCCCCCTCAGTCTCCCCTTGAACAGTGTTTTGACCCTCTGTTTGATGTGCTCCTGTTTGTCAGTGTGGGGAGCCCAACCCTGGATGCAGTCTCTTATTAAACACAGCTTAACCCCTCTGAAATAGAAGGGAAAAATAATTTCTCTTGACGTACTGCCTACAGTATTGCTAATGCAATCTAGCATGTGGCTGACCTTCATTGATGCAAGGACACCCTGCTGGCTTATGTTCAACTTGCAGACTCTTTTCTGCAGAGATGGTCCCCAGCCAATCTTTCCCTAGCCTGTAATTTTCCTTCCCTATATCTAAGACTGAGTTTTTGTCTTTGTTGAGCCCCATGAGATCCCTCTTGGACTCAGTTTTATCAAGTAATCTCTGAATGGCAGCCCTGCCTCCCAGTATAGTGAGCATTGCCCACACTTTGGGGTCATGAATTTACTGAAGGTGCGCTCTGTACTTTGAAAGCATTTGTGATACCATCAACAGTGTGAACCAACTCTGATTAATCCAGTAGTGCTCAGTCAGTCTCTCCTAATTAACACAGAGAGCACAGAGACATGTCAAAGCTTCCAAACCACCAGCTTGTTGTTTCATGGATAAATAGGTTAAAAACTAGGGAAGTCACTATGGAGATCATTGGGAATAACTAAGATAAAATATGATTTATATTTGCTATGCAATTGTTGAGTGTTACACTGATACTTGAGCTTGCATTTAGTGATAGTGGATGCACACTGAGCACACTTCCACACTGGGACATAAGGGCTGAATCAAGGAGAAATGGTGTTACTACTGAGTCACCTCCTGATGCTGTTTTATGGCACCAAATTTGTGGTGCCTTGTGATCTTTGTGTCACATCACCTACACTCCCTTCAGCAGCATGAGTGGTATTTTTGTTTGTCATTCAAGGGAAAGGTGTCATTTTGGATCATCAAAACAAACAAAAAATTCCTTGGTTAAGAGGCAGTTTAAGGAGTATTTAAACATATTTAATTGCTTGGTCCATGGCCAATGATAGTAAGAGACTTTAGGGAGGCTATAAATGGGCCTCTGCCTGAGAAAATTAATGAATCATACTTGCAAAGGGAATGGTAACTTTTTATTTCAAATCCTATTCTCAGATTCTTTCATGAAGATAGAACACTTGCTCTAAGAGTTTGTTTTTTCTAAATGTCAGTCCTATTCAGGGTTATGTAAGTCAATGCAACTTCTTTCCACTTAAGAAAGTAGTTAGCTGTCACTGTGAACATGCACTTCAAAATCTCCAGGACAGTTTTCATAACAAAAAAATTCAGCTGTGCCTGGAGTATGCACAAGTGGCCAAAGACCTGACTTCTCAGGATAATTTTGTTCTGTACTCAGTTTTAATCAATGCACATCTGTTTAAGGGGACAACTTTCTGGTATATCCAATATTCTCGGGGGAAGTGTGTGATGATTAATTTTGATCATTCATCTGTCTTTAATTGTGTGGTTAGAACATACCTCTCTCTGCAGTGAAGTACAATTTCTCTCAAGTTCTTGGTGAAGATGAGTATAAAAATTCACTAATGCAAATACATCTCTTGTAGCTCTTTGGATGTCCTGTTATATCAGGCCCAAAATTCATTACCTAATAAAATATAATCAGATAACATGAATCTGAAGAAAAATCCTGCTTTATTCAACAGGGTGAATACAACAGAATCTGAGGAAAAACAAAAATTCAAACAAAAAGATCCCAACCATCAAGTTTTCCAGCAGATGTATAACAAATTACTAATAACTAAACAAATTACTAACAAATTACTAATAAGTAAACAAATAAATTATTTTTGTTCTACTAGTTACTTTAATACATGCATTAAATAAAACCCAACTAATTCCATCTTATAGGAGATTGGTTATTTCTCAGTGCTTATAAAATTTTATTTTAAGTTTAGTTCACTGCCATCTCTCTGGATCAGTTTCCTTTTGCGTACAACACTCCAGTTTCTGCCATAAAATTTTCCATGAGGTGTATAACAGTCCTTTTCCCAGAAGCTCAGGACAATGAGTTCTGCAGCCCTTGACTATCTTTCTTAACTATTGCAATACCATATCTGCACAAAAAGAGCAGAATTACTCACACAGTAACACAATAACCTGAACTTTGCCTGGCTTAGCTATCAAAGCTGATTAATAGACAACTACTTCTGAACAGGCCATTACCTAGCAGTAAGTGTTCCTTCCCAGCAACAAGTATGTTGAAGAATATCCTTCAGGATATTCCTTTTGAGAGGAACATATCCAGCTTCTGTGCTTTTTCTCAGAGGAGACCATTTAAACTCTACTGGCTTGGGATCTAGCTCTGATAAAATCACCGAATCAAAGATCTTCCAATAGTTAATGCAATAAACCACTGTCTTCTTTGTCACTTCTCTACCAGAAAAATTCTGCAAGCAGGTCTTAAGATACCATAAGTGGAATCCACTATTTTCATTGTTTATTCATTTTCTGGTGTTGAAAGCAATGAGTTCACATAGGCAGAGATATTTGTTTTCACTTTAGGACCAATGGATTCTCTAAAGTAATTTTGCAGAACAACCAGTCAGATCTGACATCTGCCCATAACCTTCTGCTACTGCCAAAACTTTCAGAACAGGTGAAGACGTCACTGCAACAATCTTCAAGACTGCAATTTGAAGAGTAACAAGTGCAAAGGTATTTATAGGACCTCTTATATTGTGAGGGAAATGTTAGGAAGCTGCAAGGGCTAGCTGTACCCTAAGAGATGGGACAGAGCCTGACTTTACACCAGACAGGATAGGGGCCTCCCATCTGGGGTACAGTCCCACACTGCTTGAGCAAGGTGAGTAGGCAGACCTGGAGATGGTTGCTCAAGCAAGAGCCTAGATTTTCAAGAAATTTCGTGGTGGTGAGGCAGGTCTAAGATCAAGCCAGGAAATTAATCCATTGTCAGAACGATCTCCAGTGATGGTGACAAGGCCTGCTTATCACAAAGTACACATCCAAGCTGACAAGGCAAGTGTGAAATCAAGCTAGAAGCCATGGAGCCCATGGTCAAACATGTTCCTTTCTTCTGCAGGCAGGAACTGAAGACACAAGACAGGCCTTAAACCAGGCTTCTATGCTTCTGGGAAGAGTGTGTATGTGTAGCTTTTTTGAAGGCTCTTGGGTGGACTGGTCAGGGTCATGAAAACCCTGGATGCTCAGGAACACGACAGTAAGGGTCTCCTTCCAGCAAAAGTGTCCTCACATCCCTCAGGGTTCTGGAGTCAGAAAGGACTTTACAGAGAGTGGATTAGCTGTTGTGGGTTTCCACAGGACTATTTCAGGGGACACAAAACCAAGGGCAGACTATTGAGAAAGAGAAGAAAGTATAGGAAAATTTGAGCTGCAGAGTAGAACTCAGAGTGCCTATGAGGTTCCTAAAGGCTAGGTGGGCTTGAGAGACAACAGGGGATGAGTGGGTAAATTCACTATATCCTTGACAAGATTTGGGAATGGGGCAAGGCAGAGGAAGTAGGGGAAGGAAACCCTAGGGAACAAAGGAGGAAACCTGGAAACCTAGGCTATGTTAGAGACCATACAGACTTAAAGGTGATGAGTATGAGGCTGGAGATATCAGGTGAGGCTGGTCAGGACCATTAAAGCCTTTTAGTACACTCAGGGACCTGACCAAGGGTGGGGCAGAGAAACAAAACCAAGGATTTTCAGTCTGCTCTGAGACTTCACAGGTTGCAGTAAACAACCTGTGAAATTTGTAGCATTATTTGTAGCAAGCCATGTAACCTGAGATGTACAGTTGAATGGCTCTACCAGGAATTGCTCTCAGGATATTGTTAAAGACAAACATTTAACAGGGCCCAGATTTCCCCTGTTTGTGAGGACCAAAGTTTAACCTCTGTCATCAGAACTTACCTTCAAAATTCTTCCTCTTACACCAAAGCATATATTCAGGAGTTCCCCTAATGGTGCTTTGGACAACTTAGAACTGTAAGTACTAAGTGGTGTCACTTGTTGCCACAAAAAAAATCTTGATCTTTAGGATCAAGGAGAATGTCTACTGAAAAAGCAGGATCTACTCACTCATACACAGAACTTTATAGTTGCTGAATGAAAGACTTAGCTATTCTTGTGGCATTCCAGGCCACAAAATAAAACTAAATAGTAAGGTGCTTTTTTTTAATAATGGTTTTTCCCACTCTGTTGTAGGCTGGTTTGGAGATTCCTGGTAACACCCTTGGGCTACCTTTAAATTCCAGATCTCCACTGAGGAAATCTGTATAAGAAGGCTCTCATGACTTGATTTCAGTATCTTATACCTCACTGTTGATGCCTTAAGTTTTAGCTTTCATATTTTCCAGATTCTGTATTAGTACATAACTCTGAATTTCATATGAAATGCTGGCAAGTTCTCTTCACAGTTTATTCAGGAAAAAAAAATTCTTTTCCAGCCCCAGAACCAAGGACATCATTGCAGCTTCAGGCCCAACAAGTGTAAACAACAGTGAATGGATGACAGCAATCTGGGAGGATGGGACTCCATAACCTGAAGCTGTATTTGGACAATTAACCCCAATATGTAAATGGAAAAGTGTGAAAATGTGGGACCCATTGTCCATCTTGGGTGGAGCCATGGCTGGGCTCCTGCACTGCCCAAAGTGCATCTTTTGAAGGCCTTTTAATAAATACCTTCTTTATTCCTTTAACACTGTCCAGGCTCTCTTCCAGGGAGCCTCTCAAGGCATCACTGTCACGATTTTAATGTCAGTCTACAGTCCAAGTGGAGATCCAAGCCCTTTTTTCTTTTTCTTTATTACCTATTTTTGTGTTAGGATCCACTACCAGTTCCCTATCTGCAGGAGCAGATTATTGGTTTCACATTTACTCAGTCCACCTTTTATAAAGGAATATGCTTCTGCTTCTATTGAGTACATGAGTCCATGGGACACACTCCCTTGACAGGAGGCTGGGGGTTGGTCACTATGTAAACCACCAGCAAATAAGCTTCCCAACTTTCTCAGAGAAAGCTTTCTGGCCTGAGCTAGACCTCAAAGTAGACAGAGTAGAAAACCATCTGTGTCTGGGCTTCCACCCTGAGGTAGAATCGTACTGACTCCCTCAATCAAGGTTTTTTAGGAATTAGTAATACTCTTGGTGATCCTATTTCACTAAGAGATCTCCTTCACACTGCCAATATAACTGCAGTTATCAGAGGTCTTCAATTCTCTTTTGGCTTTTCCTGGAAACGTTACAAAGTCTGCTGCAAATGTTGGGGGGGAGGGATAGGTTTTACAAAATCTAGTGATCTTTGTGCTGCTTTTCTGTAACAGTCAGTAGTGTTATTGCTGATCCCTCATCCAACTGACCAGGACCTCAGGAATGCATCTTTCAGGGAAGTCTCTGCCTCTGCTACCATTCCTCACCACGAGTAGCTGTCCTTGCTTCTGCTAATCTGAGTCAAGAAGTAGAGATCACTTCCCTTCAACTTTCTTAATCGGGCTTACTACACACACATTTTCACACACAAGGCCACACTATTAATTAAAAGAATTCAGTGTAATATTTTATTTACAAGCAGCTTCCCTCTAGCATTTTGCACTCCTCCAGGACAGAAGATGGATTAATGGAATTACACATCAGGATTAGTTGCATAATATAGAGTAAATCCTTCAAGGACACATATGCCCTGATATAGTTTATAATGTATTGTTAAGTTATGTCTGTTGCTGAGTTACCTGTGATTTACTGGTGGTGAAGTAATTCATATTTACACAGCAGATGAGATCTTGTGAAGATAAGAGTTTCTCAAGACTGGTGGAGATAACACCGCTAGTATTCTGCTTCTGGAATATCTAGTTATTTTCCTCTGTTACTTTGTTTTGGTTTTTGATAGATATCATTACTCAGCTGTGTGATATCAATGTGTACATAATGCTGTGCATTTCCATACAATCATCCTCAGCTTTGTTTTCCTATGCTACAGAAGTAAGATATATAACTTGAACAACTGGAAATATCACAGTCCAACAGGATTCCCTAACGTATCTGTAATACATCAATCAATTGCTGCCTAGCTATTATTACAATCTTCTCAGATGGAAGATTATCCATTATGGACATGGAGAAACTACATCATTGTTTATTGCTGACTTGGTGAATTCTTGACTTTCTGTTCAGTGTTCTCTCTATACTTTGACTCTCTCTGTCATTTGCTTTTTCCTGTACTTCTGCTGCTCTCATTCTTTTCTCTTACAACTTACATCTTTAGAGCTTTTATTAGATGTTGAGATTTCAGACAAGGAATTGCAGTACAATCAGAAATGTCCAGGCTTCGGGAAGTGTTGAAAGACTGGTCTGGTTGTAGGTTGCACTTCCAGTCTTCCTCTTAAGGTGGCAGTGTAAACTTGGGAATGCGATCTGTGCACTTGGTTTTTGCTGTTGCTGAAATGACAGAATTTGTCTTGTGATATCCAAACTGGGAATTTTTAAGAGATAATTTTTATGATGAAATTCTTTTGTGAATTTCAGAAAAAAATAGAAAATGTGGTTTTATTTTTAAGGTTTGAGCATATATGTGATTCAGAGAGATTATATGCAAAAAAGACATGGAAGAATAAGAGTTTCTGAATTGGTTTGGCAGTCTGTGGCTCTGGAAGAACAGGCAAATCTTTGTGTGAAAATTTGTCCAGGCAGATGTTTGGGAGCAATACTTATCTCTGACAGGTAAAACTTGTCTGTGCTCTAACCAAGATAACTTGGCTACTCAGGGACTCTGAATGTGTTAAGCATCTAATTATGCTACTTTATTTGTCTATTTAACATGAATGTGGGGGCCCAAATCTGGAAGGCAAATGAAGAAGAGATTTTCAATTTGTAATAATAAATGAATTGACTTCCCCTTCTTTCCTTTCTCTTCAAAAGCCCTCTGTGTAAATTCTCTTGATAACACTCATTACATAATCTTGTGTGCTTAACAGAAACCTTAAAAAAAATTTCAGAAGATCAAAATGGGGGATATCTACCATGCCCAGTCAATTTGGTTTCTCCTTTAGGTTCAATAGGTTTCCTTATTTTTACAATGCCTTTTATCTTTTGCATTTCCTGCTGCTCAGAGTTTGCATTCCTGTGGATTTTGTGAAAGACTGAGATTACACTTACATCTTTGTAGTAACTCTAAAATATCTCGCAGTTCTCGCAATTCCCTCTCCCCCTGAAAAACCTGTAAGATAAAACCAGAAAGATTAAAAATAAAAAAGCACTCCCATCCTGATTTGTCACCAGAAAAGCACTTTGGATTTAATCTTACATACCTCCAGCACTCAAAATTTCCAGGAAGGTTAACAGGAGTTTTGTAAGAACATGGAATGTAGGGGTCAGGAACATTCAGAAGGAAAGGAATCCATGTACTGTGCAAATTACGTCTGTCTCTACATTAGCACTGAAATTACTTTTATAGTAGGCCAGGTAATAGCTGTGCTGATTTAATTTTGAAAAGAAAGAAGGCACTGAAAAGGTGGCTGGGAGGAAAAAAAAACCAGGAGACTATGTGAAAAATTCTCCTGTAGTGTTTTTCTCTAATTCTCCTGTTATAATTTTTACTTCTCAAGTACATTGCTGGCAAATACTAGCTTGAATTTCAGGTTCACCAAAGGTCACCTCATTCACACTCAACTATTCTGATTTGCTTTAAAAAAAAAAAAAATCAAAAATTCAAGGCTGACCTAAAAGGAATGGATTGTACTATAAAAAAAGTGCAGAGTATTGTCTCTAGCATGATAACAATCCCCAGTGACAAAAGTGGTTTTTTTCCTCCCTTGTATTTATGGCAGGTATGGGAAAGTCAGATTGGTTGTTGCTGAAGTATCTCCACACATTGGTTTATTTGCACTCAGTTTCTATAGTCCTGCAAAGGGCAGCACATCCTAACTGTGCCATGTATGACATTGGTAGATACCCCAGAGCCATGGGGTGACTGAACTGCACAGAACCAGCATTGTTCCACCACTGCAGGTCTGTTTCAATTTTGTGTAGTTAGACACTGTGGTGTGAGAAACAGATTTGGACAGGTTGTGCTTTTCATTTCTTCATGCTTACATTGCTATGGATGGCCTATGCATATGGAAGGGAATTTGTGTGGAAGGAGATGTTGACATCTGCTGTCATATTTGTTAGAAGGGGTCAAGCTGGAATCAAGAGAGTGCAGGAATCAGGTCAGTCAGAATTACCCCATTTCAGAAACAAGAGAAGTCAAGGCATACACCAGTAAAGGGCATCACTGGCAGCCAGGATAAAGACACTATTTGCAGAAGGAGCTTGGAACAAGGAACAGGTAGAGCTAGAATAATGTCAGGAGCTAAAGGGCTAGAAGCCAGTCACAACATGACTCAGGAGCTGAGGAAAGGGAAAACCACATACACCAAACCTGTATAGACCTACAATCCACACCTCAACTGCAAGGCCTTATCAGGTCCTTAGTTTTTGAATAAAATTATTTACAGCCTTCTAGACTGAAAGCCCAGCAGTGCTTAAGTGGTATGGTCATGATGTGCTAAAGAGGTTTCAGTCCCTACCATATGCTTACGTATTTCACCCACCTTTCATCTCCGTACTCTATTTCTGCTGAAAATGCCCTGACCATGAATTACAGGAAAACACTCTTTTGCAGTATTAGACTTCATGTTCACGCAAGTGGGTAAAGGAAAACTATTGAGCCAGCTTTGCTGCAGTCTGAAGCCCTAATGAGAGGTCTGATGAGCTGCCCACACCATGTGGTGAGTCCACCTGAGACAGGTTTGCAGCTGCTGGGGCTGCCATGGCTGCTGCAGCTGGTGCCTCCATGGTTAGCTAAGAACACCTTCCTCGACCTGATGTCTGACTGCTCTTCACTTCTTGTCCCCTAGAACTGCTGTCAGGGTGGCAGCGCTGCCCAGAGGAGGCAGGAATTAATCACTGCTTTCCTGTCCTGCTGATACCACTCTTCTAGGGCTTCCTTGGAGAGACAGTGGAAAGTGTTCTCTGCTTGGGAAAAACAGAGATTGTGTTCGTCTGTCAGAGACTATTAATACCTCAGTATCTAAATACCTTTCTCAACTTCAAGAGGAGTTGCTTCCCCCACCCCTCACAGTGTTAGAAGGGACTCTATTGATATTCTTTAAAAAAAATATTAAAAACACAATATATGCTCAAAACACCTGGCTGGTATAAATTCTAACCTCTCAAAGTAGCAAGTAATATATTCTTCCCATTATTACAGCTTAACCTGACACTTCCTCCTAGATCGGGTCAACTCAGTGAATTTTACATTTAGGGTAAGGTCCCTCAAGTTTGCCTTAAATCATTGGTTTTTGTGTAGCAATTTATGATTTTATAGAAGAGCATACATCATGAGTTTACAGAAGTTTGGATGTTAATCCTGGTTTTGTAGTTCTAAGAAACCTCTAAATAAACCAGGAATTTCATAGAGATGACTCAGTCCTTTTGCTTTATACACTTCTCTCTCTCTGTCTAATTCTTTCAAGATCCAGGCACCCTAAACAGAATTGGTTTCCACTACAGCAAGAGTAGGAATGAAGGGATTTTTCTATTCCTTCAAGGTGCAAAAATACTAGTACAAGTCCAAGTCTTTAGGGAAAGAAGTTTATAAACTAGAACCTTTCTCCTTTCCTTTTATTTTTCTTTTTTTTTTTCCCACTTTTTGTTTTTTCTTTTCTTCCTCATAGCTTCCAGTTTCTTCACACAAAGAAGGATGTCTCATCTCTTCATTTTCATATTTGGTTTACTGCTTTGCAGACAAATACTCTCTGACCATGAATATGTTTTTCTGTGCCAAAATCAAGTTTTGTTAAATAATGAAAACAAAACAAACAAAACAAACAAACAAACAAACAAACAAACAAACAAAAACCCGTTTTGTTAAATAGAAATCCTCATCCCTTTCCTAAATAAGATTTTTCTGGAAGAAATGAGAAGAAATAATGAGAGTTGTAGAACATTAAATGAAAATGAAGTATTTAAAGTTTACACATTAATCTACATAAACTCTTCTTCCAGCTTATGGAGTAAGGTGATTTTGTTTTACGTGGAGAAGGTGGAGTCTGTAAGGATAATTCTTTAATGGGATTTGCAGACAGCTGAGGTGGGAGGTGTGTCCTCCTCTCTGCCACCTTCCCAGAGCCCTGTGTCTTTTAGGGCACGTTCCCACATGTTCACTCACCTTAAAGGTGTTTTGCCTGGCTTGTTCAGCTGTCTATTTCAAAAGTGCTTCCATGTTGCTTTCCAGAGGAATTCAGAGATTCAAAAGGAGGATGATTGCTTCTAAAGCCTAGATTTCAGAATCAAAATAGCCTAGGAATCCTAGAAGCCTAGAAGCCCAGGACCTTGATGCTGTATGAATTCTTCAGTTGCTGTACAGGGTCTTTTTGAGGGGTAGGCTGCTGGCGAGCTACTTCAAAATCAGACACACCTTTGGGCTGGGCTATTTTGGAAACTAAGTAATTGATGAGGCTCAAGTATGGTCTGCTAGGAACAAGTGATTTTATTGTGTGTTTTTACACACACTTTGATCAGCTGATGCAGTTGACTGACAGTCTCCTCTGTAAACTGAGGGCAGAGGAGTGGTGACCTGCAGTGAGCCTTTCCTGACTTTTTCCCAAAGTAGGGATTGCTGGCTTTCAGGCAGCTAGGCAAGAGAGGAAAAGGGACGTGATATGGGGGTACCTTTATTTGGGGAGAGCAATCCCTTCTATTCCCGGATATGGAGTGAACTGAGTCAGAAGCTGCAAGGCAAAAAATCCTGGGATAAACATCTGGATGAAATCTATTTACTCCAGCAGAAGAGGTACGGTGCACTTCACGCTTCTTTTCTTCTCTTTCTTCTGCTGCTCTCCCTGTAGCTGATTCTCACTCTTTCCCCTTAGGCTTTTCTGCCGGTAGATAAATTTTAAACAACCCTGGAGCACTTTTCTCTATCAGATTTCTTCTTTCAAGGTGGAATGCTTCTGGAGTTCCAATCTTATCTGCTTTCACAGGTAGATTTACCAGGTTGCAATTGAATTACCCTGTGCAGTACTTCAGTCACAAATTAATTATGTATTCTCTTGTCTTTCCTGCTTCATGGGTAAAGCTTGCAGGAAAATGCATGAAGATTTGTTTTTAATTGTTATTATTATTGTTATTATTATTGTCATAATTATCATTAACATTATTATTAGGAATGTGTGTGATGTGTAGGCTGCAGTCAGCTGAAATAGTGGTGCTTTTTTGTCAGGATTTTGCTTTCTGTCTCTCTAAAGGTTGCTCTTACTGTGGGATAGAGTAGGCTTAATGTTGTTAAATGTTTTGGGGGTCAGTCACCTTCTGGGTCAGACCGTGCTTTCTCAGACCTCTGACCTGGGTGTCAACACGTACAGTGACTCCTCTTAGACCTTAGATTATCCAAAAGATTGGCTGTGTCTTCCCATGTGAGCACTGAAGGCTGTTTGTTACTGCTCTGCAGGGTTGTTCCCTCCATACAGAGATGTGGGACTATTCATGGAAATACAGCTGGATCTGGTTTTCATTGTCATTTCTGCATGCACAAATGCTGCAGTACTCAAATAACAAATTGCTTCCAGTTGCTTGTAAAATCTGTTTTTTCTTTCCACGCATAACTCTCAACATCTGCGGGAACAAAAAGGTGACTGTGTGGACAAAATCTATACATATGTATATGTACATACATATATATATATATATATATATATATAAAAATATGCAAAGAAGTAGATTAAGGGGGACAAAAGTACACCTTTAGGGAAATAATTATATCATTATCTAGCCTCTGACCAAGTAATAAAGCCAGTTCCAGTTTACTTCAGAGCAGTGGGACTTAAATACACTTAAAATGGGAGGGACAATGGGAACAATAGTGTTTCTGTGGAATGCTAAAGTGTTTACATTTTGATGTGTTCATGAAAAACATCACAGGTAACTGAAAAATAAGTTCTCAGCAGGTTCTGTAAGATCCAAATGAGTACAAAATAGAAGCATAAATATATTAATATATCAAATTAGTTGTATTGATTATATACTAATAATTAATACCAATAAGCAATAAGTTGTAATACAGGTTTTTTTTATGATTATAACATTATCTTCATATTTTTAAGTCAAAGAGATGTGGAAGGAAGCTCTGCTGATCTCTAACCTCCTACTTGAAGCTGAACTATTACCAGCAAGAGATCACATTGCTTTAGCTCTGTCTAGCTCAGTTTTGAAAACTTCCCAGGACAGAGGTTCCTCCATATCTTTTGGTACCTGTTGCAGTGCTGTAGTAACCTCCTAGTGAAAGAGTTTGTTTGGGTTTTTTTCCCAAATATTCAGTCTGATTTTGATGATACTCCTGTCCCTTGTTAGCCTTCTGCTGTTGCCAAGAGGGGTTTGTTCCCTTCCTTTTTGTTGCTCCCATTCACGCAGGCTCCTGTTAGATTGCCACTTCTCTTTGCTCATTGGTCCTCATGAGTCATGTGCTGCAGGGCCATTAACATCTTGTGTGTTGATGGAGGAAAGCATTAAAAATGTTAGTCATATAAACCCTTCTGCATAAAATTCTCTTAGATCACTGTAGTGCAATCCCACTGGCCCCAAAGTTAATGTTTCTTTGTTTCTTTATAAAGCTCTCTGTAAAACACATGCAGTGTGCACAATATTCTCTGTGAAATCAGGGTTGCATGGGGACATGCTTGTTCCCTTCCATTTTAGTTCCATATGTTTCCCACAGCTTTCAACCAACACAAATTAGCCTCTTGCTATTTGGTCACAAATTACGTGGTGCCGATATATGAAAAATCTTTTGCTAAAGAGGGACAGGACCAGTTCTTCCTCCTATTATCCTGCTCTTTCCTTTCTTTTCCCCGGGGATGCTCAGAGTTTGAGGAGAAAAAAAAAAGAAAATGGACATTTTGCAGAGGACCGGTTTTATTACTTTCACGTTTTTACTTATATACAGATATAAAAACACAGCAGGAAGACCTTTGGTGACTAGTGTGTGGGAACTGCTCTTATGAAACCTCTGCTTTTGTGGAAAAACTGTTGTAAGCCAAAAGGTCTTTTGCTGCGTCCTGCATTTTGTGGTATAGAACTGCAGTGTTGTGGCTTCAGCTTGAGTTCTTCTTAGTGAAAATGATGTTGGAATACATACAGTAATTAGCAGTGATTGAATTCTACTATTGTCTTATTCAAAGACAGTGGTAAATATGTTACTATTTAACTAGCATTCTCTGATGGCACACAGAAAGTCTACAAGAGAAGAACAAAGCTTTTTTTTCCTGTCTGACAACTGGTGATAATACCAGAAAATTGATTGTTTTGGTAGTTGTCACCTTCCCTGGCATCAATGTTTGGTCTCTTTCTTTGTGTGAAACAGTCCTTTGAATCTTATTAGCAGTAGATCTCAGCATTATTCACAGAAGGGGGTTAATATTTCACTATAATATTTCCCCAGGGGAATCCAGGTTCAGAAAATGCAATACAATCTCCTAACATTGAAGAGAATTTAGAGTTTATTTGGCCTTAATCTTCTGGTTCCTCTCTGTTGAAGACTCTACTTTTTAAGCAGCCTGTAGGTCAGTGTGGAACCCCCGGGACAGTGGTCACATCTCATATATCCTCTCTAGAATCATCTTTGGAAGGAAACTCTGAGATCTACACAGCCTGAAGCATATGAGCATAATCCCTCAATGTAATTCATAATGACGGAGAACAGAAAGATGAATCCTTATGAAAATTTGGGCCTGACAGAGGTGAAGAAGGATCACATGTCTGTCACAATGTAATAGATCCTCTAGAAATTATTTTCAGTGCAAGAGTTTCCAAGGAAATGTGAACAATTTCCTCCTAGAATGTGATTTTAGAAAATCCACTCTATGAGAATTGCACTGTTCATAAAAAAATAAGCAATATATAAATTAGAACAAGTGAGTGCATGGTAACAGTACCTGTAAAAGTATAACAATAATGTAGTATTTTTCCTCCTGCTATTGCCTGTATTCATAACTATGGTTGATAAATAGTAACTAATGCATTAGAGGTGCCTGGAACAATTTGCATAACTTGCAGAGAGCTATGGTCATTCTAAAGATGTCACTATAAAACATTTGGTTTCCAAATTCTTTGGTGGCTCTTTAGTGTCCCAGACATATTAGTGAGGTGCTTTGCTTATCCTGGAAACAAATGTGGCACAAATAAAGAGGCAGCTCAGCCCAATGCAGGTAAACTGTTTTTTTTAAGAGTTGTGCAGGGCCACAGAGAGCCTTCAGCTCCTACATAAATCTTTCTCAAGCCAGTAGTGAATGAGATGTTCCCATAGTTTGGCTGTTCATTTGTCTAAACGAAATTACTGAGTTTTTATCCCAATTTAGCATAGGATTACCCTGTCTTGAAATCCACAATACCTGTCAGTATTAATTGGTTTGCTCCCAAAAGGTGACAGTGAAATAAAGATGCCAGCTTTCAGTTACAGCACTTCATTTATAGCTTGTTTCAACAACTGTGTTTCCGAGTAGTCAAGATGCAAAGAACAATTGGCTGCTGTGCATAAAATAAAATCAAAAGCATCAATAGCAGCATTTCTGGTCTTTTCTTCTACTAAGACTCCTTCATCTTAATGAAAGTTTTGAGACTAATAGTGGAAAACAGTCTCCCTAATTTCACAAGTATAAAGGTCCTCCAGAAGTCATGTTTCCCCAGCAATGCACAGACATACACAAACCCAATCTCAGCCTAAGATGCATCTAAGGCTCATAGATTTAGGAAGTTATTTGTAGATTTATCAATTTATTTGATTTCCTAAACTTGGCCATAGGTTTCCATATAAAGAAGAAAACATGACATTTTTGCTCTTAACCTCCCCCTCCCCCCAAATAAAAAAGCTGGTAGAAAAAATATATTAGACACTGGGTAAGGAACACAAACCTGGAATAAAACTGAAAGAAAATCCCTATTGACAAGGCCTGGAAGTTTTGATGCAGAATGAGGTTATACATCACGGAAAAAAATTGTTTTGTGACTGCTTCAGTGATAATAAATAACAACTAACAACTTCTGAACCACTAAAACAGTTCTAGCATGAGATTATTCTTATGATGGTCTCAGATGCAGAATTAGAAAAAAAAAAAGTGTTAATGCAAGCAGAATGCCCTGCTGGAAATGACTGATCAAGGTTTCTATTGCTTTTGTGGCAGATAGTTAAATATCTGAAGGGATAAGAATTCCCTATCAGTTTCTTGTCTAGTAACATTGGCAATTATTAACCTGTTTAATTTATTTCCAGAGAAGCTCTGTTTACTCTCAGCTGAAGGGGCTTTGACATACATGAGCAAGAGGTCCCACTTAACTTGCTGAGTCTTGTTGCTGGTGCTGAAGAAATTTGCTGACCCTGTTGATTGTCCAAGCCCCTGTTATCTGGCTCCTTTTCACTTCCTGCAATTATTCCCTAACTCCTTCTTTGGCATTTTGCTAGGTGGTTGCTTTGATCCTCTTTCAGCTGGTTGGCTTCCTCTGAGCAGCCCTCTGCCCTCCTGAAGGCTTTCTCACATTTACATGCACATGCTAGCAGAAGGAAGGCAGAAGATTAATCTCCTCTGGCAATTTCATGATTCATTCTGGAGCATGGATATTCTGAGCACAACAGGGGAAGAAGAGAAAGCTAATATAATATTCTGATGATGTATTTGTAGCTTAGGTTAAAATAATTGCTTTAGAACCCCAGGAACTGACTTTCTATTGGCATAAAGCTTGAAGCTGGAAGCAAACTTAAATTAGAGCAAAGAATGGGGAAATTCCATATAGTAAATTATTGAAGTTGTAGAATCTGATAAGGGAAGAACAGAAAGAGATGCTTCATTGCATTTCTGGTGAGTTCAGTCGTGAAATAGAATCTTCAGATTGGTTGTTGTCCAGATAGTTCACATACTTATAATATTTCCCTGTTCTGAAAGAATAATCATAGCAATCAAAATTCTTCTTTTTATAATGAAATTAAGACTTATTTACTAGTCTTTGCATTCTCTATCTCTCCAGAAGTGAAATGAGCACGCTGCACTCCAAAAGAAGTGCTTAAGAGGCTAAAAGGGTACATATTACCAGCAGAAAGTGCTTGTGAAATCTTTAACCTTGTTTAGAACTGTTTTACATTACTACCTCAGTCAGAATGTGACCTACATTTTATCTTCTCTTGTTTCACAATGGATTTTCGGGTGTCCTGATTTTGTCCTCACCTATCTTGGAAAAACAGCTCACGGCTTCCCTCATTGAATCACCTGTGAAGAAAACGGGCCGATAGTAAGGCATGACCAAGGCTCACTCATGCCTCCACACAGACACATTCCTTAGCTCAGCAACAACAACCCAGGAGCACATCCAGATGGATATTCTTGTGGTTCTCCTTGCCCCTCAGAATTACTGGTTTGCCACGGAACTGTGCTTAACCTAAACTGATCCTGTAAGGCAACATCCAGTCTGCCTAGTGTTACAAACTTAGCTGGGTAAATCAGGAGATCATGTTCCTTGATTTCATAGCTGTTGAAGGGGATGAAGAGGATTAGAAGAGAAGCTTAACTTTGATGTGCTGAATTATCCGGATATGTCTGCTGAATCATTTTTCTGAAAGCCAGCCTCACTGTTCAGTGACATAATGGTACTTTTTGGAAGCTAAGCATCTACTGTAGGCAGCTCTGTTAAGAGACTTAAGTTACAGACTTTGCCAGCTGCTGCTTTGACACTCAAAGGGGCCCAAGTAGTAAAATGCTAAACTCTGTGCTGCGTTTGATCTCTCAGGAAGAAAGTTGGTTAAATATGCAGAAGTTAAATAATTGAAAATGTTTTGAAGGTTCTAAATTCATGTGACTTCATTTAATTTTTTATATTAGCAAATTTGCTTCCCCTAGTTTTTGACATTTATATGCTCAGTACATTGCTGTAATGTATTAAAAATTAGTTGATAATTAGAATGGTATGTTTTAAATGAGGTTAAAATGTTTCCCCAATTATGAGACAGAAAATTAAATGAGAGTAAAAGCATATGCCAGGAACATGTAACTCACAAACCTTTGAGACTTCCCAAGCAGTGTGCCATGACATTTGCCAGTATTTCTGAGCTCCTTTTCTGGTTTGCTCTTTGGCCTGAGATCTCTGGCATTTTAAGCCCAGTTAGAAGTTGCTGCAATAAGAAGAAATGTTTGACAATTTTGCCCTCAGTTTCCAAAAGCTGAGCGTAGTATTTTTTAGTTGACTTCCTTGTAGCAGTATTGTGAGTTAATTAGTTGTTTACAAGAACTATGGTAATTTTTGAGAGAAAGATATTGTGTTTGTGTCCTCCCATGTCATCTCTTGCCCAATCCTTCCTTCTCTCTGAGGTCATTTGAGGGATAAAGGCTTACCCAGTCAAGCATCAACATATTAATTGTAGCATTGTTTATGCTATTGAAACCCCACTTCCTGCCTCTGAAACTTGTCTTTTCCAGAACCACAGAGTCTTTCTTAGCCAAAATAGTGGCATAGGTGGCAAGCTGACTTCACCAACACTGAATCTTAAGACTTTTGCTTAGAGTGACTCTTCATTTAGTTCCTGTTTGTTTGATCCTAGATGCAATCTCCTCATCAAATCATCATGTCATTAGTTAGTAATGAAATTGACGCATGAGTAAGCTATAGAAGGAATACTTCCCCAACTAGGAGTGTGAAGGACATATAAAAATATCTCGGAATGGCTCCCTGATGTGTTGAGGATTGTTATCCTGAATGTTTTTATTTCTCCTCTGCTTTTCGGGGGTTTTCTAGTTTATAGTGACTTGGGTAATGGGGTGTTTTTGGTGACAGGAAGTGGAGTGATAAACATGATGTTCAGTTATGCTTTGATTACTTGTAGCCCATGTCCATTAATTTACACTTACTCAAAGATTTCTCTTTATCTGTATAATTCTGTTATTTTTTGTTTTGCTTCATCCCCAAGTTTTCTCAAGTGTCTTTCCACTATAAAAGAGAGCAGAATTCTCACATTTCAAGTGGATTAAATCCAGAGATAATGGCATATAAATTTCTTATAGATTCAAGGTCTTGTTGTTCATAAGAGAATAATTTAAAGCAAAAAACACATATTCCTGTGAGCCAGAGAATTCATGTTGCCTGCTTTCCTGTTGTTTTATTGTTAAACTGTCTTGTACTTAAGATGTGTGAGTTGTAAGAAAACATGTTTTGCAATGGGCCATTTATATTCTCTCTGTCTCTGATGTGGATTTTATTGTGCCTTATAACAGAGTTATATTCACAGGTAATGTATCCTCACATAAGTGGTACTACTTAATACAAAGCACCTATTGCTTTATGTAGGATTTATCCCCAAAATCTTGTAACTAAATAATGCCGAAATACATGGAACATCACCAGGAGGAAGCATTTACTGGATCTGCAGGTGTATGGTTTAACTAATGTATTTGCCCCACATGTGTTTTTGGGAGGAGTGCTTAAGACAAGCATTGCCAGTTGTTATACTGTAGTAAAGGGACAGATAGAGGCTGGTAGAAAAACAAGGGCTGGTGTTATCCTGGTTCATATCAGCTTGAATTTGTCATTTTCTACTGTAATCCTTAGATTTATTCCACATCACACATTGCAGCCTGACCTGGGCCATGCTAGATAATTAAGATCAAATTAAACATCTGTACTAGAAAACAGCAGGGGTGAGATAAAAGCACAAAATTTTAATTTGAACAGAGATCTAAAACTGACCTTGTCTGGTTGGGAGAGAGGAATCTCTTTCTATTTCATACTGAAAAACTCGTGAGACAATTTTTTTCTTTAGGTTTGAGAGCCTTTCCTCCCCTTTAATCATTGCCTCCTGAATATGGATACTTATAATTCTTTATTTGTATAAAATCAAGAAATCATAAAGCCCACACCAAAACATTTTTTAATTTATGATTTAAAAGAGGAACCTGAAAATACTGAAGTATAACAGAAATATTTACCTAAATTTTGTAGATTTTGTTATTTTTTAAATTCTGTGTGGCCAACTCATGATTTCGAACATTGGCAAACCTTGTTTGGATGCTGAACAAACACTGCAAGCTCTCTTCAGGTACTTACATAAATTGATAGGAACACTGCCTGGAGCCTTCTCATTTCCAGGCTAAACAGTCAGTTCTCTCAGCCTTTCCTCATCTGAGAGGATAATTTTTTGATTCTTATGATCATTTTTTGCCTTTTGCTGAACTCTCTCCAGTAGCTCCATGTGTGTTTTGTACTCAAGATCCTAAGACCTGGATACAGGGCTCTAGGTATGGCCTCACCAGAGCTAGAGTAGCTCTGAGTAGAGGTGGGGGGATCACCTCCCATGACCTGTTATTTGCTTCCCAAGACCTTGCTGTAGCAAAGTTTGATGGCTGTACTTATAAATTCTTCATCAAGCCCAAAAGATATATGCTCAAATAACCCAGATCTTCATGGAAGACTCAAGGACATGCTTCAGCTATGAGTGACCCACTATGTCTGGAACTTGCTTGATGCATGCTCTTTCCCAGGACATGACCATATTTCAGTTCTCAACAATTTCCTCAGTTCTCTCAGCACTAGAGAAAAAAGTAGTATAGCTAAGTTGTCAATGTTTTCTCCATAACTTTGTATATGGATGAACTACATTTCAGAGCTCCATCTCTTAATTATAGGAAGTGTTGCTAGAACACAGATGGAATCCTTGTTTTCTGTTTTCTATCCACTGTGGGAGCAATTCAGACAAAAACCTTTTCTTAATTTATTGTGCTGTGTGAAGAAGCAACTGGCTTTTTCTGGCTGCTGAGATAACTACTTGCAGAAGGGCTTCAATGACCCATCATTTGCTATTTCTGTGCCTCAAAAAGTGGGATATAAAAACAATAAATATTTTGGTCTAGACAGCTTTCTCTCTGCTGCCACCATACGGCTCAGCACCAGTAAGCCAAGAGATTATGAATTTCAGTGTGTTTTTAAAATTGCACTGCTCTGCTTTTTCCTGTTCTTTTCCCCCCCCTCTTTCGGTGCATTCTAAGACTACCTCAGATGGTAGATGTACACTGCTGATTTTTCAGTGAAAATGTTCAAGATACAAACTGTCTTGAACAAAGGCCATGCTAGCTCTGGAGAGAGGCACCATGTGTTTGACTTTGTTCCTTATCAGCCACTTTTTCTTGACTCCAGGATCTGGGAATCCCCACTCCTTCAGGCTGCCAAAGAGAACAACCTTGCTGCCATTAGGAAACTTCTCACTGATGGAACATGCGATATCTATCAGAGAGGTAACTGGGATTACTTGAAAAAAAATGGTTTCTGTGGAAGGCAAGAGCTTCCTGCAGTGAGCAGTGTGTTAGTTTTGTTTTTTTTTTTAAATTGCATCAGCAGATTCAGATGACTTAACTCTGTGTCAGCAGCTTTGCAACAAAGTGAGTTTTCTGACTTGGTTGTGCTCATTCACTTTATGCCTGAGATCAGTTGTCACTTACAGACACCTGAAGTTTCTGATCAGTTTTCAGATTTTGTTGAAGTGAAGGACAGAGACTGTGCAGTTGTGTGGCTGTACCAGGCACTACTCAAGGGAGGACATAGCCCTCCTGTAATTCCCCACCTCAATGAATCTATTTCTGCTTTTTTTTTCCTCTGCTTTCTGTACAGTTGAACACCTTGACAATTCTCATTCTTGTCCTACTGTTACTAGGCGCAGTGGGAGAGACTGCCCTTCATGTAGCTGCCATGTATGATAACTTGGAGGCAGCAGTGGCTCTGATGGAAGCAGCTCCTGAGCTTATCAATGAGAGGATGACATCAGAACTTTATGAAGGTAATATCACTGGGAATGAGGATGGGCAGGATTCCCTGCAGGAGGGGAGAGGAAGTGCTACTTGTACTTTTGGGAAACTGGATTGTATGGTTCCTGGTTCAATATGTTGCTGAAATGTTACATGGCAAAACCAGCATGAAAATGGCTTCTGACCTTTCTTGGAAGGTACAATTATATTAAACATGAGTACACACATGTGCAAACATGCAAAGGCCTTGTCCAGGGAATTGCAAGGATATATACAGTTTGCTTTCAGACATACACATTAGTAAAAAAAGGGATATCTGCCTGGCCTCCCCTAAAAGGAGAAAAAGGAGTTATTTGGTTGAGGAAATTAGAAATGTGGCCACGGCTTTTGAGGCTAGACTCTTACCCAGATTTTTAAAGAATGCTTCTGGTTGACTACACAGAAATTTTAGTTTGAATCTCAAAACAAATAAAATAATAATATTAATAATGGGTTTTTTTAAATTCTAAAGCCTAGTTTGAAGGATTAGAGGAAGTCTTTGGGAGTCTTGTCTTGACCGTAATCTTCATTTCTTATTAAGGAAATCATAGTCGATCTCACAACTTTCTGTTTGCTTCCCAGAAGAGAGTGACATGTCTTGATTTTCCCTAGAAAAAAAATCTAGAGAATGTATCCTGTTGGAGTTTTTTGCCAATTTGTAAAGTCAGTTGTAATAAATTACTGAAAAGATTTAAGTAGAATGAAACCTCTGGAAAATCTCTAGCACGACCCTTTGCACACAACAGAGATAACTTCAAAGCCAATTCCTTTAGCTGCTGTCCATTTACCATGACTGACACATGAACTGCAGACTGCTGATCAGCCTCAAGCTGCTTTCTTGAATGACATGGTTTTGTTTCTGTGTCTTGCAGGGCAGACAGCTCTCCACATTGCAGCAGCCAACCAGAACACCATGTTGGTGAAGGCTTTGCTTAAGAGAGGAGCCAATGCCAGCACAGCAAGGGCCACTGGGCACTTCTTCAGGCGCAGCTCCCAGAACCTTTTCTATTTTGGTACAGCCTTAACTTCTCCCCTTGCTGCTACAGGAGGGAACCAGTGGGAGGGGACGTGGGGGAGCCTTACTTTAGTCCCCATCTAAAGTGGATAAACAGAGGCTCCTATCTCCAAGTGTCATCAGACATACACCTTTTAGCAGAGAGTAAGACTTTGAGTGTGTGAATGTTATGTGAATACAAATCATACACATTTTATAGATTGGCATGTATGAAAATAAATACATATATTGTATAAAAATTGTAATTTAGTGTCTTCCTAGCAGCAAATTACTTGTCAACCTTCTTATGGAGGTAAACCACTGTAAAGAACATTTCTTCCTTTTAGTGTTGTGTGGGACAGGTCTTCTTTAACCTTTCCGATTAGGATGAGAAATGGGGTGGAATTTTACAAGTTACCTAAAGTAACTCCTCCTTTCATATCCTATGGTTTCATAGCTTGGATAGCTTTCCCTCAGCATACTTCAACCTCTTCTACCTCCTGGATCCTTAATGTTGTTTCTCCCCATTCCTTTCATTTCAGGAGAACATGTTTTATCTTTTGCTGCCTGTGTGGGAAATGAAGAAATTGTGCAGCTGCTCATTGAAAATGGAGCTGACATTAGAGCTCAAGATTCTCTGGGTATGTGCTGTGGGGCTCAATGAATTATATAGAGTAGATCTGGACATTTTAATTCACGCTGTCACCCGTGCATGCAAATATTTTTCTCTCACTAGAAACAGCTGTGGGATGAGGGATATGAGGAAAATAAAAGCCATCAGTTCATTCTCAGTCTTTGCACAGGGCTGGGCTATTCCAGATACTTCATCCAGTCTGCTTCCTTCATAGGTAACACTGTTCTTCACATCCTGGTTCTCCAACCTAATAAGACGTTTGCCTGCCACATGTACAGCCTGATACTGTCCTATGACAGGAACAAAGAGGGACCAGGGTCACTTGAACTGATTCCTAACAATGAGGGGCTTAGTCCATTCAAACTGGCTGGAGTTGAGGGCAACACTGTGGTGAGTTTGTGTGACACTGGTAGCTCTGTACAAAAGAAATGGAGACCTTGAAATAACATCACTCAGATCACGGGTGTTTGTGTATGTTCTTAGTGGGTAGGAGATAAGTAACAAGATTTTTTTTCCCAGAAGTCTTATGTAGACCCCAAAACCCCTTTATAAGAAATTGGTTTATCCTAATGAAAGACATGAGTCCTTAAAGAATAGATATTTTCTCCCAATTTTTGAAGCATTTGAGTTAAACAGGTATTAACAGACACATTGAGCCCAAGTAATTTTTTGAAAGGCTCACAGAAATTATTGTCTTGGTTGTGTAGATTTCATTACTTTAAATGTGACACATGGGAAACCTCTTTGGATACCCACAGGCATTTATTCACAGACAAAATCTTAGCATTTAGTGCAAACCCTCATCCTTCCACTCACTGAAAAGACAAAGGTGGTTAGTGTTTCTTCTGTAGATTCACAAGGGACAGGATAATTTCCCTTGTCACACCTCTTTTCTGATGTCTTAGAAGAGGAATAAAACATTTTTTTCCTAATAGACATGCAATTCCATCTGAAGTCTATTGTCAAGTAACTTTAGTAGTTTGATTAGAATTTAGAGTAAAAATAACTCATCCTTTATGTCAAGCATGAGCTAATAATCAAATGGGCATCTGAAAAGTATCTTCCACTTCTTAACCTGCTGTAATTGTTCCCAAGAGATATGAGAACCACAACAGCTACCAAGTTCAAGGAAAACATGTCATAACTGAAGGCTTTGAACAACTTTATTTGTTCTCAGTGCAAATGCACTATATACTGGAAAGCTTCTGACATCCTTGCCTCCCTTCTTTTCTCCTCAGATGTTTCAGTACCTTATGCAGAAGCGGAAGCAGAATCTCTGGTCCTTTGGCCCCTTGAGCACTGTGCTGTATGATATCACAGAGATTGACTCCTGGGCTGAAGATCAGTCCTTCCTCGAGCTCATAGTATCCACCAAGAAGAGAGAGGTACTGCACTGCGTGGATTCTGTGTGCAGGCCATGGTGATTATAGAGGGGGAATAATGATGAGTTTGAAGGTTCAAGCTCACTGATACAATCCACAGAGCAAGGACTTTGTAGCATGAGCTGCAGAGGACACATGAAGTATAGGGGTTTATTATTGCTTTACATGCAGTTTTTTCTGTGGTGTGAAGATTGAAAGTTATTGAAAGAACTAGGTATGAACAAACTACAGAAAAGGGTTTTCTCCCAGCAGGCCAAAAGATACACTAAGAACCTGTAGAGTAGCTCTAGCAAGTATCTTCCTGTACCTGTGATACTGATTAACTCTCAGAATATCCCTATGAGACAGGAGTACATTCAGAAATCCTAAACTGGAGTGCATTTAAAAACCACTCATTGCTATTTTTCCCTTCATTTAATGACAGGTTATGACTCAAAACAAAGTGGGCAAATTATCTCTGCTGTAGGCTCAAAAGCTTGTGAAGGGATTAATAAGACAAAAATAGCTGAGTGTAATGGAAAGCTTTGATAGATCTCCCTAGGACTTTCAAGGTACACAACTCTATCAGTTGTAATGACCTTAAATAATCCTAACAGGACAGGAAATGAATCAGAAGACACTTCAATTAGCACAGTTCTGCCCACCCTGTATTATTTCCACCTACCAAAATTTTAGTCAAACCTTTCTAACTAAAGTTTGTGCTTCTGGAGAGCTTTGCTATAGAGTTGCTATGTCTATGGAGCATTCATTTGCTCTTAAGTGAAATCCTCTAAATTTCTATGAGTGGGGATACATATGGAAATCCAGGGAAAAGCAGTCCATGTCAAAAAATATAACAAGCTTAGAAGATGTCCCACTTTAGAACACTAAACCGTAATTCTAAAAAGAAAGCAGAATATTGGGCCTCTCTTATCCCAGAACATTCATACAGTGCTTGCAGATCCAAGAATCCTAATTTCAGAAGATAAGATGTCCCCAAATACCAAGAGATATAATGATTTATTTTTCGGAATGCTCTACACTTACTTAGATGCAGTTGCAATTTTTTGATGCATAACTGGTAATTATTTTTTGCAATTGATATGTTTGGCCCAAAATGTTTGCTGCCTCTCTAGAAGAATGCCACGTGTGACCCCATCGCATCATCCCTTCCCAGTTCAATACTGGACTAGAGAAGAACCTTTAGCCCCCAGACAGAAGCAGATTCCTCTTGGATTAAGGGGAATGCATACACACATAGATACTAAGATACATTTTCTGATCCTGAAGTGGTTGAAAACTAAAAAAAAAAAAAAATAGATGGGAACTAAGATATGGGAAGATTATAGTAAGCTTCAAACTTGTATTATCCCTTTGAAAATGAAATGTACTGTCCTATGCAAAGAATTCCAGAATACTGACTTCTGCAGAAACCACAACATCCATAGGTGGATTCTCTCTCATGCCGTTTTGATCCGTTATGATTTTTCATAGCCTATTTCATAGGCTATTCAAGAGTCATGTCCATTTATGGAAACATTCCCTGCACTTTGTGCACTCAGCAATTTTTGGCTGACTTAGAGGAAACAGGGCATTGTAGCAAGAGAAGAAAAACATCCAGTGTGCCTCAAGTAGTTTTTCTTTAAAGTAACCCAGTCACAAAAATTTGACTCACATTTCCTTCTCACTTACTGCAGTTGTCCCCTAAACAACAGAAAGTAAATCTAGAAATATATAATAAAGTGTGTGGCTCAAATTAATAAGTTGTAAAGTACACCTGTCTCTCCTACTTATACTCGGTCAGTCTTCTAGTATAAGCTGAAGGCTTGATATAGACAATTCAATTAATTATCACCCAGATAATAAGGCAGAAACTGAAAGGCAGTATTTTTACATAAGCCATAGAGCATCAGACAAGTACAAATATATTTTAGAAAAATGTTTCCATTTTCTTATTTTTAAACGTCTGATACAGAAACTTGTGTTGTTGTACTAACAGGAATATTCTGTCATCCTCAATTCTATGTTCCTACACTGAGAACAAATGTATTCCAGTATCTAATATGCTTTTCTTGTACTTCCCACTGTTACTCAACAGCTGTTCTCTGCAGGATATATTTCTTTTTTCCAAAGCTCTTTATTGTCCGACTGGGCAAATCCAATGCCCACTAGACCATTCCACTTTTGCAAAGTAAATTCAGCTTCATAATGCTGAATAGGCAGATGAGAATAGTTTGTTAACACTCTCTCAGGAAAATTTGTGAATGCTGTTGAAACAATGCACTTTTGGCAATTAATTCCTTCTTTCTCTCTTCCTCAGGCACGCCAGATCTTGGACCTAACACCTGTGAAGGAGCTGGTGAGCCTGAAGTGGAACATGTATGGTCGTCCCTATTTCTGTTTCCTGGCCTTATTCTACATCCTCTACATGGTGTGCTTCACCATGTGCTGCGTCTACCGACCTCTGAAACCCCGCACAGGCAACAGAACCAGCAGCAGGGACAACACAGTCTATGTCCAGAAAATGCTTCAGGTACTGTGGCTGTAGGAGTTGGAGCCCCCATTGGGGCTCCCATCTAACCTACTTAACTGAAAAGGCCAATCCTTGCCCAGTCCTCAGCTATTGCAGCTGTCCTACTCCCTTCTTTCAGCCAGCTGACCTTTGTCAGGGAGGAATAGGAGGTGTGCTCTGCTCTCCATTGCTGTGGCTGGGCTGGTTCCTCTGGCATTGCCAGGTCTGCTCATGTTTATTATAAGTAACAACAGGCTTTCTTCTCCCCCATCCTCTTTTAAAATTTACTTTCACTTTATTTAAAATTTAATTTTAACTTTCATTAACTTTTTTTTTTTTTTCAGGAATCATATGTGGCATATGAAGATGAACTGAGGCTGGTGGGGGAACTGATCACAGTCATTGGAGCTGTAGTAATTTTGGTCCTTGAGGTAAGAGAAACAGCTATACAGTTTCAAGTATCATCAAGGCAGATTTTATTTACTAGACAAACATGGATTTGTGCTCACTACTTGGTAGGGCTTATTTTTTTAGTCTGAGTGCTTCAACATATGTCTATGGCAATAGACATTGCCAACAGTATCTATTAGATGAGACAGAGACTGTGGCAATGTCCTAGTAAGACTCCAGGTGCGGAAGAAGCAATTAGAAGGATTGGTCCCACTCTCAAATACTGTCTGCAGGGTAATCCACAGTTCCTGTTAGCACCATCCATGTCTAGCTGATTCCCAGATATTGCTTCACCCAGCACCCATAAATATTCCTGTCTTTAGGGGTGCTGAGTAAAGTGATTTCTGTCCATAAAGAGAAAAGTTTTGAAATTAATTGGAGATCAGTTACTCTCTGGACTTGTAACAGGAGCCTTTCTCAACTACCCCCCACTTGATTTTATTATAATAGGAAATAGAAGAAACATTTTTGATAAAACTCAAAAAATAAGAACTGAAAATTAAGCAGGTAGTGTAAACTGCTTTCTGCCTATGTGGGGTGCATCAGGCACAGCTGGCCAAAGGAGGTGATTGCCCCCTCTGCTCTGCACTGGTGTGACCTCAGCTTGAGTGCAGTGTGCAGTTTTGATTTTATGGTGTGTTCCAGAAGCACAAGTTGTTCTTCCTGTGCTTAGTCAGGACTCTGGAGCGAAGGCAACAACCAACACAGTGTGAATTATAACAAACTCCTTTGATTCCACAAGAAGATCTTTTTTGTCTTTGTTACTGAGGCACCTCTCTCTGACAAGTCTCCCAATCTGCCCAGGCATTCTTAGATTTTTCAGCAATCTCTGTCTCATCCCCAGAAGGGTCCACCTGGCTCAACCATTCTGATTTTAAAGTATCATAGAAATTGATCCATCAAAGGAGATGTGGCTGACCCTAAGAACCTGTGAATATTGGTGGTTGCCATGACATTTAGTAGTGTTGTGGAAACTGTCTGAGTCCTTAAGTTAACAGGATGTCTCTCTTAGATTCCAGATATCCTTAGAGTTGGAGCAGCTAAATACTTTGGACAAACAATCCTAGGAGGGCCTTTCCACATCATTGTGTAAGTAGAGAACATAATAAGTCTAATAAATATATTGTGTATCGTTTTCCCCACTGCTCTCTTTTGCCAGATGAGTCACTTTCTCCATTTTCTTTAGCGTGTTCTTTCTCTGGATTTATTTTTCTTAATGGCTCGGCTAATATGTCCTTTACTGAACATTTTTTTGCTGTCTCTGCTTTCTTGCAGCATCACATACGCTTGCATGATCCTGGTGACCATGGTGATGCGCCTCACCAGCACAACTGGGGAGGTGGTGCCCATGTCCTTTGCCCTGGTGCTGGGCTGGTGCAATGTCATGTACTTCGCTCGGGGCTTCCAGATGCTCGGACCTTTCACCATCATGATCCAAAAGGTGTGAGACACAGACAAATACGGGCTATCCTGGCACCTCTTTGCAGATAGGGAGAACTGTAAGAGTACTTTTCCCCCACTCAGGATTATTTGCTTAATTTTGCATTCACATAAAACAAACTGGTTCTTGTCTACACAGAGCATTTTAGAACTTTCACATTCTCTCTTTAGTGCAAAGGTTTCCTTTAGTCTGCTCATGGTCTTAGAATCTGGAAAAAGGTTTACATGGGGTGACACTGTGACTTGGTGGAACAGTTGGGCCTCATGGTGGATCTGCCTTTGCTCTACAGATGATATTTGGAGATCTCATGCGGTTTTGCTGGCTCATGGCTGTGGTGATATTGGGCTTTGCATCAGGTGAGTCTACAAAGAGAAAATAATCATGTTACCCCTGCCAACTGCTTTGGTATGAATTAAGAGTGTGGGTTTTGATTAAATCTCTGATTGACTTCTGAATAGCTGGAAAAACTGGTGATGATGTTTAGCTTCTATTTCTCTGAGCGTGGTCACCTTCCCAGTACTGACTTCTGTTCTCAAACCATGAGTTTGGTTTTCAATTCTTGCACTTTCCAGGGTCATAGAAACTAGGATAATTCAGATAATTCCATATATTTTTAAGTCAAGGTAACATACTGCAATTATGATATTTGTCTGTGGAAAATTTGATTAGCACACATAGCTTTATTATATCCTTGAGGATAAAAAAATCACTACATTGAAAAATAAATAAATAATGAAGGTAATTTTAGGTCATTTTATCATGGAGACCAGTGATTCTAATCAGGGAGTTATCCTTGTGTAGAAACACATGCAGGTCCTGCCCAGACCATATTTTTTTTGGTCAGAATCTCTTACAGGATTCTGTTATTCCTCCTGGAATGTAGTTCCTGTTGTTAAACTCTCTCTTTTTTTCTCCTCATTTCTCTCTTCCAGCTTTTTACATCATCTTCCAGACAGAGAACCCTGAAAACCTTGGGCAGTTCTACAACTATCCCATGTCCTTGTTCACCACTTTTGAGCTGTTCCTCACTATCATTGATGGCCCTGCAAACTATGATGTGGACCTGCCCTTTATGTACAGTGTGGTGTACTTTGCTTTTGCCATCATTGCCACCCTCCTTATGCTCAACTTGTTAATTGCCATGATGGGTGACACCCACTGGAGAGTGGCCCACGAGCAGGATGAGCTCTGGAGAGCCCAGGTAATCTAGTTAAGGTGGGCATTCCTACCAATTTCAAATAGCAGCTAGAAACCCATCAGCCTTTCTTGTCCATGCCGTGTCTCCCTAGAAGTTTGTTCCCTACGTGGGGAATCTCTTGTTAAATAGAATTGAAATTGCTTTTTTTCTTTTTTTTTTTTTTTTTTTTTTTTTTTGCAAATCACATTGCTGTGTAAAAATTATAATTATAGGGGTTGGATAAGGGGGAATAGAACACTAGGTAATGGTTACATGAAGGCTAGAAATGTCTTTCGATGCACTAAAAGTAGTTGGCCTGACTGTCTTGGTCAAAAGGCAAAGAAATTCAACCAGTTCTATAGCTAATCGAGAGGAAATCAATTTCCTCTGCTTTTCTGTGAGAAAGAAGTCAAACAAATGGTAGAATGTAGTCAGTCATGTGGCCACAGTGGCAAGTTCTGATGACAACTAAAATAGGTATACATGCTGTCCTCTTCTCTAGCTTGCAATTAATTTCCATGAGGTATAAAAGGAAAGAAATGGAACAATGTTTTAAGACCACCATTACTTCTTCAAAACATGTCACAGTTAGACCTAAATCAGTGACTGCCTTATTTGAAATGGAGTATAGACTCTATAATTGGTTTTTGCCTTAACAAACTATAATGAAGTACAGCATGGGTCAGTGCTCATGAAACTAATGTTTTTGTAAGTGAGTCTGATTTTTTTTTTCTAATTTATTGAGCGTTTTCTTTTTCTCATTCCCAAGGTTGTTGCTACTACTGTGATGTTGGAGCGGAAACTGCCGCGGTGCCTGTGGCCGCGCTCGGGAATCTGTGGGCGGGAGTTTGGGCTGGGGGACCGATGGTATCTCAGGTGAGTTCTCTTGGAGTGTGTGATGTCAGGATCCAATGAGAAGAACCCAATGTATGGCTGTTAATAAAGAGCCTCTCCAGTGGTCTTGGGAGTGTTTGAAGTGCTGTCCTTACGGAATACAGACCCCAGTCTGTTTTCTGTCTGTGACTGATAGATAGACAAGCACTGTCTCCCTCAGAAAGCTCTGCTGTGCATTTCCTTGTGAAATCAGCTGATGCCTTCTCATCCAGTAGTCACATTGGACAGACCCCAGAAACTGCAGGGGTTATAAGACCTGAATTTTTCTTTCAAACTTCTTGTAATGAGTGTCACTGAACTTCACTGCTGTGCTTGGTTGGCCATCCCTGTCCCTTGGACACATGAAATGGCAGAGGCAGAATCAATTTATCAGGCATTCAACAGCAACGAGCTGCCCTCTGAATGACTCAAAATCAGAACAGGAATAATTAGTTAAAATTTCTTTCTGGAGTGAACCTAGTAAATACTTTATACTTTGCAATGACTGTGTCAGGTGGCAAAGGCACAGGTCCAGGATTTCAGGTTAGGCACTGAACTAAAAAACTGTCTGTAGTCTGGATAACATTAAATTCCTCATTATTTCTGATTTTAATCAATATTTTTGCTGGGTGAGAAAAGAAATAACTTTCGGGCATTTGCCTTTTCTAACTGTGCCATCTTTTGCTGATAAAGCCAGAAGAGGGAGTGGTGGCTGTATGAATCATAGAATCATAGACTCATAGACTATCCTAAGTTAGAAGGAACCCACAAGGATCATCAAAGTCCAACTCCTGGCCCTGCACAGGACTTTCTGCAGGTTTTGCAGACAAACTGAGCCTTGAGGATTTTCTTATTTACTGGGCAGAACAAGCAGACCTAAAGTGGTGCCAGTATGCAACACTTTCAGTCCAAGGCATGGAATATAGAAATATATTGCAAGAGCAATGTCCCAGAAATTCACTGAGAAAAATTGGGATTGCCAATTATTTACTGGATGCTGTGAGAAAAGAGTGCTGTGATTTAGTTCTGTCAAGTCACATGGGTGTTCCTTATATATGTGTGGGATAGTAATTCAGAGGACTTAAGTAGTGTAGAGGACTGGTGGAAGTGGAGCAGTTAAATACAAGTTCAGCAAGAGAGGAGTGACATCCTGAGGCTAGCAGCCCTAGAGTATCAGAGGAGGAAAGTCAAGAACAGAGAAAATAAACGAATATGTGCATATATGTGAATATATGCGTATATCAAGGTCTGCCAGTTGCTTACAGCTGGCAAAATGGAAAGGCTAAATCATGACTGGGAAATGAGTTAAAGGACAAGAAACCACGAACAGACAAAGGTACTGAAATCAGTGATGAGGATGAAGGTCTAGGAGGTAACTGTACTAGCAGCCTCTAGCATCCTGCTTATAATAAGTTTCCTGTGCAGATTTTTCTGGAATGTCTTTGTCAGTAGGCTTGTTTTTTGGAGGGTTTTTTTTGATAAACTGGCACTTTTCTACTTCATTCAGTTTATGTTGTTCTAATCCTCTTCCAGAATTGAAGACAGGGTTGATCCCAACAAGCACAAGATGATGCGGTACACAGAGGCATTTAAGGTTCAGGATAGGGATAACTATGACAAAGGTTCAGAAAAGCTGGAGACCAACAGGGACACTTTGTGCAAGAAGGAAGCAGACAGAGCAGTGTCTGCTCTGTCACTGTCACGGAGCACATCCAGAGCTAGTTCTCACCGTGGCTGGGAGATACTGAGGCGCAACACCTTCCGCCAGCTCTGTGGAGAGGTCAGTCCTGCCATGGATGAGGAGGTCTATGATGTCTAAGAAGCCTCTGTTTTCACTCCACAGTATGTGAAGTGGCCCTTTTGTCATGACAGTTGTCTTCTACAGCTGTTCATACACTCCCCATCACGCCACACACATTCGTCAGCCTTGGAGAACTCTGCTGGTGAAGATTTTGTGAGCAGTTCATGACATCTGGGCTATGGCAAAATAATGCAATCTTTTCTCTCCTACTTGTAAGCCTCTTTGCAATTGCACTGATATTTGCACCAAGCTGGTGGGTTTATTGAGCTGTGTTATGCAAATAATCAAAAGAAGCCTGCAATGGGATTTCATCCATTTACAATGAAGTGATAACAGTAAGCCCTCTTCCAGACTGTTACATAGAGTATAATCTTCCCCCCCAGTTTCATGAAATTGCAAGGCTCTCATAGCAAAGAATGACTGAAGTTCTGATTTATGATTTGACACAGAACAGAAAAAAACCCAAACTCCCCCAAACCCCACAAATCCTGTAACTGATCTCAGGAATGAAGGTAGTTGTTGACACTGTGATGATCAAAAAGGACTGTAACTACTCAGCTGGCATTCAGGGACTGACAGATTCTGCCCTCTGAAGAAAGGCAGTCTCCATTAACTGCAATTTCAACATTTCTGGCTTAGCAGGACTGTTTTGGTTTGCTTGTTTGGATTTTCTATTGGTGATGAATGTTTTTGTTTGTTTTAATTTTTTGTCACGAGCGCACTTTAAGCTTTAAAAAAGATGTGATTGCTGTTCCTGGGAGTATTCTAAAGCGGGAACTTATTTTCCAATTGAGAAAGTGTATGACCTGGTTAGGTGACTTTCAGCAGTGTAAAATTTCAGCAGAGATACTTATCTCCCAAGTAAGCTAAAGCTGGTCTTTTGTTTTTTTTGTGGAAGAAGGTTTCTGAACCAGAGTTCCCTGACTTATAACTGAGCCATCAAGGTTAAGTAGTGAGCTCCTATTTAACACAGACAGAAATGGTGAGGAGGTGTTGGACAGGTGAATAAGAACTATTGCAGAAACAGTTCAGAAACTGGCACTTGCTCCCTCTCTGTCTCTCTCTGAAAGTCTAAAACTATCCAATGAGCAACTGATTTGAACAGTGAACAAGTTGGATGAAAGTCTAAAACTATCCAATGAACAGTGAACCAGTTGGATGAAAGTCTAAAACTATCCAATGAACAACTATCAACAGTTCCCTTCCAGGCATGTGCCAGTCTGTCAGTTTATCATCTGCCTCAGGCCACTTTAAGAAAAATGAAGAAATGTTCAGAGAAATGGACAGTCATTTCAGTTTCTTTTTGTATTCTCAGGAGTGTGGAGTTTCATTCCAGTAGCAGAAGTTAAGCAGAAAGCAATCCATGGTCTTAACATTTCCTTCCAATGATACTAGTAACAGCAACTTTGTTCTTTAAGAAATTAAAGATTATTATCTAGCACTAGACTTTGAGCCAAATCACCCTGTGATAATCAAAGCAGACAATGAAAAAACTGAATCCAGTGGATTTCTGATTTTATTGAAATATCACTGCAAACCTCTCCTACACCTTCTCACTTGTGTAATGAGTATCATGATCTTTGCAATTGTGTGTTTTTATTTAAATGCCCACTTTCTCTTACTTGATTTTTTTTTTCTCCAATGGAAGACAGACAGAAGGATGTCACTTGTCACTCTGTAAGCTTTTCAGTTGACTAATGTTACTGAATTAAAGGTCTTGCCTGGTCTCAGTCACTAAAGTGCTGTCAGTCCTTCCCAAAAGCTTTGGCCTTTTCACTGGAGATCTATGGAAATGGGAGCAATGTGGTACATTAACCAGAACTGTGAAATGTTGCTCTATTGTAGATTAGTTTTATTTCATAGTGAATAGGCAATAGCAAGAGGGGGAGAACTAATGATTTCCAGGTCCTATCCCTGGCCCCAAATATAGTAGAATTTTTACTAGTTTGAAAAATAGCTTGAAAACTGAAATACATCTATGATGGAACAACATACTGTCATTTCTATGAAATAACTCCCCCTTGTAACAAAATAATAATAACAATAATAATCATAATAATAATGTAGATTGAATTACAAGTTGTGTAAGCCCTGGTTCTGATTTTGCATTCTTTTTCATTGTTATAAACACTGAGTAATTTGATCTTAGTAATTAAAGCAACACTTTGACATGGCATGAAGCAGAACATAATTCAGTTACCAGTGCTTGACCTTTTATAAATTTTGGTATCCACTCTCCAAGTGCCTTCTTTCATAAAATTGCATCCTGTGATCCTTAGCTTTCAAACTTCCTGCAAAGAACCCCTGCAAACAACAGCCTCAGAACTGTGTGATTGATTTTCTGACTTTGGAATTGCCTAATGTAAATAGGATAGAGAATCATAGAAAGAGGGGACCTTTAAAGGTCCTGTAGCCCAGAAACTGAGCAGGCACATCTTCAGTTGGATCAGGTTGCTCAAAGCCCTGTCCAACCAGACCTTGAATGTTTCCAGAGATGGTGCACCCATCACCTCTCTGGAAAACCTGTTCCAGTATTTCACCACCTTCACTGTAAAAAGATTTCTTACTGGCTCCTATTGGAATTTGACTTCCAGTTTCCTAAAATGACTTGCATATTTTAAAAAAACCAAAACCATGGAGAAAGACCTTGTGCAAAAGGGGGCAGAATATTTTACCAATAGAAAATTGATTCCCAGGTCTTTTGTTGATGATCAATGATGCAGAGCATTTTTAGAATAATTTTATTTATCTGTAGGATAAATGGCTACAGAACAAAACTAGAGGTGTGGAAATGTGGCAGATGTAATGGGCACACCAGTTGTTTGGAATATCAAATTTAATACATAAATGTATTAATGACTACCTACCCACAGTCATTTGGACATAGATACATGAAGTTCACCTGTGTGAATCTCAGGTGATGAAGTAATAGGAGGCACTGGAATCACCTTCGCACTGTTTCAATGCAATCTAGGTCTGACTCAGCAAAAGCAGTGCCTTCAGTCACACAGAGGCAGAACACTTTCACTGTAATATTCTGCATGAATGTGCTGCTTCAAGATTTGCTTCATGTTCTGTGCTTTTTGGTGTAGTTATGTCCTAAAATTCTGAAATAGTATTGCTGCTCCTTGCTGTTGCAAGGTGTCTTTCCTCTCCTTCCTAACAATATTGCAATTATTTCAAAGCAGACATTCCTCCCCTCTCTGAAAGTGCTAACCTCAAACTGTCTTCTACATTACTGAAGTTTATGATAATGTGATGAATGAATGTTTTGATCCACTTGCTTATAGTTGAATGAAATATATTTTGCTGACAATAAAAATATGGAGTGTCTTGGCTGCTTCTTTGTGTCTAAAATAACTATCAGGAGCCAATTTTTGTGTTAGCTTCTCTAGCATCAATAATAGGCATTAGCTGATCAATAGTTTATATTGTCACATATGGGTCCACACAAATTTTTTTTAATTAAATCTGTTGTTCCACAACAATCCACTTCAGGTATTTCTTTATACAAAGTTTGTACAATGTTCCAAATACCGATTTCTGGTTTAAACTATGAACTGCCAAGGTCCTGGTTTTTAAAGTCATTGAGAGTTTAGTGAAAACTGCAGGGCAGTTATCTTTTCTTCAGGGAAGAAGTTTTCCTTTCATGCTCATGGAAGGATGCATGTTGGACAGTGAGGCAACAATGCCAATATAATACACATTTATACAGAGTTTTCTCAGGAATGCACATGCAAAAGAGATACAGCTAACTCAGTTTTATAATGTGCCAGTGTATAATCATGGTTCACTGAATTTGATGTTTACACCACTCCTTAAATTATTACTGTGAGTCAAGTTGATTTTTTGAAAGCTTCCTAAATGGGAATGAACCAATTCAACAAATACTTGGTTCATAGATGATTAGGGTAATAATTAGAGCCATTAACTATTGATATTAAGAATAAAGTTAACTTTATCTCTGAAATTACAGAATTTAAATCAAGCTCTCAGCTGTGCACTGAGAACTCTCTGGCAAGAGTTGTGTCCTGACCTGAGAAATCTACAATCCAAGACAAGAAACTAGTGAAGATGTAAGCAAGCATTTCTGAGATGAGCCATATGAAAACCCTCTGGTCTTACTACTGTTTTATGCTCAGTTGATAATTGCAAATTGTTTCCTCTCTGCTGCTCCGAAAGAAGCACACTCTACCATCAACACTCTGCATACATGAAAACCTTGTCCTTGGAACACCTTCCTATTCCTTAATCAAATGTATTGGTTGGCTGAAAAAAAATTTTATTGCAAAGAATTCACTGAGACTGTATGTTGGAAAGAACCGGTAGGAAAGAAAACACTGCTCTGTAAGATCAACCAGCCTACAGTGTCAGAATAAATTATTCTTTATAATCTCTGAGAAGTTCTAAGTTAATCTAGGAACTTTAATATAAAACATCAATAAATTCAAGCTTCTGGGGTAACAATATCTGCAACACATACTAATTAACTCTTTTACTGGTGTAGTCAAGCATCTGTGACAGCCACTTGGCAACACCATGCTATGCATTGTTCTGTCTGGGTCATGGATGGAAAACTGAGGAGAAAGATTTTCCTAGATTCTCAAGGACATAGCAGCGTAAATAATTCATTTATTTGCACTTCAACTAAAAGATAATAAAATTACAAGAATAGGTTTTAAGGAGGTACAAGGCAGATGCAGCTGCATCTATGCTACTTTTGCACATGGATGTCCATAGTGCTTCCTCTTATTATATTTTATTGCAGACATGAAACAGAATCCAATGGATTCAGATTAGAGTTAGGTCTTTTCTCAAGCTTATAGTCCTGTTAATTTGCTTGGTCTCCTGGGGAAAGTGACCTGGACTGTTAAAGCAATAGAGACTGGCTCATTCTAACATGATACTCTGGAAATACTGCTGAAATGCTTGAGAATGCTGGCATGCTTCTTCCTTCTGTGGCTCAGAGTTTGGGATGGGCCTCGGCCACTCCCACTGGGAAGACGGTATGATATTTCACATATGGAATAATCAGGAATGGATCATAAATGTCAATGTGCAAAAGGTCAGCTTCATAGCTGGCATTGGCTGTGGACAGCCAGCACACACTTATCAGGGTATTGATCCTCATTCTAAAGCAACTGACCTTTAACAAACACCGATCTCCCTGGGGTGGGGCTGGTGGAAGGAGTGGCTCACCAAATAGCAGATGGTGATCCTAGATGCTCTCCTGGGCTGAAAGCATAATAGTTTCTACAGACTCATGGTCTGGAGGAACCTATGCTGAAAGAAGCCATGTAGTCAGTCCAGGTTTTTTGGTTGGGCTAAGATCTTTAACCACCACCTTTTCTCAACCAGCCTCAATGCTCTCCTCCTATTCTCTGTGAAAGACAAGGATAGGATATTTTGAAATACTTTTTACTTATGGTACCAATGCATTTCCACCTCTCCTTCACTTCAAACAGGAGTTGCCATTTATATATTTGTTCAACAATTTTTCTTCAAGACTGTTTATGTATAGTGTTGAACACTGTTCAGGTAAAACAAGAATAATTGAAAGTAGTTTTTGAGCATTTTTAAGATGACTTTCCCTAATCAGTAGTTGCTGAACAGGGTGCTGGGAGAATCTGAAGCAACATTGCCTTGGCCAGCTACAAAAGTAACCACCATGGTGCTTCTCTTCTTGAACCATCAACACAAATGATCCAGTGTCAGAACTACCTCCTCATAATACACAAGAGGTGACCTACTTAAACACAAATATATATATGAATTCTGAAAAGTGAGGGCATTTTTGAACCATAGCACGTCTGATCACAAATAAGAGGAAAAGGGTAAAGTGAAATAGTCAGGAACTCAGCATTTTCTTGGGAAGGTCTAGTCAAAACCCTCCAGTACTTTCCAAAGATTTGAGTCCAAAGATTCAGACATATAATTGAATGCAAAATTAATAAAATCTTTGTATTTATTTGTTCCTGCTTGTGAGCCACCATCTCTCCTATTGACTGTACAGAAGATACTGATAATATTAATATTAATATTAATAATATTGTCTAATATTATCTTATTATATTATCTAATATTATCAATAATCGATATTGATATCAATAGTAGATATTGATAACATTAAATATTGCTATTTATTAATATTAAATCTTATTAATGTTTAGTATTAATAATATTAAATAGATCCTTTAGTTTACAACAGTTATGTCTGTGTTGTTGGCCATAAGTGTTTCTGACAGCCATTTTGTTGATCTGTGCTATGCAGTACTTCCTCTAGATTTATATTTGTCTTCATATTTTAAATACCTCTATATCTGGAATTTTGACTGGATTTTTTTTTTTGTAGGAAGGAAAAAAGAAGTTTTCTGTTTCTGTCATTCTCTTTCTTCACTACTTCAGCAGCTCCTTCCCTGAATACTTTCATATAGTTTTTGAGTATGGGATAATCTGCCAATTTGCCTTTTAAAACTCTTTAGTTTGGGGCCACTCCCTGACAGGAAAAGATACAATCAAAACCTTTCCTAGCTTTATTATATTATAGACCCACACACTGCTTTTGGGGGTTTTGCAGCTCTGCAATAAATAAGTTCCCTTCTCAGCATCACATTGTAACCTAACACTGAAACTAATGTTCACAGCCAGTTAGAAAATAAGACTTTTAAAGAAAGATATTTTCCTGGGGCTAAATACAGAAAAAATCTCAAACCTGTGAGATATTCCTCATAGCTAACAATTCAAAGAAGCCTAAAATGTACTTGTCTGCATGGCACCTCCACTCATGCCCTGAGCTCTGTGCAAAAGGTATGAAAACTCGTACAGTCAGTATGGGCCCATAACAAAAAGTAAAGGAGCCCAATTAAAAAACCCTGAAATTAAGACAGACATAACTTCACCTGCTGTAGTACAGTAGTATACTAAAATAGTGATGCCTGTGAGAACAAAGGCATAATCATTTTTTCCCCACAGCACTGAGGAACAACACTCTGTTATTCAGAGTGATATTGCTGAAGGTCAGAAATTAGATAGATCGACAATTTACAATACAGTAAATTTCTTTTTTTTCCAGTTTTTCGTTCTCATCTTTGCAGGCTCCTAACCACTGAAATCCATTTAAAGGTCTGTGTATATACAATCACTTTTTCAAGTAATCTACACCCAAAGTCTCTTCTGTTTATGCAAAGCATATTTGCTTTTTTTAAAACTCAGGAACTGTAAGGTTTTACTCCTGGACTTACATTCATGGTGAAATGATGAAATGCTACATTATTATTATAATCTTTGTTTTTAGTGGTAATTGCATAGCAGATTCAAAAGCATTTTGAGAACTACAAAGTTCAGACTTGCAGAAAAGTTCAGACAATTTCCAGAGTATTTTCTGTAGGCATGCATGAAGAGTATGCAAACAAGATACAGAAGCATGTAAGATAACTAGGTACTTAAAAAAAGGTTGCTTTAAATAATTTTTTTTCCAGGGTTTCACATTATTTCATTTGACATCTGTGCTGAGTTCGGAAATTTGAGAGCTGAACTCCTGTTTCACATTGTTACTGTGCCAGCTAATTTGGGGATTTCTTCCACACTATCTTCTGTTGTCATTTAGCCATCTGGGCTTCCTGCACAATAATATATTCAGAAAATAAATTTGATATGCTGCTTTTGGTTGGGATAGAGTTAGTTTCCTTCACAATTTCTTGTATAGTGGTTTGTTTTAAAATTGTGATTAAAGGAGTGTTGACAAGACAGAGATGTTCTGGTTGTTGTTGAGCAGTTCTTGTACAGTGTCAAGGTCTTTTCTTCTTCTCACAATGCCCCACCAGCAAAGAGGTTGGGGGTGCACAAGAAGGTGGGCAGGGACACAGCTGGGACAGCTGACCCCAGCTGATGAAAAGGATATTCCATACAATGTGATGCTGTGCTCAGCAATAAAAGCTGGGGGAAGAAGTAGGAAGAGGGGCAGACATTTGTCTTTCCAGAAACACTCTGTTACACGTGGTTAGTGTATTTCTATTCATTTTGGTCACATCAAACACACATCCAACATACAGAGAAGTGAGAATTGCTTGTTTGTAACCACTGAGCATTTTCTTCACTTGCCAACTTCAGTATGCCCACAAGTAACCCTTCTCTGTTTGCATTTGCCACCTACGTGCATGTTTTCCTTTGAGACCTGGGAAAAACCCTGTGACACATAAAAAAAAATAGCCAGCAATGGTGAGAGTCCTGTTTGACTAGTTTGGCATGCCAATAAATAAAACAAAATCTAGCAAGGACAGGATAGTTTTTAAAAAGTGATTAAAAGGAAAACAAATGCATAGAACAAATCCAGAAGTGACTAACCACTGTTCAACTTTTCTGCAAGTAATGTTTCATCCATGGTTTTGACACTGAAAATTTAGAAGAAAAAAGTTAGAGGTTTTTAGTATGGAATACTAAATTTTGTTAGTATTTTGTTATATAGAACATAAAGCTATAAGAGAATAAATTACTCAGTTTTCAAAGAAGCCGAGTTTAGTTCAACTTTTCCTTCCTTGTTGCCATATGAGCCCAAGAGCAGTTAGTGAGGGAAGACCATGGACAGAACTGAGAATCTTCTCTCCAGCCATCTTTTTCCTGTGTTTAGGAGGAGATACAGCGCATGGGTAGAGCAAATTACAAACCTGTTTTGTTTGACACAGTCTCTGTGAAGAGAGAACTAGGTCCTTAAGAGCATGAAATACTTCAGTTTTGAGGGGACATGAGGAGGTTATTTTGTCCATGTTCCTTCTCAAAGCAGGGTCTCCTATGAGGTCTGACAAGTTTGCTCTGGGATTTCTCCAATCTGATCTTGAAAGCCTCTGAGGAAAGAAACTGTACAAGCCATTCAAAATCTCTCCCAGTTCTGAACAGTCCTCATAATTAAACACCTTTTCTTTATGTTTATGTTTATGTTCCATTTGGAACCCCTCTTGTTCTGACTTTGTCACTTGTCTCTTGACCTCCCACCATGTGCTGCTGAGTAAATTGTCTGCAGGTATAACACTCTGCTGAATATCCACAGGCAAATTAAAGCACTGACAACCTCGCTGAAAACATAAATACAGACAATGCAGTGAGTTACTGTTGCTTGGTGCTAACTCATTTTTACGCAGTACCTGGAACAGAGCCCATGATGACTCCAGATCCTGTTAATGGAGACGGTTTTACAGGGGGAAACAATGAATAGGAAGATGCCCAGGTCTTCTTACACTTGAAGCTGAAAAAGATAATGAAACTCATATGTATTATGACATGTAGCTCTGCTGGAGAATGTAAAAAGAAGTATTCTGGGGCAGTTAACAAAGGGAGAAATGGAAATGTTGATAATCTGTCATGTTGGGAACCAAACCCTTTCCACTTCATTCATGCAGATGCCAGGAAGATTTCCAATATAACATCAAAGTTACACTACACTTATATTTAATTGACGTGGCATCTTGTCAGATAAATTCCTAAGTATCACTCAAAAAACCCCCCAAACAAAATACCAAAAACAAACAAACAAACAAACAAAAACCCAAAAAGCAAAACCCAATCAATCAAAGGAAATTAAAAATTATGAGTAAAATTATCTTAAGAAAATGTTTTCTTTGGATTTGAAAATACTACTAAAGATTTTGTCCATTCTTCTGGCTGAATCATTTGCACAGGTGTTGTCTAACAGTGAAGACTACCAAAAACTATTGACCCTATGTTTGTGCCCATGAGACACCCTGATTTCCATCATGCTTCAACAAGACATGCATGCAACTATCCAAAATCTGGCAGATTTTTAAAGTATTTTAAACCTGGAGGGATTCTTAGATTCCCCTGGAAATCTCATGTTCAAAACCTGATTGTCTAGATATATTCTTGGGCTGTGTTAATAGCCTTCACATTGGGGGGGATGCAGTGCTACAACTCTTATTTTCCATATCCTGTTTGAATTTGAAGTTATATTTTCTAGACTGGCACATAACTGAGAAGCTGTCAATTATTTAAAGCTTTTGTACTAAAAAAAAAAAATCTCTTTGTGTCTCTCTCTCAAAAAATAATGATAAAGAGGTCAGATACTGGGCCACTAACATTACCCTAACTCTTCTTTATGTCAGCTCAGTAAGTCAAAACATTTACCCCTAGAAATTGGTGACTTATGCAAAATTTTGTTTGCCAAGTCTCATAATTTTGTTACATTTTTACATTTCCATCAACTAGAAAAGTGTTCAAAAAAAACCACCAAAAACCAACAAACCCAGAATTATGAGAAAAAAAAAGTGGTTAAAAATAACTTTTAGCAAATAAATAAGGGGCCCTTTTATTATCAAAACATCACGAAGTTTTCAGAGACTCTTCATTTCACCTTTGTTCACTTAGTAAAAATGCAGTTTAAAATTAGGCCCCATGGTGTAGTTGCTTCATTCAGGCACCATTACATTTGAAAACTATCTTGTTCTCTGCAGTTATAGCACTACCTGGATATTTTCAGATGGCTTTATAAATGTGAAAGTGGAAATGCAATAATTTTAATTATAAAGGAAAATTTTCTGCTGATCTGAAATCTACACTTGAGACAACAAATTTGGGACAATCAAGAAATTATTTTCCAATCCAGTTCATTTCAGTGTGTTTCCAAAGATTGTTTTACAAAGTTAAAGTTAAACCAAAGTAAACTTTCTGATGTTATCTTTTTCTAAAATCTATAAAGAAATGTCAAAAAAGTAGACCCCTGAAAACCTCAAGATAAGTCACTTTGGCCAGGAATTTTGATATCATTCCAGCAGTCTGCAAGACTGGGCAAGTGATCTCCAAGCCTTAAGCCTAGAAATTGGGCTCCAAATTGGAGGGTTAGGTGCAAGACAGCAGAAATGCAATTTTTGACTGTAAGAGAGCAACTGTAGGTTCAGAGAACTGTCTGACTAGAACAACCAGTATTTCTCCATTCTGTCTTTCTATTTTCTTGCATTCCTGCAAGTGAATTCCTGCAAGTGCTGCTTCATGTGGGAGAAGATGAAGGGTAGGAAATAAATAATGGTCAGACTGGAAATAGGGATATAGAAGACAGAAGTAAAACAGATAAAAAAGAGAAACGAGAAAGTGATTTCCGAAAACTTTAGATCATGTCTGTATTTTATGCCAACATGAAAAGAAGGAAAAGTTTCCATACCATCATCACAGGTGGTGGTGAGTGCTCCCCCTAAAACAGCTGGAACACTGTTTGCGCAGTGCAGGTGATCACAGACCTGCAGGGAGGGATAAATTTTTACACTGAACATGAAGGCATTGCCTCAGATTTCCGTCTTTCATTTCACATGCGTGGGATGTAAGAGTTTGGTAACACCTAACTAAAATGAGTAAAACATCACAGTCTGAGGCAGAAGAAAGGAAAGGCCTCCCTGGCCCACAGTCCATTTTGCCTTAATCTCGCCTTGACTAAGTGGAGTGTGTCATGGATAGGGAGATGTATTAGCCTTGGAGGAGTCATAAGTTTCATATAATATTTATGCATCAGCAAGTGAAGGTGTGTTCCACATCAATGGCTGCATTGTCATTGGAATGGTGATAAAGAACTTGAGTTCATTCAGCCTTGGCTTAACTATCACAAAAAGGGAAACAACTTCTCTAGACAAGCCAACAGAGTGAGGATGAACTCCTGCTAGAGACAGTAGAGCACTGCTAACTCCCAGCATTCATTTTTTCTCATCAAAGTAATGAAGAACATCTGAAATATTTTCTTTATCAGCTGAAAGGACGTCTTGGAGGAATCCATTTAGAGTCCCTTAAGCTAGCTCCAGAGCTGTGTATGTGATTTATTTTTCATTTGAGAAAACACAAGTATCACTCCATCTGAAGATGTGGTTTCAATTATTCCTGTTCTTCTACTGCTATGTGGCTTCATTTTTGCCAATTTTCCTTTCCAGAAACTGTTTCTTCTTTCTGTTTGTCAGAAAGCCAATCCACAAGACAATAGACATTGTTTCAGATTGTCTATTGTCTAATAGAAAATGGTGGGCTTCCAGGCATTATCAAAAGTACCCAGTACTTAGAAAATAAAGGCGCTCATTACTCTTTCAAGCTACAACTCAATATAAGTAGGTGGATAAGAAAAGAAAGAATCAGTGATTTGTTAGGTCCAATATTTCCCATATTTATTTTTTATTATTCTATTTATTTAATTATTCTATTTACTAGAATTGGAATGCACATTATTTTCATTAATATATACAGAAAACCTGGCACAGCAGAGATCGAAGTGAATGGGATTAAGAGGCATTCTGAATTTTCCATTTGTGGCTGAGTTTTTCCTGATCAGCATCCTTGGCCAGCCCTTGGCTAAAATGAGCAATGCAGCTGAATCTCATTATTCTCTCCCAGCTAGGGGCTGCCAGTACATATGTGAGAAAGAGATGTTTCCCAGAGACATGTAGAAAATGTGACAGGAAGCCCTAAAACATTGTGACATGAGGGTGGATTCAATACATTGCACACATCAGATTTTGCCAGGCCTTTTTCTTTTTGCTTTCTGCTTAAGGCATAAATAGAAGAAAACAACAGTCTTCAGTAACTGGTTTGCCAGACACAGTGTGAAGTATTGCTTTGCCTTAACCTTAAAAATTCTTAAAAATAAAAGAAGAAGACAGCAGAGGATCAGAGGGGTTAAAGGCAGATACACTTTTTGTGTTTCTCCCTATGAATTCAGTGACTCCAAAGAATGCAGAGATGAAAAAATCCTGCACAAGCTGAGGAAGGTAGAAGGAAATAATAATTCTGATTTCTCATTGCAGACAGAGAAGTGGCCACGAGGACATGGAATGAAACAGAAAAATGCAAGCTAGAAAAGCTATTGATCATTGAGGGGGAAAATGAGCCTGGCTATACCCACAGTGCTTAATAAGGACAGCAATTTCCCTACAGAACAGCAGAAAAATAAGTGTTATCCTCTAGATAAGCATATAAAGGACTCTGAGTTTTGGCCTCATTCATATCTGTGTGCCTGTCACTTGGTGAATATTCATGTGTGCACACTCATGTGTATGAACTCACTTTCAGCTTCTGTAATAATATTTTCCTTTCAGCACTTATGAAAGGTATTCAGTCTGGTGGCAGTCTTTTAGGGATATCGTTATATCTTGATGATGCTTTTAGCTGAGTGGTGTCAGATTAAAAGCTTTTTCTCATAATAGCCGCCTAATTTACTTCATATACTGTCAAATTATAGTTGACATTTCCAGTACTTATTCATGTTGGGCCATGTTAGCATTCAGATCTCCCTGCTTCAAAGAGAAACAACACATGAATCAAGCTTCTACTCTGAGGAAGATATGAATGCTGCAGAATAATAATGAATAAGTTGAACTGGAAAAAAAAAAGAGAAATTAAATGCATTTAGTAAATTCAAATATTAGGACTCAGAACTGCAAAGTTAACTTTAAAGTTAAGCGTGGGAAGAAAGAGAGAAGAGAATTTGTGTTTATGTGTGTATATACATAGGTGACTGCTGACTCTGCTCAGCTATTTAGAGGATACTGAAAGAATGGAATAGAGAAGACAATGGGTTTACATTTCTCCATATTTCTGTCCTGCATACCTTTGATAGAAGTTGCTTTGTCAATGCAAAACATCTGGAAAACATTGAGCTTTTTCTCTTAACACACAACTCTTCTTCAGCATCTGTCTCTAAAAGAACAATGTCAGAATTGGTACTTTTAGGCAACACATGAAGCTCACCAAAAATCCTGTACTACAGAGGTCCTACTCCCTGGCTGTCCTGGTAAAAGCTTTCCTCAATAAGTGGAAGCGTATGCAGATGTACAATGCTGGACATACGCTCCCAATTTGTGATTGCCTCTTGGCCTGTAAGACCAAATCATGCAGTCAGTTCAGCTGAAAACCTTCCTCGTTTGGTTTCAGGAGTGTGCAATATGTAACAGGCTTTAATCTAGCTTCCTGTCAATTTATCTTGACTGTTGATTTGCCATTGACATTTTACGTCTCTACATCCTTAACCATGCAAAGATGTCAAAACACTTGACATATCCTATGGAGTGGGACATAATTATTCATCCTAGCAATAGCCAAATTCAAGGAGTTGAAATGAAGACTCATTTAAAATTCCTGTATTTTAGAGGGAGCTTACTTTCAAATCAGGCACGCAAAATTTTAAGACCTTTACATGTTCAAGCTAAATACTGTCCAAAATTGCACAAGAAAATACTATTGGATCTCAACACAGAAAATTGCCTTTTGTTCTTACATGTTCCAAGCACAGAACTCTCTTCCCATCATGACCTTTTATAGCAACGTCATGTGGTCCAGTTTTACTGAGATTTTTAATTTGGCTCTTTGAGGAGAGCTCTAGAAGGAGAGGAGGATCTAGAATAAGACTGACTGGCACACATTAGAAATGAGCATTTCCTATACCACAGTATCTGATGGAATGCAGAAATTCGGCACTTTCCAGGAGCAGCAGGTAGGGTTAAGTTTTTTTGTGGCAATTTTCCATGTTGACAATGCTTTCTTCAGCCTATAAATACCAAATAGTTTACAACTGCCTCTTTACCAAGATTGTTTTTTTCCCATTGGACATACAAGCAATCAGTAGTGGTGTTGTTTCTCATTCAGACAACAACTCTGGCTGCATGGAATCTTCAGGCAATATGTCTTCTATTGTTTTCCATAGCCACATCTTAAGTTTTAAGAATAGTAAAATTACAGACGCCACTGATGGCTAGCAGCTTCCCGATGCATGAGGCAAATGATGCTAATGATGCATAGCTAAATGAATAAATTCCTCTTTTTAGAGCAGTGATGTCCTAACAATGTGCTCAAGTGAGGCTGTTTCCTCCAACAGACCTTTTATATCTGTCTTGTCTAAGGGCTCTTTGTTCGGAAAAGTGATGCAACTGAAGAACACATTAAAGTGCTTTTCCTTCATTCCTCATACACGGGTGATGTCAGTGTTTGCTAATATCATTATATTTAGAGCTTGTTTTCAAGCTGGGAGGTATTTTAGCCTATTCTTTTGTTAGTGCAGAGAGGTGAAAGAGTCAATGGTGCTAAATTATAGATACTGTGTGCCAGGAAGGGTCATGGTTGATTCCTCACTGAAACTAGACTATAGTACCATGTAGTCCTGGTCACATTCTTATCAATCTTTAAATTAATCACACAAACAGTAAAAAATAAATAAATCTCATTAACAAATGCAGGATCATGGAAAGCATGCAAACAATGGCAACAGAAACCGGGTATAAGTCTGTACATGAGGCCATCTGCTTGATCCCAACTAAAACTGCTCAGTTAATTTCTGACATCAGGCAGTGGATTTCCCATAACTTTCTTCATGTAAGTATTAGGAAACTGCTCAGTGTCAGGTTTTCTCAATGGTCCATAGTGGGAAACTGCTCCAGGTAGTAATTCAGCCTGCTTTGAGTGCCTCTCTCAGTTACAGAGTGAACTTGTTTGCCCGCTGACTACTGAGACACTGATGCCTTCCATTTCCATTGGATACCTGCCCCTGCAGTGTTATGCTTCAAGGAAATTTATTTTCTTAGCACTTGCTTAGCAGGACATCCCTATGATAAATTTTTTCTTACTTTTTAAAGATGCATGTGTCACTTGTCTAAATTAATAATGACTGCTGGTTAGTGATTTGTATGACCTCTGAAGGAAGAAATAATTGGAGGTACACATTTTGACTTTGATTTCTCTGCAAGTAGTCTACTCTTCAATAGCAATTTCACCCACTTGGGAGCATTTTCTATATTGTGGTAAATATTTAGACAGCTGCATTTGAATCAGAACTACAACATTGAGATACTGCATAAAATTTAACATTTCATGGTTTCCTTTCAATTTCCCTTTAAGGGAGATTTATTGTATTTCCCCTTTTTAAATGGAAGGAGAACACACCTGAACAGGTGACATCTTTGAGATTCCAGTGAAAGTGTCCATTTATTTCATATTTGCACTTCAGATACATTGTAGTTACAGAAAACAAAAGCAATTCAACCCTATTGGTTTCCTCAGTATCACTTTGGAGATCTGCCATGTGCTTTGACCTCAGTAGCCTCTTGCGTAGCATGAACTGAATGCTTCCAGATATCAGCATTAGGGCTGCTTTTCAATCAGAAGTCCAGAAGGCATTTTTTACATGTCAAAAACACTCACTGGAAACTGCTGGACCTGTGGTAGCCCAGTTCTAACTCAGACCATTATTCCACAAGTATGAGGGTATTATTTACTGTAAGTAACCCCCCTCCAAATGAGATCAAAATTTCTCATACTTTAGAACCAGCTCCCTAAAGACTAAATGTGAGACTGTAGTTACAGTGATTTTTAGGATTAATATTATTCTTGGTTTTTTTGTTGGTTTCCTTTCCTTTCCTTTCCTTTCCTTTTTTCTTTTCTTTTCTTTTCTTTTCTTTTCTTTTCTTTTCTTTTCTTTTCTTTTCTTTTCTTTTCTTTTCTTTTCTTTTCTTTTCTTTTCTTTTCTTTTCTTTTCTTTTCTTTTCTTTTCTTTTCTTTTCTTTTCTTTTCTTTTCTTTTCTTTTCTTTTCTTTTCTTTTCTTTTCTTTTCTTTTCTTTTCTTTTCTTTTCTTTTCTTTTCTTTTCTTTTCTTTTCTTTTCTTTTCTTTTCTTTTCTTTTCTTTTCTTTCCTTTCCTTTCCTTTTCTTTTCTTTTTTCTCTTCTGATTTTTTTCTGGTCTCTTTCTTCAGTTCTGTTTAATCACTAAGCATTTTCCCCCTTTTTGGGGTGGTTTTTTTTTTTTTTTCGTTTCCTTTCCTTTCCTTTTCTTTTCTTTTCTTTTTTCTCTTCTGATTTTTTTCTGGTCTGTTTCTTCAGTTCTGTTTAATCACTAAGCATTTTCCCCTTTCTGGAGATGTTTTTCTTTCTTTCTTCCATCATTCCTATATTTTTAATTATCCCAACTTTCTTTCCTTATCCTCAGCTAAATATGAGAATGCTGCTTTAGGTTGTTGTCCCCATCTCTACTTCAGAAAATAGCAGGAGTTGCAAAGGTAACCAGTGTTATCAATATGGCCAGGACTTCACACTTTTTGGGAACTTGGCCCCATTGACCTTCAGTGATGTAATCAAACTGTTGAATATGGTGCTGAGAGATAGTGCTTGAATTCTCCAGAGAAGGATTTGTGAATATCACCTTCCCCACAGCATTGTTATTCCTGGAATACTTTCTTTGTCAAGAAGAGTTTGCTTACTTGAGGTTATTTCCATGCTTTAAAAATGTCAGCAAGCCTGTCAGGGAGGAAATCCATTATCATATAATTCTGAAAACCACCACAATTGAGTATATTTAATTGTTTTCATATCTGTCATACTTTACAAGGCTTTATTTCATAGGATGAAGAACATGAAGCAAGATTTCTTGGCTCTTAGACCTCAGGTTAAATTTGTAAAATTACACTTAATGTGGAGCTAGACATTTTAATTTTCAAATAAAAAGGTTGAGTCAGAGATCACTCTACCAAAGAGTAGATTATAAGTTCTGTGTATGCACCATGTTTAGGGTTTGCTTCCCAAAGCTGAATTGCACTTGAAAATGTTTGAACAAGAAAATAATAAAATCAGTATCCTCAATCTTGTTAAAAAGGTCTGGGAAGGGGGACACAAAGATGATCAGAGGGACGGAGCACCTCTTCTATGAAAATGGGTTCAGAGAACTGGGGATGTTCTTTTCTCCAGGATGCTTCCTGGAGAAAAGAAAGCTCCAGGGAGACTCATTACAACCTTTTAGTAGTAAAAGCCTGTAAAAAAAACCCTGAGTCACCTTCTACACAGGCAGATAATGACAAGACAGAGCGAGTAGTTTTAAATGAAAAAAGAGAGATTAAACGTTAGGAAGAAATTCTTTACTGTGAGGTGTTGAGGCACAGGAGCAGGTTTCCCAGAGAGATTGTGGATTCCCCATCCCTGGAACCATTCAAGGCCAGGTTGAATGGAGTTTTGAGCACCTGGTCTAGTGGAAGGTGTCCCTATCCATGGCAGGGGGTTTGGAACTGGATGATCTTTAAGGTCTTTTCCAACCCAAACCACTCTATGACTTTATGACTCTATGAAATACCAAATTTTTTTACTCTTGGTTGCATTATGAAGAGAAGGGAGAAAATGGAAATGCAGGAATGAATCTTCATATAAAGTCAGCTGACTCATGATGAAATCCTAATTGGGAGAAAGTTCTTGTTGGTGTAAGTGTTAAGAGATAGGACGATAGCCCACTTAGGCTTAAACATGCATTGCTAAAGCCAGGGCAAAGTGTAACCTTCCTACCCCCTGCAATAGTTCATCACAGCAAATTCCATATGTAAATGAGTCTCCTTCTTTTGCTGTGCACAATAACTCTTTAGCATTTCCTACCTCTCTTGCCTATGGAGAGCTGAAAATACTAAGAACATAAAGGTAATTTACCATAGTAGTATTCCTGATTATCATTGAAGATTGGGGGCTAATTGGTCACGCTAAGACAAATAAAATTTAGTGTTATTGCTCCCATTTTGTATAAGATGGAATTGAGATATAGAGCTGAGCTGCCCAAGGAAATAGCTGTACTTGGCAGCACAGCTGCTGTCACATTAATGTCACTTTAGTATACACCTGAGATAAATACTATGATGTGGTAAGAAAAAGAAACATCTTTTCCTTAATACATCCTACTGGTTATATACAGTCCACTCTGGATGGGTTCAGATCAACTTCAGGGCATGCAGCCATCCAGAGGGACCTCAGCACGCTGGAGAAATAGGCTGACAGGATCTTCATAAAGTCCAGCAACAGGAAGTGCCACGTCCTGCACCTGGGGAGGAGCAATCCCATGCACCAATATTACCTGGGGGCCACCAGGACTCTGCAGAAAAGGACCTTGAGGTTCTGTTGGACACCACGTTGTCCTTGAGCCAGCAATGTGCCCTTGCCACAAAAAGGTTGCATTAGACAAAGTGTTACCGGCAGGTCAAGGGAGATGATCTGTCCCCTCTACTCGGCTCTGGCAAGGCCACACTTGGAATTCTGTCACCAATTTTGGACTCCCCAGTACAAATGGGCATACTGGAGAGAGTCCTGCAAAGGGACATGAAAATGATTAAGGGACAGGAGCATCCCTTGTACAAAGAGAGGCTGAGATAGCTGGGACTTTTCAGGTTGGTGAAGACACGGCCCTGGAGGGGATCCATCAATCTGCAGCAAATATCTCAGGAAAGGATGCAAAGGGGACAGAGCCAGGGTCTTTCCAGTGGTGCCCAGCAACAGGACAAGAGGCAGCAGGCACAATCAGGAATCCAGGAGGCTCTGATTGAACTTCAGGAAATGGACATTTCTGAGTAAAGATAATGGGCCAGTTCTTCAAAGGACTGTTAGGGAGTGAGAGAGTTTTTTTCTGAGTGGGCAGGGCAGGATTTTACCACTTCTAGGCCTTTTCCTGGTCAAAAGTCAGACCCTTGATATTTAATTGCTTTTCAAGGGACTATTCTTCAGCTAAGAGGACTAAATCAAATTGTGTTTTTCTGATATTTCTCTTAAGTGGTCCTGAGAACACCAGCATCATTGCTTCCCTAAAGGAAAGGCTTGTCACAACCATCAACAGAACAGTGAAACATAAGTTAGGTTTGCTTGTGTGAACACACGTCCTACCTACCCTGAACCTCAACTTATCAAGACCCTCACTGAGGGTCATGACAGGCAGCTGTACAATTCTGAGTTCAGAGGTTCCCCTTGCCCTTTCATTCGTTCTTTGGACAAAGACAGACCTCTCATCCTGACTGCCCCAGATGCCAGGAGGCAGCAGAGGTTTATGTTCCAAGTCACTAAGGTTCTCACACTTGTTCATATGCAGCTCCCTCCCACCAGGCATTTCCTTTGTGGGCAAAGAATCAGTCTTATGTCAACAGGGGTAGTGAGACTCTCTGAGTTCATTTGGTTTATCCTTATGCACTTCAGCAGACAGGCTGCACCCAGAGACCTCACTCAAGCCAGCCTGCCAAACCTTCAGCAGATTACAATCATTCCAACTCATTCTTTACAAATCTAAACGACTTTTCTTTGATCTCTGGTCATGATTAGAGAATGAAGCTGTTGTCCTTGGTTTATGGCAACAGCCAGATGATGCTGTGGCTTTGTTATGTCTTTTTAGCAAGAGACCTGTAACCTAACTGAGTTTCACACATCAGTTTTGGGTTGGTGTGCTTGGCATGCTCCTTCAGTTGAGTAGCATGAGACACATGAAACAACAGCCTGATTCCTGGGCCCTCACATGTTTTTTTATTGCCAATATAGCACGATCAAATTTTCATTCAGGGATTATTAAGCAGGCATAACAGGAATCAGCACTAAAGAGATCTTATGAAGGAGGCTCCTTTTCAGTCCCTCTGCTGATATACTTTTGTTTTGATGGTTCAAACGGGGAAAAAGAACACCTTAAGGTAGCTGAAGGCCATGGGCAGCTGTTACTCAGGGCTGGGTTTTAAGCATGTGCAGATGGGATGGCTATTGTCAGAAAGAGACACAAGAGAGAAGTTTGCCTGGGAACTTAAAGCAGAAGAGCTTCAAGAAAACCTTAACATTCTCCTGTCGCTAATACCATTCCTGCTTCTGCAGATAGGGACAAAATATGCCTGAAAGAGAAAGAAAGTGAAAAGAAGTGGAGGTAAATTGGAGCCCCTGACAATATTTGGTACTCTTCTTGTAAATCTGCTGTTTATCTTTGAAATCTACTGTTGCAAATGTGTTCTGGAAGTTCTGTGTGGAGTACAAATAAGACTATGGGAAGTACAGTAGATTTCTTACAACCTTTGAAGAAAGCTGTCTCTTTTTAAAAGACTAAGTAGTTTGGGAAAGAGGTGTGTGCTTGCTGTCTTTCACTCAGCAACTCTCCATCAGCCTGTCTGTCCCTGAAACTCAGCCAAGTTGCATCCTTAGCAAGTGTTGCAATTCCCTGCCAGTCTTCTGCACCAACATTTCCTGCAGAAGAACAATTCCCACTCAGTTAGTCTTACCTCAGGTGGGGTAGCCTTATCCCAGGTGTGCCATTTACTCATGAGAAGAAAAAAGAGATGGAGGTGATGGTTTGAGTTCAGCTGAGGATGACAAAACCACAGAGATGGCCCTGCCTAAGTATCATGGGTTGCTCTGGAGCTCTTTTTAGATGCCTTACAGGGTGACAGGAATCAGGTCAGATGTCTGGATGAAATCAGCTTAGTGCAGCAAAAAATGTATGTATAAGGTTTGCTGTAACTTTCTGCATTTTCCTTCAATTTTTTGTGGATTTTTTGTTTTTTTCTTTTTCATGTGCTATCCCCACCTGATGTTTACCTGTTTTCTGCCCTAAACTGGCTATGTTGAGACAGCTTGGAAAGAGTTTTTTCCTTTCATATATCATTGGGTGTTAAGAAATGGGCATTTAAAAGATGCTAAAAGCAAACTAAAGCATACTACAGCTCAATGGCATTGGTACTTTGACAACAGAGAATTCAGCAGCTCCCAGTTGTGAGGGAAAGCACAACAGAGATCATAGGAATACCCTGTCATCGTTAATAGTTTGTGGTCTTGAGGGAGCCCTACTGTGAACTTTGGCCCAATTGCAACCAGAAATTTGGTGTGTCATACCCATGATTATCACATATCATCTCTGTCTCTTCTCTGCTGAAATGTTTATGGAGAAGGACAAATTTTTAAAGCATTTTAAAATCATGTGACTGTGGAGGAAGAGTAAAACAAAGATTACAGAAAGGTTCCATCATGCCCATGTAAGGTCCTAGGGGAAGAAAGTCAATCAATGAAAAGCTGTATTGGCCTTACAGTGAGGCTGAATTGGTGTGGCCACAGTAAGATGAGGTTATGTGTGCTTTGAATGCCACTGGCAGCAGAAGTCTTCTTCCTGTGTCCCAACCCACCTACATTCACTCATCATCTTCCTTGTGCCAGCACTAATGCTAATGTTGCTGTGCTGCAAGCTGATGAAGAGATGTGGGCTTGTTACAGTAAAGAAACCTGAGAAAAATATTTGTTTTCAGCTGGATTGGCTCTTGATATGTTATTGTGAGCTAACATGAATTAACCTCAGCACAAGAAGGTACAGATGACTGTACACCTGGGGCACAGACAAGGGTGAGGCTGAGCCCTCCTGGTCTGCCCACCCCACCCCAGCGGTGTGCCGTTGCATCCCAAGACACAACACATCCCACTGCTGGTCCATCTGGCTCTGCTGCCAGGCCTTTGGCATCCTTTCTTTCTGGCAGTGGCATCCTGTGGGGTGGGGGATAGCCAAACAATTTGAAATTAGGCTGCAAAGGGACTACCACTGCAGTCTGCTTGGTGAATGGGCACTAAACTTGTTCCTTTGAACTTTAGCTATCCTTAATTGCAGCGTGCTGCACATAACAATTACCATTGTGACTAATTTTCAGGATCCATAGCAAAGGGGCCACAGGATCTGTGTTTCTGAAACAACACTTAGAAGAGAGAGGGGATGACCAAGGTGAGCTGCTGGGTGCTCAGAATACAACCAGAGGGAAACAAACTCCAACTATTTTCAGGATAAAAAAAAAAATTCACAATCCTAACATAGTACCTGCTGTAGACCCTGTTCTTGCAAGGTATTTGGGGAAACTGAGTACTGCAATGTGGGTGATTATTTCCTGTGGGTGGCCAAACAGGTGAATGACAGGACTGGCTCGATCAGCTATTTATTCTATTAAGTCTTAGGGTGTGCATACTGTAATTGTATCTGGCTTAATCATGATTAAGGCTTGCACCCGAGGAGCTCATGAACATGGAGGCAGTAAAACTTGGCTTGAGAACTGAAGTCCAGAGGGCCAGTAATTAGTAACTAGAAGGTTAGCAACTGGAAACCTTTCCTCTAAGCCCTCCTACTCTATTACCGATTAATGCCACTGAATTAATGAAGTGTTCAAAGCAAATAATGAAATTAATGGAATGTGTCTGAAAGTGGAAAGGGGTGGGATGTTAAAATACTCCCATTGTTAGCAACTTCATTTTAAAATTTTGGTCTATTTAAGAGTAGGAAGAAAATAACAATGGGAATATTGTAATGCTTAAGGCTGGAAGCAGCCACAAGCTGAATGAGACAAGTGAACAGTTACAGAGCCAACATCCTCCAGAAAATTTTCTCCTCTCCCAGTCTGTAAAGGAGTTCATTCAGCCTTGGTTATCATATCTTAATGAATTAGGCAAATGTAAGAATGGGTACAGAAACTTATTTAAAGCATAAAGAAAATGTGATATGTGACAGTGTTTAAATTGTTTGGTTTAGGAAGATTAGAAACTGGGTGTGTACATAGAGGGAAGATTTTCTAAAACAATAGAAGGAATAGGATGATCCTGTTCTTCACATAGTGGAAGAAATCAGAGAAATTATCAACAAAATCAAAATTTGCTTTACATAAAAAATGCAATTTGCTTCTAGAACGGTAAGTTTTCTACAATGAAAAAATTAAAACACAGGACATCTAGACCTTGGGTTTTGTTTTTGTTTTTTTCAGAGTGTTTTTCGGGGTTTTTTTTTTGTTTTTTGTTTGTTGGTAGATTATGTTCATACCAACATCCAGCAGCATGAATCTTCTGTATGCAGTGGGAGATGCAAGAGACCTGTTGAACAGCATTCTCAGGTGAAGCTCTACCAGGAAAGGGACAGTTAAATGTCCTGCAGATTCTCCCATCATCGGTGCTGTTATGTACTGCTGCACAGGGCACCACTCCCCAACAAGCACACTTCACTGCATTATATACTTGAGTGTATATGTAAGTTATATCCACAAACAGATCTGATCCTGATGTTGGCATTTATGAAGCCTCTGTCATCTTTCTGCACTGTACATGTCACTGGGCATTCTCTGACAGGGCACTGAGTGAGCTGCCATTGTGTCACATTATGGTCAAGGCCATGTTACCCCAGTTTCAAAAAATAAGAAAGGAAAGCATCATGAAACCTTGAAATTTAATTGTAGTGAATGGCCTTGGATAACTTGAACTACCTCTCCTTATTTTCAACCTTATAACCTCTAGGGCAGGGCTTCCCTTTTGGTTACCTCATGTCTGCCAGCAGGTCAGTGTTAACTGAAAACTTTGACTACATCTTAAGGAGTAATATATTGTAATTTTTGTATGCATTAAGAATAGTACTAGGTTGATTTGCCCCAGGATTTTATTCATTTAAATTATCATATATATTTTGATTATTCATTTTCAAATTATTAAGTACCATTAGATTATGCATATATCATCAGAACATGCATAGTATTTTTTTCAACAAGACCTGCATTCCTGATGTAGGAAAGGCCAAGTGCTATCAGTTCATGTTTCACCAAAGTTGTTTATTCAGATATCTAAAAAGCACCGCACTGTCCAGCAGGAACTGGAATTTCATGTAGAACTGTCTGGGACATTCTTCTAGATGATTACATAGATAACATGCCAAAGAATGCAGCACTGCTAATAGGGCATTAGGAAAGTAGTCATTACCATAAATGACTGTATTTTTAAGACTGACTTTTTCTAACAGGTTTATCTAAAGAGTTATTATGTAACACAAACAGCCCACAGCCGTTGCATTTTTATGAGGTAAATCCTACTCTCAGTGACACTGTCCAAACTCATTGACCTCAGTTAGCCCGTTCAAGTGGCTCCAAGAACAAATGACCTTTTGGCCAGCATTCACCTCCTCTTCTGTTGTGTCATAGGCTACACAGTTTAAAGGTTTATTTCATGTTTGGAGTACAGTTTAATTTTCTTTTAAAATTAGAATGAATAATTCTTGTTGGAAGGTCTCTTTGGCAATCATCAAGTCCAAGCTTAACCAAAAGTTAAAGCAGGTCATTAAGGGCATTGTCCAAATGATTCTCAAACTGACAGGCTTGTGGCATTCACCCCCTCTCTAGGAAGCCTGTCCAGAGGGATGCTGTGAGAAATAGTACTGAAAGCCCTACTGCAATCCTGAAAACCTTCACCGACTGTCTTTCCTTTACCCACTAGGCAGCTGATGTTACAGCAGAAAGACATCAGATTAGCTAGTCAGGACTTTCCCTCTAACTATGCCTGATGATTTCATCGTTTCATTGTTCTCTAAATGCCTTTCAATAGCATCCAATATGATCTTCTTCATAATTTTCCAGGTGCTGAGGTTAGAGTAACAGTTCTGTAATTTCCTGGATCTTCATTCTTGTAAATTGGAATAACGTAAGTTAGCTTTCAGCTTCCAGTCAGGAAAGAATTCCCCAGACTCCCAAGGCCTGTGATAGATTATTTCAGCAGCTGAACAGACCTGTAAACTGAACTGTTAAGTTTAGTACTTTTTTTTGGAAGAGAACGCTGATCTGGAAAGGAAAGATCATTAATATTATTTGGAATTTGGCAATATTTAAATTTTCATGACCATGGTAGAGGGATATTTGGAATTGTTCCTTAAAATTGGTGTAATCAAAAAGATCTAAAATTTGGTACAATAATTTTAGTGATTTTAAACTTCAACTGAGTGTAGGCTTTTCTAACCCAGTATACCATCTTTGCTGATACCTGGTTCTGGAGAAGGTAAAAGAGCACTCACAGTTAACACCTTGAAAAAGAATCTATTCACTGTTAGCTTCAAAACAAAGGCTGTGTTTTGAAGGTTTACTTGATTGTCCCTAAAGTATTGTGCCGGATTTATTGTTTTCAATAATACACTGAATGTAACCTGTTGGCAATTCTGATTCTGTTAAAAAGCAAGCAGATATGATCTGTCTTGTTACTTGTTCCTTAGGAGAGGAAAGGATGAAGTAACCAGTTGTCCATGAAGCAAATTTGGCTAAAATAGCCACTATAGGATGCTCTGTTTGGCACTTATTCCTGAAAGACTCCTGGTGATGCAATGCTACCTTTTCCTACAAAACTGTGTACACCTCCAAAACACAATATTTATTTATATCTGTGAAAAAGATCCATGCTTTCTTGGGATAGAATAGCTGCTATATAAGAGTTTACTGAGACAGTAATTCTAACAAATGTACTTCTTAAATTATGTGTAGGTATGGAGAAGCAAGGCAAGGAAAGCAGCAAGAGGAGAAAGGGTGTAGACAGGTTTGCTTAATTTCATGCCAGCTGAGTCCCCACAGCATATCCAGAGTGATGAACAGTAAGGCTAACAGGAGACATTAATACATAAAGAGATTATGTGTTTTGATCAGAAACAGATGTGCTGAAATGAGACTTGAGAAAGGGCTGCTAGCATTTACATCTTGGATAAGACACATCAACATCAGTCAGGGTATGTTGGAACTGTTCCTGATTAGAAACCGTATGGACTTGGCAGGATCACTTTCCAGAGAACACCTATTACTGCAAACAATGGCAGTGTTAGAGAGACACTTGTAGTCTTTTTTGTTATGAATATGGTGTCATTGTAAATGTAAAAACTATAAGGAAGTTTCTTTATTCATCTAGACCAATAGAACAATTTTTGATGGAGGTCTTTATTTCACTAACAGGAAACTTCAGGTATGTATTTAAACTATTTAAAAACAGATATATTTTACCTATGTATTATTGTTGTTCACATTGTGAACTCGGCAAGTTTTATAAAGTTCTGTTCTCTGAAAGGAAGTATAAATATAAAATTTTCTGTAATACAGTCTTCTGTCTTCCTACTTTTGTTTTGGCTTTGTTGTGGTTACCCATATGCAAGCCTTTAACTTCCAGGAGAGTTGCAACTAGCTTAACATCTATGAGCAACCTATTCTGTGAATTCTTAGAAGTATTCACAGAAATTCCATTTGAGTAGCAGCTGGGATGCATCCAAGGATTCTCTGCTAAACCCCCCTGGTGTTTTGGGAATTAGGTTATCAAGCAGTTGTGGCGTCACCAGTGATCTCAGTGGAGCACAGAACATTCCCTAGCAGCAGAAATATCTGATAATGTGGCACTGCTGGTATGTTTAAGTATCCAGTAAGTTCTCTGAGGTAAGAGCCACATGATGCAGTGAAATTGCTCTTGAACCCTGTGACTGACCCGGTGACCATGAGGAGCACAGCAGGCACACCAAAAATTCAGTTCTTTTCTGCATGCAAGACTCAACACAAACTGGAGGCTGGGGCTGTCTGTGTCATCATTCTGTTCATGACATAAGATTACTGTCAGAAAGACATTTGAAAAGAGAACACATTATTTCCACACTGTTTTTCATGAATGTTCTTTTCTATATGAGTTTCCCCGTCTGAAGATATTGTGATTCTGTGTAGATGGGCTATATGTTCTACCTTGCCACATAGATATAACAAACATACCACCTAAGCAGTGCCAATTCTAATGGTCACTTTCCCATCTTCTATCCTTCTTTCTCCCTTTCTTTTTCTAAATAAATTTTGCCACAGGCCTATGGAAATACTTTTTTATTGGCTACCTGAAAAGGCATCAATAAACAAAACTTGAGACACATCAGTTCCATTGGTTGTCATTTGCCTTGGTTATCATTAAATACTGAAATTACTCACACTCAATAAATGCCTCTGGGTTTGTTTGTATTTAAATATTTCCAGAAACCTTTTCAAAATCTCTATAAAGGGGAAAGAAAAAAACTTAAAATACAGTTTAGATTATAGAGACCTACCTAAAATGAAAGGAATTAATCCAATAATAATTGGCCACATATGCACACAGATTACAGGGCTACAAATTGAGAGCAAACACTAACTGCTGGTTTTTAGAATTGTTTTATTCCAGAGGGACACAGAACACTTTCTACACTGGTTTCAGACAATGCAGAGTGGTGAACAGGTGGCATGGGAAAATAGGTAATTCTAGGCCCATGCTTGCTTGTAGCAGGATGTAAAACTGGATAACAGAAAGATTAATGAAGAGAGACAAGGAGCAGATCACTGCTGTTCACTCTGTCACCAGCGCTGCAACAATAAACAGAATAAAAATTAAAAAAGAGGAGTTTTGCAAGACACTGGGGTTTTTTTTGGCAATCTGGATCCATACTTAGAGATGTAAGTCTTGTGTGGGTTGGCTTGTTTTTCTGTTTTTAATAATACAGCTAAATAAACTAAGATTATCAAAGAAGAAAGATATCTATATATAGATATCTATAAAGATATCTATATGTGTGAGGGGACAAAAAGCATGTTGGGGTAGTAGAGAACAAAGAAATCTACATGACAGTCCGTTGAAACTCTTGCCGTGCATATTGAAGGGATTACGCAAGAGAAAGAATGTAAAATGTTAATTAATACAGAAAATGTTAAAGCATTGGAAAAGTTTAAAACCTTGTTGACGGGAACTCTAACAATGAATCAGTGAATGGGGAAACATGCCTGGCACTGAAAAGCTTGCAAAGTACAGTCCATACAAGTATTAAAATAAATAAAAATGAGAAGTGGCATGTTACAAGTGTTAAGTAGCTCCACAAGGACAAAATGGCAGCCTGGCAACAGCTCTGTAAAGTACCTGAGAATGATGTAATATAACAAGAAACAGTGGCTTGGAGCTTAAGCCAATGTTAATTTTAAACAAAAGGAGTGATATTATCTGTAACAACAGCATTGATTAACTGGGGAACAAAATTCCGCAACAAATGGTAAATTTTTAATCCTCAACACTTTCTTGAAAACAAGTTCCATCTAGACATCTTTACCCAGAGCTCTGGTATGTGGAGAGCTATAAGCATATAAGATGTATGGAAGGTCAGCTTCTGTGATTTTAGGGTTGCTTCTGGCCTTAAATTCTAATAATCCCATTTATTTCAAAGAGGAAGGGAGCACAAACTCCATGCACTTGGGAACAGGGGTGGAGAGGAAGGGTAATGAGAAAAAAGCGAGCAACAGCTACACATAACCAAGCTCAGAACTTATTATTTACAAGTATCACCTTCTGCCAAAATGGTGATAAAGCACATTTTGTCTGACCTTGTACTTGTCCTTCTACACTGGCGAAAGCCAGAGGTGGAGAACACCAGGTATTCTGAGGAGGCTGTCAATGTTGTGCTAGTCAGCTGGAGAACTATTTAGTCAGAAGGAAAAATGCCTGTGCCTCATTAAACTCTTCGTTGTATGTTGCAATTGACATTGTTTTGCTCTTTGTGCTACCATTGCATTCTGTGTCCTCCCCTGTTTTATAAAATGGAGAAGAATTCATAGAATCATAGAAAGTTAAGGGGCTGGAAGGCACCTTAAATGTCATCTAGTCCCAGTCTCCCCTGCCATTGGCAGGGCCATCTCCCACCAGACCAGGTTATTCACAGCCCCATCCAGCCTTGCTTTGAACACAGCCAGGGTTGAGACATTGACAGCTTCTCTGGGCAACCTGTTCCAGTGCCTCATCACCCTCACAATAAAAAGTTTCTTCCTAACACCTAACCTCTGCTATGACCAGAGACTGTTGGTCAAACAAGGGGTTTTGCTTATACTTTGAATCTTTGAAATACTTGTGTGCACCTTGCTGGGTTAATCATTGCATATGAAGTTACCTCTTATAAGATTGCATCAAATAGTGATAACCTACATATTTAAAAGATAATAAATCTATTGAAGAATTTCCAGTCTCTGTTTAGATAGTGTATTGTGCTAGAAGTGGTTGCACAGTGCACAACCAGCTGAAATACACATCATCACAGGCTTCTGTCCTGTTCCTGGATATTGGATAATATTATAATCCAATCTTGAGTTTTAGTGACTGGGGTCAAGGCAATTAGTGGCTGCTGTCTCATAACCCTTACATGCTTCACACATTAAAAGTATTTGCCTTGAAAGTTACAATTTAGGATTCTAGGCACAATTCTGTGTGACAGAGCCCATCCTGTATTTTGTGGGAGAGTGGACTGACTAGAGCAATGCCCATCTATGAAATAACTGTTAGGATAAAGTGAAAACTAATTTTAGATAAAATTTCTAATTTCTGGTACATAATATTTGATGATTTTCCCTTTTCTAGCAATGCTATTTTGATCTATGCTGTGGCTAGGGCTGGGGTTCCAGAACTGTAGAGCACAAAGCAAGAGAAGGCGTCAATGGCAGAGGCCTTTGGTGTCTTTTGTGCAAGAGCCCATAGACCCTGCATTGAGCTGGTCACTAGTCACTCTTTCCTGATGGAAATTCTGTGCAAATATATGAGTAACAGCACTGGTGCAAGTGAAAAATGGTTTAAAGACAGACCAACATTCTTTTGTGTTGCTGTAGAATTTCTCAATCAGCTTATTTTTCTCAGTATTTTAAAATCCTTAAAACTGTTTTCATGTTTGCAAAGGTAAAATCTCATCTTTTCCTTCCCGTATTTCAAGGTATATGTGCTGACTTTCTGAGCAGTAATCTGATTCAGGTTTTTTTTTAAGCAAAGGACTAAATACTACAGCCTTGAGTGCTGCAGATCAAAAATTAGGAAGACAATAGGACAAGAAAATGTGAAGAGAGAATCTTTCCAAGTGAGAAATATTTTATGTAGGAATGTTTGTGGTAGGTTAGGTGTCTGGGATTTGCTCAGCTTTTTGAGCAACTTTTTGCACCTGTAGTGATGTCTGTGCTGCCTTGGTTGCATTTAAAGCTTGCTCAGGTAAATAAACTGGAATACACATTTGTGACATCAGTTTAAAATCCCCAAGTAGGATAACATTTGTCAGCTACTCAGAGAGAAGAACAGCTGTATTTGCTCTCAGCTTAACAGTTGAGCTGTTTGGAAGTGCAGCACACACAGAGCAGAGATGTGGAAGTTGGGACTATACAGCCTGTATTCAGAGCCATGATGAATTTTGAAAATTTTTTCATTTGTATACCCACTAAGAGGCGGAATGCAGTGGGTGTCAATTTTCTGGCATTGGTTTAAATTCTTCTGTGATGTGTAAGAAGGAGGGCTCATGCATCTGCTCCCTTAAAAAAAATTGTTAAACCCATTCATTCCTGGCCTTTGGCATATTGGACAGATCCACACTCTCACTAAGGACATACAAAAGCCTGCAATCACCCCAGAATCACAGCTGATTGCAAATAAGTATATATTCAGCATCTATAGTAAGAGAAGCAGAATTCTGGCACAAATTAGTGAAACCAGTCTCTGAGGGATTGGCCTAGATGAGTTTCCTTTTGTGAGAATCCAATTTAACTCTCTAAAAGAAACACAATTCTGATTAGGTAAATGTAAACTCTCTTAAGGGGGTCTCTCTCTCTTTAATTCTGAAATTAAAACTACTCTGATTTGAGCAGAGTAGTTTTAATTTCAGAATTGCTGGAATTTTTCTAATTGTCATTATTCAGAATAAATTGACACATAATTATTAAAGAAAGTGTCTAATAAAAAAGCAAAGCTTTATATTTGCTAACATGGAACCATATTGGTTTAAGAAAATAAAAAGCAGTTTACGTTTTGCTGTTATAGCTTCTGAACAAGAACTGCTTCAAGGGAAAATGTCATTTCAGCAGGTATGTAGGGCACAGATATCAGAACTTTTCTATGTCCAAGTAGAGATTAAATAAATTTCTGTTTGACTGAGCATGTTCAGCAATTATTATCTTCACATTTGGCTGAACTGGTTTTCAGAAAAGCTAAAACTCCTATGAGTTCTGACGGAGTACTTAGCTACAGAGCAATAGATATCACCCATATAGAAAACTTTTTGCTATTTACAAAGGGTGCATGTCTGCTAACCTTGTTCACCTGATGGTGAGTCAGTGGAGAGAAATTATGCAGCAGCTGATGCTTATCATGATCAGATTGAATCACCTCTATCATTCCTTTCTGCTGCTGCCTGATAGTTCTATTGTAATTTGGAATCTTGAGAACAAGCCCAAATCATCTGCTCATTTATGTAGCTGATTTTTTTTTAGTTACAAAAGAATGTAATATGTTTTATTCAAAGACAGCAGGATTTTTGTGAGGAGAGAGGAACCTCACTGAAAATTCTTTTTAAGGGGTCTTCAGTGTCTCAGAATGCAAATCATTATGTACAGCAAGATATTATTTTCTTCTAAAAGATCTTTTGGGCAAATCTTGTTCTGCCTTCTGTGCAAATGGCTTCACTCTGAGCAGCATGCAGGAGTTTGTATTGAGGGTTTCAGGAGCCAGAAATGTGGCACAGCTGAAGAAAATGTAATTAAATCCGGCACACAAAAAATGCTACCTTTTTTAAAAAAATAAATTCTTTATATTACAAGAGCTCTGATAGCTGATATAGCATTTTCAAATGAACCAAGAGAGACTCATTGTCTGAGCCAGGGTGCAGTCAAGCCTGGGAATGAGAACCAGGTGTATAGTTTTATGGACAAACACCCTGACATTTAGAGGTAGCAGCTGCATTCCAGTGTTGTAAATCTGGCCTCATAAAGCCTGTGCAATTTTTATACATGGGATCTGATATACCCCCAGGTGTCAAAGGTTTAGCCAAAAAATAGAGTTGGGGGGGGTTAGGTTGACGTTTGCAGCCACTTGAACTAAAACCTAGTTGAAATGGCTTGTATTTAACTGGAGTTGGCAAATACATGCCTTCTCCAAACAGAGATAAGGTAAGCAAGTCTTTATATGTCAAGTTCAGGAAGAGATTAATTTCTTCAAACCCTCCCTGTTCGCAACTCAAGTCTCTGCTGCAGCCTTGTGTTCATTTATTCTCATTGCAGCAGAATGGCTACATCCTCACCATGGCCTGCCTGTGGTCCTAGAGTGACCAGCAAGAATGAGAATTTCTAGTTTATTTAAACATTTGAGGTAGCCATTTAAAGTAAGTCTTTTTGTGCTGGGTCCAGCAAGGCATCTCTCAACTCAGCAAATTTTTTTCTAGTGTTAGAAAAACAAAATAAACTGTTGTTCCTGTCTCAAACCAAATTAATCACATTTACTTTCAAAAACATAAATCACCCCTATATGCCATCAGATCTACTGCTATTTCAATGCTGGGCTTGATTTCTCAAGGACAGTATCACTAAATTTTTTTTAGAGAAGAGAAGGGAAGAGAAGGGAAGAGAAGGGAAGGGAAGGGAAGGGAAGAGAAGAGAAGAGAAGAGAAGAGAAGAGAAGAGAAGAGAAGAGAAGAGAAGAGAAGAGAAGAGAAGAGAAGAGAAGAGAAGAGAAGAGAAGAGAAGAGAAGAGAAGAGAAGAGAAGAGAAGAGAAGAGAAGAGAAGAGAAGAGAAGAGAAGAGAAGAGAAGAGAAGAGAAGAGAAGAGAAGAGAAGAGAAGAGAAGAGAAGAGAAGAGAAGAGAAGAGAAGAGAAGAGAAGAGAAGAGAAGAGAAGAGAAGAGAAGAGAAGAGAAGAGAAGAGAAGAAGCTTTTCCTTTTTCTCTTCTTTTGTTGAGTAGGAACATTACAGACTAGCAATAACATTTCAGAGCATGAAACTACCAGTCAAATGGTATTTTGATACTCTTTAATACAATTTAAATCAAAATATATTTAATGTTTCTCTACTGAACTCATCAGGCTTTAACCATTCTCAAAATTCGAATTTACCTACCTGGGAAAAAAAATTCTGTAACAAAAGAATGTACTTTCTTGATTCCTGTACTAATTTACAAGCAGTACATCAACACACACACTCTTTCACAGCCCTGTTACAGAAATTCATGAGATCTGTACAACAATCCAGTCTTATGTGGATATACATATCCCATCAGGTGATGAGCACCTACATTAAAAATAATTCCAAATAACATAGAATATACTTTACAACAGTTTGATTAAAGTTTTAATTTAGGCGTATTGCATTTACTGCATCTTCACAAAATTTTAATAGTAGAATTTCAAAATTCATTTTAGGCATTTTAGTATAATAAACATCCTGCTGAGAATAAAGACAGAGAACTTGTTAGGCACAGATGCAAACAATTTTAAGGCAAAGGTAGAATTATACAGACAATTATCTTATTCTTAAAGATAAAGCAACAAAATTGGTTAGAGTGGCTCAAAGAAAACATAGACAACTTAAGAAAATAATTAGGAAAACCCAGATGTTTCAGGTAGAATTATAAGAGATCCTTTATCACAAATGCAGTTCTATAAACCTGAAAAGCAGTCCCCTCAAGCACAGAAGACCAAACATTTGTAATCTAAAAGATTTAGACTTTAGCACTGGTAAAAGGTGTGATTTTTTTGACTACCAAGGGTAGATCACAATGAAATGACGTTCCAGACTTTCACATATATTTTCTTCTGAGAAAAAATATTATCTTAACCTTGACTTTTGTCCATATGTTAAATTTCCTGCAACTTCATGTTTGAAATCTTAATTATTCTGTAACCAGCTCCCAGGGTGTTTTTTAAACTTATCTTGTAAATAATTCAGACCTAATCTGATTTAATTCTTGACTCTCTCTAGGACAGGAAGGCCTGATCAATTTTCCTGAGGAACCTGCTAAACTGAGGGACATTGCTGCTGTCTACATTTTGGCCCATTCCTAACACTGAGGACATCATAGTCTGCATGGATACAGAGAAGGTGTAAAGACTTCAGAACAGCCCCCTTTTCTATGAAGTGCTCAGAAACCATGCAGAAACACATGAAGGGAACTTAAAAGACTTGGTAGAAGAGTTTCTCTCATTTTTTTGTGGGAAACTAATGGAGGATCAGGACCTACTTTCTACAATGGGTTTAGGGTAAATGATGAGCATTATATCCTCTTTCAATGTTTCTTTGGGACTAACATCCAAATACACGTGCATGGTACCTCTGTTTCCTTGAGCAGAAAGGCAGCAAATCAGGTCCTGGGCTGTGACTGCAGATGTTTATATTACCCACTGAACCATGAGGAACTATGACAACCATTTATCTTATCTATCTTTTTAATAAATCAGGGTTTGCACTGTTAGTAAAGATGAGTAGCTGACAGCACTACCTAGTGCTATGCAGAGCCAGTGAAAGCTGAACAAGTGCTGACTCCATATTCAAGTATACTCCTGTCCCTTCATCCTTTTCAGCTCTTTCTTCTTTGGTTTCTGTATCACATTTTGGAGATGCAGGTCAGACAGACACAGCTCTTTTCCTAATTTTGCTCTCCAGCCTTGTATATCTGTGGTGTGATACCTTGTTGGCAAGATCTGCTGTTACCCCAGTCTTGTCCTTTCAGCATGTTTGTCAGTACCTGCAGGCTTGGCTTCTCAATTTCTTAAGCACAGCCCACCTCATTAAAAGCAGGCAGAAGGGTTTTCATTCCCTCCATATTAAAAGCATGATGCTGCATGTTGTTAGTACATTTTCTTAGCACATCACCTTATTTTACTTAAGTTAATAAAGAGATGAAGGAGAAGCTTCTTTTTTATTTTTACTTTTTGCTTTTTTTAATTTGGCAGATTAAACTGGCTGGGACATTACAGGCTGAAACCCCTGTGGCTCTCAGTATCCGAGATAATTACAATGGGCATGCAGCCAACCTTTATGTTACTTAAAAATTATTTACTTCTCTTAACAATGACATCTTTATTTTCAAACTTTCCAGAGGGGTCATTATGTATTGTATTGAGCTGAAGCTCCCATGCTGGCATGGAAAAAGATGAAAGGTTTAAATCTTTAATTAGGACTCTTTGTTTACCCGAATTTCATGGTTAGAGCAGAAGGATGAGAATCAAAGAGACAGCTTTGTGTTCTGGCTGTGTATTTCCATCTGTCAGAAAGAAAGGATTTGGTTACTGAATTTTGTACTATGGCAAGAATCAACGATCCAGTCTACTTGAAACTGGTTGATGAACTTGAAATGGGAAGAGAAATCCAGAAATAGTGCCGTGAATATGTGCAATTTCTGCATGGATCTCAGATGTCGTGTGCTGGAAAATGCTGAGGTCTGGCTGTGTAAGATTGGAAGGTAATTTCACACCTTGTTCAAAGTCTAGTCAAGTACAGTAAATGTACAATAACCCTGGAATGCTGAATTACCACCTGAGTCAGAATTATGTTTCCTTTGTGACATCTTCATCAGCTCCCTAGTCATGTAAAAGCTGAATTATAGATCTTCTGGTTATGCAAAATGTCTGATCTATAAAAGGTGGGTCATTTATAGACCTGCCTTGAGAGTTCTCAAAGTATCCACTACCTTGAGAACAAAAACCTCTAACCAAGTCTGGTTTGCCGATGCAGCAAAACTAATTTCCTGTAACAAATGTATTTATTTTAAGACTATGAATGGGCAATTTTTATTGTCCCAGGCGTTGGGAATCTCCCATGCTCCAGACCTTGCAGGATAATGAGCTATTCAGAAACTTCTTGCTCGTAAAATCTGTTGCACTCATGAGACGGGTAATGCCCCTTCTTGTGCTAGTCTGGGCTGCAATACTTTTTTAGAAGAAAACTACTGCAGCCTGTGTGTTTGGACAATGGGTACCAGACTGTAGCTGTAGTAGAAAATAAACTTGCCTGTGTGCAGGGGAAATAGCTGAACGGTGGGGACTCTCACTGGGATGGTTAATTTATTATAATGTCCCTAGGTGCAGTGGGGGAGGCAGCCCTGCACATGACTGCCTTGTAGGACAGTGTGGGTGTTGCTCAGCTCTGACAGACACAGCCCCAGAGCTTGTCAATGAAACGACGACATCTGAGCTGTAAGCTGGTGTAAATACATGAAAGGACAGTATGAAGTCATCTAAATGATTGAACAGGGTCCAGGAATTGTCCAGAACCATGTTAGACATTCACTAAGGATCCCATAGAGCTAGTGAAAATTACCTGCTCAAGGATGTTTTATGTTTTATGACTCAGTTTCTTGATACTTCTGAATACTTTGCTTTTATTTATTGTAGAACTGTGTACCTACATGGTCTAGAACACCCATGTCCCTAAACTGTGTATTTATGATGACCTAAAAAGCCCATAAGTCAATTTTGTCCTTGGAATGTATCCCATTCTCAGCTTTTTTTCTCCATTTATTTTTACTATTTGATTTGTCTGGATTGATAATTTAGAAAGATCACATTGTGATCACCTCTGCAGACATGTTTCAGCGCAGTGTGGATCCAGATGATGCTTTTCCTATCTGAAGCTCATTCTCACAGATGTTGCTACACAGACCTGCCAGAGAAAGCAGTGTAAACAGTCATGGGGAGCAGCCTCCTCCCTGAACAAACACAATTCATGGAGGAGAATGCATCTGAAGTTCTTGTAAGATCATGTAGCCCTCAGGAGCAGTAGTATTTATTTGTGGTTTTGCCTAAATTTCAGGGTGAACACTACATTCACACTGAATTTTTGGAGGGGTATGTCACTTCTTAAAATGCTTTCATAGCAACTCTGCATTGTGCTAGAATTGCATCCACCTATTTCAGAAAAAGTCTAAGAAAATGTGGGGAATAGCGATCTATGTGTGAAACCTAGTTGTGGTCAATTTCCGATCTATGAACAAAGATCTTCATTTCTCTGTGCCACAGCTTCCCCATCTGTACAAGATCATTAATTATTTCAGATCCATAAACAAAGGCTACTTCACTGAAATCTGGTGAAGTAGCATTTCCAAGTGCTTGAGATACTCACACTGAAATGTTTAGAGAGTATAAAATTATGAGTGGGACCAGAAGTGGAATAAACAAAGTGCTAAAACACTTTAATGAGAAATGCTGACAGTGAATTTGTTCACTCCTGAGTGGCAATTCATTTCACAGATCTAATATCTGCCTTTGAGTCCAAACAAATTGAATCCTGCACGGATGAGAAACTAGATCAGATCTTATAGTCCTTCTCACAGGACAAAACCCAGACTGTCTTCTAGAAAGTCACTCCTAATATGAAAATGACAGGAGTCTTGAACTGACAATTTCCTGAGACTTGAAAGAAATCTTATGCTTCATCTCCCTAGTTCCATGGATATTCATCACTCATTGCTGTGGAAATCTTTGAAAATCCTGTAGTTTCCTATTATCTCTCAGTTTTCCACTAATAAAATATCTGTGGCTGTGATGTGGATCTCTTGTTGTTGAAGTGTTTCTGGCACATTTGATATGGTGTGAGAGACAATAAGGAGATCGTGTGTTGCAGGAGAGACTGCCCTTCACAGTGCTGTAGTGAAAGAAACCATCAGTTTGGTGAAGGTGATAATGGAAAAGGGAGATGATGTCAAGAATCCTCAGGCCACTAAATAAATTTTCAGTCACAACTATTACAATCTCATCTACTTTGGTATTCACCTGTGGGTTAAACTGCTGTGTTTTCTTTATTTCTGACATGGGTGTCTCTGTAACTGTCCACCTTTTCTTCCTCTTTCTATCCACCTGTTGCATCAGTAGCATGTCTGTGTCTCTTCCACAAATTATAACTCCAGAATTTCCAAGGAAGACAAATCTTGTCAGAGAACTTTTCTGCAGAAAATTGGTCTTAAAAAAGGAAGCAGTTTTTTGTTCCTGTACCCTAATGAAACTGTGTCCCATGGGGAAAAGCCTGTCTGAGCCTGCAGGCAGCCTGATATAGTGAAAAGAAGCAGCAAACTTTAATCCTGTAAGATAATGGTACTGACAAGAGCTGTTAATGACTTCACTGTCATCCATTACAACACTAATACAACTAATCTGAAACTTCATACCATGCTTTCTCTCTCATACCAGGCCCAAAACCATCAGCTCTTCATATTCAACTATGAAAATATTCTGCAACCTCAGCTGTCAATAGAAATATGCAATCTGAAGCTCTGATGTCTGTGGAAAGTGATTATAAACCAAAGTCATCATAAAAAATTATCTAAAGAACCCAAAAGGGCAGACTGTGCAAATGCATCCTCATTGTTAATAATGTGTTCAAATGGAACTGTTGTTCTGTGGGTCCAGATGTATTGTAAGGTAACATTTGACATCAGACATGGCTTCATGGTTTGCCCCTTCAGTTAATAAAGATGGCTTTGAGAAAGTGATATTATTAATTTAAAATTTAGATGTCTGAACATATGTATATATGAAATATTCATATAATCTCCTATCTACCCTTCTGAAATTGAAAAGCATTGCTTCAGAGTGCACAGACTTGTGATATTCTTTCCAAAGCTGTCTTTCTAATTTGTTCCTCATGTGGATGCATTTCTTTCTTCCATTCTCTCCTTTAGTCCACATGTCATGTCACATCACAGCATGCCACATCACCTCCTCTCACCTAATCATATACTGCCAAAAAGCATACAACAGTCACAGACAGCAGATACTCAAAAAGACCTCAAATATACAGCAGCAAAAAAGGGGTTGAAATTTGATAAGCAAAAGTGTGTGCTGAGGAAATATTTATGATGGTATGGAACTGGGGATATTCAGTGTTAAGCACTTAGCAGACAAATTCCTGCTCACTTTAAATTAGAGTAGCTAAAGAATTATTATTAATATGCTAACACTTAGTAAATCTCTCTCTTGACACAAAACATCTGTCTGTGGTAAAAAAAACACCCGTCTTTGAAATGCTGGAACACCTCTGCTGCCAGGATTTAGCATGGCAGAGACTGAAGATCAGCATAGTGCCTTCTTGCAGGAGAGAATCATCTTTTCATTATACTGTTAATCTGAATTAGCCCTGAAGAGTGGAAAATCTCTGCAGGACAGGTGGAAAAGAAAGCAAATCCAAACCAATTTTTTTGATTTCCATATTTCATTTCTGTTTTCATTTCTCCAAATTCTGTAGCTTGCTTGTTGTATTGCTTCTTCCTATAATGCTGGGTTTTCCCCTTAAGATACTACTGGGCTGAATTGTCATTTGATACAGACTGGAATAATGCAAAAAATGCCAGTATTTTATTTATGTTAGTCAACCAGCTGGCCACCATATTTAGTAATTGTCAATACCACAAACTGTGAGTGTAATGAAATGAGATAAGAAATTTACCATTACTTTTATATTGACACTTCAATTAATTTTTAAGCCAAACATCTGTGTGGTGTATATATGTATATACCTGTAGTGTGTACAGAAACATGTGTACTTTGTACTTATATATGACTGTACTATGTGTGTATTACATTTTTGCTTCCATGTTCTCCTACTGAATCTAACATCATAGATCTTTCCATCCCATTGATTTTTCAATATTCTGCTTTAAAACTATTACTGGTCTAAATTACAATTGAGAAAGCATGAAAAGTTCCAAAAGAGAGTCACTTATCTCTCCATGTAGATACTTAATAAAAGCAACTTTTCAGAGAGTTAGACATTTTTCAAATCAAATCTGCTACAGATGGTGGTCTAATCTTACTCTTGATTATTTCAACATAAATATAGTGACATTACATTGAAGTAAAGGCATTTTAAGTGAAGTGCTTTTATGATGAAAAAAAATCCGTGTAACAGAGCCATTATGAGGCTGATGAACTCCTTTACATCCCACTCACACTATAAAATAAGATTGAAGTGGGACGTAAGCCTTGCATTGTGCATGATGAACTTCTCTTACATGATGAATGCTAAATAGGAGCATCCACTCAGGTTCTGTACTGCCCTGCTAATAGAGACCATGAGTAAGAGTTCATAAACAGGAGATTATCAACAGGAGTTATGATTAATATAAAAAATTCCTTTCCCCTTTTGTTTGCCCTTTCTAATGTTTGTAAATAATTATTTTGTTATGCTTCCACTTCATTATATGAATAGTTCTTTCTCTCCATCCCCCAAAAACAAGGATATATTTCTCTTTTAATTCCTGCACTAAAATGAAATGCTGAAAAAAACCAAACCCTGTTATAAATCATGCCTCTGGCTGTATGGCTTTGCAGAAAGTCTGGGGATACTGATGGACCACAGGCTGAACATGAGCCAGCAATGTATCCTTGACACCAAGACAGCTAATCCTGGGCTGCATTAGACAGCATGCTGCCAGCAGAACAAGAAGCTGATCATTCCCCTCTGCTCAGCTCTGGTGATGCACCACCTGGAGTCCTGCATCCAGATCTGGGATTCCAAGTTAAGAGAGATGTAGCTGCCACACAGAGTCCAACCAAAGGCCACTAAGACAATTTAGGGAGCAGAGTTTCTTTGCTATGAGGTGAGGCTGGGAGACCTGGGACTGTCCAACATGTACAGAAGTCTGAGGGGAGTGTTTAAAGAAGGCAGATGTCGACAGACTCTTTCAGTGGCGTCCAGTGACAGAAAAAAAAGCAATCAGCATGAACTAAAGGACAGCATGTTCTGTCAGGAAATGTATTTTACTGGGAGGGTGATAAAACACAGGAGCAGCTTGCCTAGAGATGCTGTAAAATCTAAATTTGCTGCATTTTCAGTCATTCTGAGCCTCTAAGCCCAAAGATGTTTCTTAATATAAAATTCTTCATGGGTTTGCTTGTTTGTGTCTTATATATTTTCTCAGTCTGTAAGTTCTTATTCCCCTCATCTTCTCCCCTGAAGAACATAAATCTTTAAGTTTCTCTTACTCTATGCTATGACTTAATTCTTGTCAAAAAAATTTTCTCTCTCTTTCAGGCAACCCCCCTTAGATTCCTTTACTCTTTTTGCCTTCAGCAAATAATTCTGGAATGTTGTTGTGGGAATTTCAAAGGAAGTAGCGGTGTGTAAATGGAGACATTTGTTGACACAGAGCTCTCCCTCTGGATCATTTGAATTTTTCAATCTCAATCTCATTTTTCAATCTCATGGTGAAAAATATTCAGTCTTAGGCACTGGTACACTACAAACTTGAAGAAAATGAAATTAGTTCTCCAGTTTACATTAATGGATTAGGGATAAAACCATACTTCTTTTTTACCTATGCCACCATCTAAGCAGATGATTAAACAAGACAGACGAGATCCAGGAATGGATCCTTGACCTGACTGGGTCAAGCAGGGGAGATTGATGACTAGGACATCATGGATACAATTGCTTAAGAACTTAAGAGTAGTTCAGTGTTATGGGATCTTGACTACAATGGATCAATTTGAAGAGAGGACTGGAAGAGGTGCACGTTATTTTTTATATCCATCACCAGCTTAAAGGACTTGGTAATTCACATGCTCCATTTCTCTGTGAACGGCATCACCGATCCCAAGTGATGTATGGACAACCATCGAGTTGCTATAATGAAACACACACACCACAGTCCTGTGCAATCCAACAGCACAGTCACTTTTATAATGACAGGATCATTTTGCAGCATGGCCATCCAGATCCACTAAAAGACTTGAACACCTAAATGCCAGAGCCTGTAATCCATAGTTGCTCCAGCTAATTTATTTCACTTTCAGAGAGGATGTAGTTTAAGAATTTCTTGACTGAGTTATTTTAGACCCTAGGATACTGCTGTTATGCTTACCCTTCACACATGCTTAGACTTAGAAATAGACTTAGAGATTATCTCATCTAGCTTTGCTCTGGCTGTACCTTGTAGGGGACCTATCTGATAGGTACTCTCTCAAAGCAGAAATGGAAAAATTGATAGGATACAAACTAGCAGTCACGAACCAGCATTTGGCAGCTGAGGTGGAAAGGCCTACCTTTGATAGGGCCATTAGGGATTCAAAAGTTGTGGATCACTTTCAATTTTAGACACTATATTTGTAAATCCCTGGCTGTAGTTAAAAAATGCTATAGCAATATGGCCCAGGATTTGTAACTCCTCTGCCCTTGGAGTTTCACCGAATTGAAGTCACAGGTTCATTCCTTATTGTATTTAAGAAGGGCTTAGAACCTAGAAACAACTAGATGCCCGATTCCTCTGACAAGGTGCTGAACAAGCAAGGGAAAACCATGTCTAGGAAGGAAGTGGCAGACACTGATATATTTTCCTTAATTCAGGCAGTTCTTGCAAATACTTACTTTGAGATTTGGATAGCAAAATTCCCATACAATTGATCTTACATAGTCCAGACTTGACTTACAGATAATTTTATGGTCTGTTAGATTGAAATACTAATTAAAAACTGCTTAGCATGCTAAAATGCCAATACAAAGATCCATTTTTTTTGAAAACTCTCCTCTAAGGGTAATGCTTGACAGCTGGGGAAAAAAAAAAAGACTACACTTTCTATCTACATAGAATGGGTTTCCTAAAAACTTTTACGTCAGAAGGATCAGAATGCCCTGACTGAGTCAAAGAACTAAATTGTGAAAGGCTCACTGTGATCTGTGGGTGAATAAGCAGTGAGCAGCAGACTGGTTCTGTCTGTTCTTGATATTCTCCTCTTAGAAGGGAAGGTAGATGAGATGAAGAAGAGAACCATAACAAGCATGGGAGGACCAAACAAGACGTGTGACAGGGAGACATGTAAATATTTCCTTTTTCTAGAATATAAAGAAGCAAGTGTGTGAGCCAAGGATGGTGGAAAATGCAGAAGTATCTTACAAGCAGCTCTTTATCCAAATTGGGTAGTAAACAAAAAGTTTACTAGGCAAACTGCAATTAAAAATTATCACATAGCCATGGGAAAACCAGTCCAAAGTATCTTGTAGATGCATTATTCGTGAATTAACCAAGATTAGATGCCTTTCTAGCAAAAATTCTTCAGTCAAATGTAAGTTAAACTCAACAGTGGGAAAACAGGTGAAGTGTACTGTCCTGGAGGGTAAAGATCAATGTTCCATCTTCTACCTTTATAGCAGAGACAGTAAGGCACAGTATAATTACTGTCTTTTTTAACAGAACAACATGAATAGATCTATTTTTAAATAGCTTATTTCAGGTAGTGCCTTGTCATTCATATCTGACCAACTAGATGACTTCTTTGAATAAATCTCATTTTCTTATTTTTAATCTCCTGTTTACTTGCAGAGCTAGTAGGGTTCAAAGAGGACAACAGTCTGATCTCAGCAACAGAAATGCTTATAAATGATCAATCTGCTCCAGCTGCCAAATGCATAGGCACTAGTAGGTTTGGCTGAAAGTGTCCAAAATGCGATGAAATATAACTCAAATTCCAGTTGTAGCCAACAGCCTGTGTAGTTTCTAGTGTCACTGTACAGTGGAAAAAATCCAACCTTACTTAGCATGGCCTGAATTTAAAGCAGTAAGTTTTCAGAAGCAAACAGCTTTATTGCCGTCAGCTAAGCATGCTTGGTCTTGTGTAAGAGATGTAAGTAACAGGCCAAAGTATTAACTATTTGGGGCATAGATGTCAACCCATTGCACTCATACTTTTGACTTGCTCTTGCAGCACTTGAGTAAAAGATCACATTACCCTTTGAGGAAAAGAGGCCATGGAAAAAAACAGAAGGAAATCTCAGAATGTTTTCATGAATCTGCATGTTTCAACTGAGAATATTTCAGAAAGAGAGTTTTCTCATCACCCGGGAAAGGGAAATGAAATAGCTAAGCTCCAAGGCTTTTTGAGGGCAGTTCTATACTACAGCACACCGGGACACTGCTCTGCACTTAAGCACACCAGGGGGAGTGATTCCTCTTTGAACAGGTCCTAGTTGCAGCTCCACAAGATCTAGAAGACACAGTGGCTTTTCATCAGCTCAGCACAGCCCTTTCAATCATCAGCTGATTGCATTGCCCCTCTAGCATTACCTTTCAGGTTTCAGGAAGAGAATTTATCAATTTTGTCCTGAACCCAAATCTACTGCCTAGCTGCATCTCGAGGTGCAGAAGACATGAATTCTTCATGAAGAAGAATTGCATAGCCAACTGGTGAGAAAATGTGCCAAAAGCAGGATGGACTCAAGCTGGTTACCTTCACTTGGAACTGCCCTCAGGTAGATGTGTTGGCTGGAATCATGACCAAGGAAGATCCAGTGGTAGGGACAGCTCTCGTTTGTTTAGTAAAGCCAAATTCTTTGGTGGTGTTCATCATTTCCCACCACACCCAGAGGTTTCATTCAGCTTCATAACATATGAATTGTCTGGGACTAGCTATACAGCAGATTATTTCTTTCTAGACAACCCTAGGTGCTGAATACATTTGTGCTAAACAGACAGACTCTTTCAGCATTTCTCTCCACCGAGCAGCTTGTGCTCCCTCAATTAGGCCTAGTACAGTGCTGTTTAAGCATGGACTAAGATTACACCCTTCAATTAAAAAAAAAAACAAACAAGCAAACAAGAAACCAGGGACTTCAGCCATTTCACCTGCACATGCATTGAAGCTACTTGGGTGCAAAGCACAGAAATCACTGTGTAAGTTACACTGTCATTAAGCCTTTCCTTATAATAATTTCAGGCATGGAAGAAAAAATGTTAGCTTACGTGCTTGTCTTTGAACACTCTGGTGAGCAGGGCCTGCTTCTGGCAGAAACATGCCATGGCTTAGTGAGGCAGGAGTGCACAGGCATGTAGCTCCTGGCTGAGAATTTCACTTGGCTGCCAAAGCAGCATAGGTGGGAACTTGCTTGCCCGACGTGCTCTCTGGCAGCATAGAACATTCACTGACATCCTGGTGCAGATCCAATTACCTGTCTGGGAGGCTGTCCAGCAACAGACACCAAAAAGACAGGTTCAAGGAACCTCATCAAGAATAATTGCAAAACAGCTTGCCTTAAGGTGAAGTTTCTTCCTGTTTCCAGACAGTGAAAAGTTGGTGTTCAAGCACAAAAGACATTAATCTTTGAGATATATTCTTTCTAGCTATAGGCATGACTCTTCATAGCTTTCATACAAATGCCTAACACCCTTAAGAAGGTTTGTCCACTGATCCCTGTGCATTTAGCTTAGTCATTACTCTTGTACACTGCCTGTTGTAGAAATCATATGAAGGTGGGCAATAACTTGTTCATCTCCCATTGATTCTCTGACAAAGCCCTGTGAGACATTTTTAGCACTGTTTCTCATTCTTCTGGTGAAGGGCAGATACCAGGTGCCTAGGTGAGCCCACTGCTTTCCCTCCTCATTTCCATGCCTACCTGTTAGGGTTGCTCATACACTGCAGGACATCCTAGATGACTGTGGAAACAGAACGTAGAATTTCTGGTTTCAGATGATTGAGAAAAGGAAGATCAGGGTATTTCTAATGTTTTTGCCATGACTGCCCTTCCTTCATCCTTGCAGTTAAGGAGTGGCATGATGGCAAATGACACAAGTTGCATTGCAACTTGAGAACCTTTGCATCCCAAACTGTGTAAGAGAATAACCACCTGAAAACTGGGAACACACTGGGAATAAAGAGAATGGAGACACTTCTTACAGAAAAGAGTTATCCATTTGCACTCAAATATGATGGCATGCCTGCTCCTTGTGCAGTTCTAAGTCTCATTGTTAACACAACAGAATTCAGGCAAGGCTCCCATTTAATTTCCTATCGCATGAAGAGAGCAAGAAAATGTTTCTTCTGCAGGTAAGTTTCTACTAGGCTGAAAAGAGGCCATAAAATTGTATCTAGATTGCTAATCTCTCCAGCAATCCTGACCACTCAAGGTATGGAAAAGAAAGGCCGCCTAATTTCCCCAAATGGCACACAGAACTTGTAGAGTACACTCATATATGAAGATGCATACATGCACTGTTGTCCTCTGGTGAATATATATGGAAGGTGCTAGAGACCACAGATTCCCCTCAACGTCTTGTGCTCAATATGCTTTCTGAAGAGGACAACACTTGTTCTGTCTCAGATGCCGTGGGTGGAGCTGACAGTCAGTCAGCATACATGGGACTGGATGTGTGAGTATTACAAGTTTCCAGAAACCCCTTAAAAAGCACAGACTGAAATTTTCTAGATTGGACTCTAGTTGGATGTGATTTGGGGTTTTTTTAATCTTCACACTCTCTTTGTACTGTCATGAATATTTTATTCATGTTTGCTTTTATTGTTTTTGTATTGCCTTTTTTATATCTTGAAAAATGAGCTGTTGTTCTCTCTCTTCAGCTAAAAAAAATAAAATAATGTTACTCTAATGCTGCAACAAAGAGTCTGAACTGCACAGGCTATTCCAGTGCAAATATTCTGAAGCACCTCCCATCATATTATTGGACTAATTCAATCACTCTTAAATGTGGCTTCTTGGTCGTCAATTGTTAGGTTGACTGAGGGAATGTTTAAATCCATACAGGAGTAGTATGTGAAGAAGTTGTGATGTTCTTGACAGCTGGAGAAATACATGAGGTTCATGTCTAGCCCACAGATGAGCACAGATCAGAACAGTTGGGGTTATTTCCTCTCTAGACATACAGAGGTTATCATAACTGGGGTGTCGTTTACCTGGGCCATTTCCATTTCCCTTCCTCTGTGTTGATGATGTAGACAAGTGTATATTTATGGGTTTTCCTCTCAAGTTCAACTTCACAGTGACAGATAGAGAAATACAGCCCCAAAGCTCTGCTCCTTCTTGAAGCAGATTTTCCCATAAACAGGTACCAGTCTGCCTGAAGGGATACATAAGCTCTACCATTCTGGTCACTCTCATGTACTTTGGGATCAACACTGTTGAACCCAAGAACATTGTTAGCCCTTTTTAAAGGACTGAAGTGACTTATGGGACTGATGCCATTCCCTGACCACTCCTGACAAAAACTTGTGAAATAGTTTCACCTCACCCATTTCAACTGTCTGTTTGAAGCTGACTACTACATGTCTGCATTTTCTTCAAAAAAAATACTTAAACTGTGCCTAATGGCTAGGGTGAGAAAAAGAGGAAGTATTTTTCAGCAGCATAGGGTTCAGATTTTTTTCATTCTGCTTTTCGTTGTAAGGGGCTCAGAAGAAAACAAAACCCAAGATCTGGGTATTCAGGATTTCTGTGTATCACAGGTTATGCCTTTCCTCACAAGAATAAGCTTGTGAGAACCAGAACATATTTGTTTCCCCCTTCACTTGCAGGTCTTGCAGGATGGATTCTAGGAATAGTTGTTTATTCAGTTGCAGTCCCATAAATAGAGATGGACTGTTCCTCACGTCAGCACAAAGGATTAGCAATTCCCATCATGGAGCAGACCCAAGAACTGCACACGAAACAGCACTGAATTTCAATTCTTTACTCTGAACCTGTGTACCAGATGACATCTGTTTTTGCTTACCACATGCTGTGCACTAGCTGGAACTTCAGTTCCGAACTGAGCTGGCACACCAAGTGATAGCCTGATGCTCATCTCCATCTGAAGAATAATCTTTCACACCACAATGGCATTCTTCTGAAAAAAAAGCTAATTTTTTGTTGCCTTTATTATGTCTCTGCAGCTTTGCTGGGCTCTCAGCCATAAATAAAGCCTGCTGATGACTTTGAAAAGTTGTCAGATACCTTTTGTTGGCAGACAATAGGCAACAGGTGCTTGTGATCTGTTCAAGCCATTATTCCATCTCCACCCCATGTTATTACAACCTTCCCTCCCCAAACCCATTCCCAATGTATGAAATCAGCCACATGTAATTGTCACCAGTCATTTAGTTCTGCTTTCAAATCACAGCAAGGCTGTTTTTTGTTCATGGAACAGGACACGTAGTGTGCACTCTCTGGGTGCATTAAGTCTTCAAGTAGCATACTGACATCTTTTTCTTACACTGAAAATCCCTCTGAATACCCCCAGAACTTTTCCAGAGTTTGAGACTAGTGGAATGTGGATGATGTAAACATCACACTTCAACTGGTTCAAGTTGATTCAAATGGACTCGCATGAGCTGGATGCTGTTTAGAATCTTCTTCTGGTGACCAATAAGGGTGATTCCAATACGCTGGATATCTCTGCCAAGGAACAGAGGACACAGAAGTTGTTAAAAATGAACTGCTTGTTTTGAACAGTCTCAATCCATGTTGCTATAGATGCAAATAAACGTATATGGATATGTATGTGTGTGCCTATCTGTGTCTGAGAAACAGCTGACGAGACTTCTGCTTTTGCTTGACAAATGTGTGTGGATGGAGGGGGTGTTGGCAGAACTTGGTAAGTACAAAAAGAAGCAGTGAAACTGGGCCACAAAAAGGATCAGAGGGCTGATCTTCCACAGAAAAAAAGAGAGTTAGAGTTATTCAGCCAGAAGAGAAGGCTTCAGAAGGAACTTTCTCAATGTATAAAGTGGGCTTAAAAGAAAGATGGAGAATTACTTTTTACCAGGCTCTGTTGTGACAGGGCAAGGGGCAGTGGTTTGAAACAGAAAGAGGGTGGGTTTAGACTGGAAATACGGAAGGGTGGTGAACAGAAACAGGTTGCCAGGAGATGCTGTGGGTGTCCCATCCCTGTAAACATTCAAGGTCAGGTTGGACAGTGCTGTGAGCAACATCATTTAGTTAAACGTGTCCCTGCTTATGGCACGGTGTTGGACTGGATGATCTTTAAAAGTCCCTTCTAACCCAAACCATTCTATGATTCCAAGAATGTTTCTTTTCCTGCATCCTGTCTTCTACATAACACTTCAACCCAGTATATGGTGTGGCTGGTTCTACACATGTGCTTAAAACTGGTTTTTATTATCAGTGCTAGCTGTCATGAACACTCTGATATAACAGACTCTCTGCAACACTGACAATACATTTTCTGAGGCACACAGGATCAGGTTTATAGGTACAGATTACAAGTGTATCAGAGCATGGATGCTGTCCAGAGGCCCTAGTAATATGCAAGGAACAGTAGCTACTTTGCTTTGGCTTCCCTCTCCTTTTTCATGTGTATGTACTTTCATATGGCAAATTTCTCAGACTGCTTTCACTTTCTGCATGGAAAACTCAGTGTCTGGTATCTGCTGCTCTTTGCTCCGTTACTTACTCGAGAGTCATGCGTGATATGACATCAAAAGTAGCCAGACCAGCCTGGTCAAAATTCTCCTTGTAGCGACCCATCTTGATAGCATCCAACCACTCGTGGGCATTACTAAGGGAAGGGAAATCTGGAGGACAGTTGCTCAGGAGAGGCTGAGATGGTCTGCAAAAGAGGCAGGTTCTAAAACCCAAGCTATCGACACGAACTGAGCACACTAGTAAAATAAGAATTATGAGAGGAGGAGAATGCAGTCTCCAAAGAGGATAGAATGAAGAACAATGACATTTGTTCTTCATGCCCTGGCTCCTGAAGTCCCACAATGATGTGCTGTTTCTAGACTTCCAGTATCCCTTTTTCTGCCTGAAAACAATCAACCAACCCAAGGAATTGATTCTCCCTTCCCATTGCCCATACTCTCTCAGACACATTCTCTTCTTGTTGCCCAAGATCCTTCCACATTTTCTTGGTCTAGACCTATTAGCTGGGCAATGAACTGCAGTGAGGAGGTTTCTGAATGAGACCTTATACACCTTTTTACCTCTGTGACTAGGTGTTCCTCTCCTAAATGTTCTCTCTCAGTCAGATAGTGACCTATGAGACAATGAATGCGTTGTTTCATCTCCAATACCCACCAGACAAAAGAACTGCACTAAAATGCTGAAGAGATGACGGTTTACATACGGTATTTGCTTTTTTCTTCATCATCTGAACCCGTCTCAGAGCTTTAGCACTCTTTATGTACTGCTTTTAGTAAACTGGGCATCACTAGATACTCTCCCCCTTCCCCATCTGTGGAGTACATTCCACTGAGACAAGATTTATAACCACAGGGAAAAAACCCTCCAGGCCAGCAGGATGTAATTTCGTCATCAGCCCAGCAGCCAACTAACCTTGGCACCGTTTATCCCTCCAGAGAGTTCTTCTTTGCTGACCTCCTGCCTCCTGTTCCATCAGACTGCAAAATGCAGTTGGGAAAATATGGGATGTAAGCTGCAGTTCTAATTATTCCTATGTAGAGACTTCCTTCCCTCCATAAACTAAGGTCTTCTTTTTCTTCATCATCTCTTGTGGTCACACAGTATGGTGTGATCACAGAATATCTCGTGCTGCTGCACCCAGATGCGTCCCTCCTTTCATTCCCTATAATCCCTCAGTTATTCATCCTCAGTGCAACTCATCAAGATTTATCTCTTGCCACATTCAGCACTCAGAGCTCCCCATTAACTGAATCAGGATATACAGTTCTTCCAAGCTGCTTCCTCTCTTTTTTTCCACTTCCTGTTTGCTCCCAGTCTCCAATGACAGGGTTAGGAAAAAGACTATATAGCCTGATTTTTGGCTTCCCTTTCCTCATGATGCCTACTGAGACACAAGTCCTATTATTTTGCATTAAATCCCCCTCTCACCTGCTGGTCCCAGTGCCAATGGCTTTAAGGGCTGATGGCTTGCGAATCATTTTATCCAGGGCACTGACTATTTGCTCAAATTTGGGTCTCTGGACCCTCTCCTTCTGCCAGCAGTCAAGCATCAGCAGGTGCAAAACAGTTGGGCAGTCTGGGGGTGGTGGCAGGCGATAGTCCTGGTCAACGGCATTAATCACCTGCAGGAAAAGAAGAACAAAGCTTTATCACAACTGGGAAATAAAAGACAAAAGAGCTTCAATCACTCGGTGTGTATGGCTTTCTTCTGCTTGAATTGATACAGGACAGAGAGGCAGAAGTACATCCTCACCACTTCCAAAACTTACATCCTGATTGGACATGTCCCAGTAAGGCCTCTCACCGTAGGACATAACCTCCCACATGACAATGCCATAGCTCCAGACATCACTGGAGGAGGTGAACTTGCGGTACTGGATGGCTTCAGGGGCAGTCCAGCGGATGGGGATTTTGCAGCCCTGGCAAGCAGATAGAAAGCAACCAGAATGTAGTGAGATAAGGACTGCTTGTGAAAACAACACCACTAAAACAATCAGATGTTAGCAGCACAACACAGCCTGGAGCACAGAGTGACAGTCCCGTTGACTCTGTCTTGAAAACACTGATGGTTTAAATTCATACTATGTTCAAGGCTTCCACCTTGTTTTGCTGACAAGTATAAATGAAAAGAGAGAATCATGCCTCCTTGATGCTACACATCCCATGATTTTATACTTTCACAGCTTTACAGCATTTGAAAGTGGCATATAGCAAAATCCTCCTGAGTCACAATCATTTGGAAATCTAAAACCATTTAAATAATGCCAAACTGCAGCACTTAGGGACAGAGTAGCTAGAGTACCTAGCATTAACTCATTTCCCTTTCCATCCTGACCTCTCTAACTGCAGGTATGACCTGCAAGATGAAATGCCATTCAGGTGCTGGTTCTTCAAAATGCACAGATCTAAAGATTGTTCCACTTTTCAGTGACTGAATTCTTCATCCCTTCTTTTTCAATCCACCTGTTATACTCCCACCCTTTTTGTAGTATGTGTGACAGGTGTCAAAACTTCATAGGCAATAAGCTCATTTGATGGTTGGTTTTAAGCCCATAAATATACTTAGGTCATTTATCTTTTCTGTAGGAAAAAACCCAACTCTTTCTTCAAAGAGTGGTAGTACACGATTGTAATCTCTCCTTCAGTCCTTTATCCTTCCTATAAAAAGCTAATGAAAGGGGGAAGATAATAGCTACATCAGGCTTTGAGGTTTGACCTATTCACCATCATGCCACAAAGAACAGCACTGAGACTTCACATGGCTGAGTGGCTCAGATACTCAGTTATTTTTCATTTTTATTGCTTTGGAACAAATAGCCCACAAGACAGAAGGCCCTACTCCATGCTTCTCTATGGTCTTAAGATGGACTAAAGAGGGTACACCAAACCAAGGACTACAGTAACTCCCACCACAGCAATGACTCACCAGACCCCCAGTGTAGGTGGGATTGGAAGCATCATCCTCCAGGAAGCGGGACAACCCGAAGTCTGACACCTTGCACACCAGGTTACTGTTGACCAAGATGTTTCGTGCTGCCAGGTCACGGTGCACGTAGTTCATGTCTGACAGGTAGCGCATGCCGGCTGCAATCCCCCGCAGCATTCCCACCAGCTGCAGCACACTGAACTGCCCTTCCTTCTGCTGCAAGGGAGGAGGCAAACACAGGCTCTCATGCCCACAGAACATGAAGTCAACAGGGGAGAATAACAAAGAGCAAGGTAACAACATGGATTTATGAAATTAGAGAATGCACATCTTAATTTCAGCCCAAATCTGAAGGTTCAAAGACAACAAATAACAAAGGAGGGTGGGCTTAAAACAATGAACCTCAAATAAATCAGGCATTGGTGAACTTGTCCTGAAGGCAAACCTCCTCTTGTGGCTACATCCCCCTTTAGCATCCTACACCTAACATCACTAAGATGGCTAAATGAATGTGAGCAGACAAATCTGCCTGTACTAAGATCTTTACAATAGCTTCTGTGCAGCTCTACTCAATGTGCTCCTCAAATTGTATGTGCCAAAGTATTTGTACTGATGCCCATTCAGCATTCATGTGCTGAATGAGCACATGAATCAGTAAAAAAGAAGTGAAGCAGCTATACTACATAGATTGTCCATATTTCTGTTTCATTACTGGAAAACTCTAAAACCAAAAATAACTGCAAGTTCCATTATTTCATTACAATGTTAAAACTAGAAAATATTCTGTGGAATAAAGTCCCAAAAAGATTATTAGAAAGGAAAAATTTGGAACACGCACATAAGCAACTGAAAGGGTGTGTACAAAGATTTGGTACTGTTTACATTAATTACAGGAGTTAAAGAAGTCTAAAATACTGAGATCTTATATGGTTGTCAAGCCCTTGGAGTATTTCACCATGTTGTCCTGAAAACACCTAATGTGGCTATTTAGAATAATTTCTATTGCATTTGAAGAGGGCAACTGAGGACTTAGGGAGACAGGACTGAAGATAAAGGACAGGCAAAATTATCAGGTCTGAGACTGGCACATAGTGAGATGAAGAGGTTAATGGTTGTGGGAGAGTCTGTGGTACCCTGAGGAAGGAATCCAGCGATCCATTCTCCATGAACTCTGTGACAATCATGACTGGTCGGCTCTTGGTGACCACCCCCTCCAGGTGGATGACATTGGGATGCTCAAATTGCCCCATGATGCTGGCCTCACTCAGGAACTCCCGCCGCTGCTCCTCTGTGTAACCTGACTTCAAGGTCTTAATAGCTACCATGTATTCACGCTTCCCTGGGTGTTTCAGGCGCCCAAAGCACACCTCTCCGAACTCTCCTGTCAGGGAGGGAAGAAACACACCTCAAGTAAGGAAACACAGCAATGGATTTTAGTCAGATGTACTAAAGCATTCTACTGAGGACAACTTTGGGCAATGCATGGAAATAAGATTATGGGACCATCTAGATTACGGCAGTTTTTGGTGAAGGTTGGAGACTACGTCTTTGGGGTTCAAATGAGGAGTTTTGAGTCCTCAAAATGTGTTTTAAATGTGGCTTAGAGCCAGCATCTAAGGGTTAGTAGGTTAAAATGAATTTTGGTAAAAATGAAGGTTTAGATATCCCGGGACACTCGACATACTGTGCATCCATTGGTCCACTTCAGGCCAGTAGTGTGCCAGGTCTCAAGGTGAACAAAAAGCACTTTAAATAATCTGCAGATTCTCACACTACCTGATCCAATGACCTCCTCAATCTTGATGAGGGACACATCAATCTCCTTGGCAAATTCTCGAATGGCTTCATTGGGATCTTCATAGGTTGAAGGATCAATGTAATACTTCACTCCGAGTCCTGCAGTGAGGGAAACAGCCCAAAACATCACCAGGATCAAACCCTGAGACACACAGGTGTTAATGAGTCCTGCAAAGAGACAGGCCCTTGCCATCTGTTGCTCACACACACTTACCTCGTGCACCGATATACTGCTGCAGGCGGTCTGTGTATGGGGTCTCTCGTCTTTTACTGCAGGACACAAAGGAAAGGAAAGTCAAAACACACACAAGAGTCTCTCATCAGATGCTTGGGTAGGCTTCTCAGGGCAAGGCTCAGAGAATCCTTGAAATTAGGGGTAGAAGATGGATGTTAAGATCCTGCCCATCTCCGGGTAATCAGTGCATGCTTGTTTTCTATGTGGTGGTTTTTATACCACTGTTGGCACTCCCACTTTAGAAATGACAAATGATAGGGCTTTCAACACTATCCTGAAAAAGAATATTACAGTTTAACATTACTGCCTTGGAAGTTTTATTGCTATTCAGGCTAAATTTGCATTTTAATTTAATTACAACAAATTATTCTTCTCAATTATAATGTATGCCTTCTTCTGTGATGTCTTTAAGTTCTTCAAAAACATTCTAAGAGCCATTTACTCTAATGATTAATATGTATAGATCTCCCCCAATTATTTTTCCTCCTGGCTTTCTTTAACAGCATTTACTTTGGCCATTATATTCGTAAGTAGGGTACCCAAACCAAACAACACAGACCCAAACAGATGGAAATCTGTTCCTTGATGTGACTTTTGCATGTGCAGGTCAAAACAGGAATGATCTTTATTATTGTAAGGTTTATTGCATATGTGCATCTCATTTCCAGTAAGCACAGATCCTTCTCAGCACAGGCATTTCTCAGATTTCATTCTCCTTCTGTATGTGTATGATTCAATAATTTATTTCCCACACAACCTAATTATTTTAGAAGTTTCATTCTATTCTTTGTTTGCACTAAATCTATTTGCCATTTTCAAGCTACTTCCTTTCTTCCAAGCAGTGTTCATTAAAAAAAAAAAAAGTACGTTTCATGCTAATTTCCAATCACCCTATTAATTAGACCAGACTGTAAATCAAACCCTACAGTATCTTGCAGTATCCCTGCTGTCTGCATGCATTTGTGTCAACTCATGTTTAGCTGTTTCAGCATGAGACCTTTTAGCTGCTGATTCAATTAGCATTTGAAGGCAAAGTACCGTGAAACATTATGTTACTTTTCTTTATGAATGTAAGTAATTCTGACATTCTAACAGCTAACTGTATAATTCTTACTTGTCAGACTTATCTCTTTAAATTCTGCTTTCAAATCCACAGACAGTTCTAACGTCAGAATTTTTTCTCTTGTGCAAAGAAATCAGCTTTGCTGGGGGCCTATGCCTAAGAGCTCTAACTCTGTTCCTGAATCTGAAAGACAGGTCTACAATAATGTTTTTTATAGTTTATCTAACAAATTAATTGTTTTCCATATATAAAGCAAACAAAACAATTAGCTAAAATAGATGTTTCACAGTGCATATTGCCTCAAAAATGTGTACCAACAATTTATAAAAACAAGTTAAAGTCATAGCATTTGACTCTACATATGTTCAACCTTTTAAGGAACTACTGATTTCATCTGGTGTTCCTCATTTTCTGCATTTTACAACTTACTTTTCTTATCAAGGACAAATTTAAAATAGAAATTTGGTATCTCCACTTTTTGTGAAAAGCTGTCTATTAACTGTACATAATTCTTTAAGTATAAATGAATGTATTTTTTTATGATATTTCCTCATATGTATATTTACAGATAGCATTAATACCTTTCCCCAACACAGTTTTGGTAATATTAACTTATTCTGGGTTTGGTTTATTTTTTTTAGAAAAATATATGCTTTATTGAGTTGTGCACATAATATCACATTTCCAGCTGTAACAAGAAATTGTATTTTTAACAGTTCAAAGCAACAAAAGGAGGCAACATTTCAAATATAACATTATTTGATAATTATTTTCTTTCCAGGAAGAAAAATATTAAAATAGAATGTACAAAAGACGAGAAAACAAATGTAGAAAAGGGAAGAGAACAAAAAAGAAAACATTAAAACTAGATGTCACTTTCTAAAGTTAAGTAGTTTATACTTTTTTTTTTTAGGTCAGCAGAAAAAACTAAAAAGTCCCTCTTGTGCAGAGGCACAGTAAAGCAAAGACGCAGAAATCCATTACTGACAATCTAGGGGATTAAGTTCAAACTTCAGTAAATTCAAGGAGCGGGTAATGACTGTTTCTTTTCTTCAAATAACAAAACCCCCATTGTTTACTTTTGTACCTCTACAAAAATAGCAACCCTTACTTTTTTCTCTTCAAAATTTCTGTCTTTTCTTTTTTTTTTTTCTGTAACATATTATCTCTACAATCTTTTATATGCCCTTTATTCGTTCCAAAATGGAAAGTGGTATTTGCTTTCTTTAACCTGTATTTTATGAGCTAGTGCTCCATGGAACCATTGGGGCTGTATAGATTTTATTCTTCAGCAAATGAGCCCTTGTCTCTTGGTCCTTGGTGAAAGGGTATTTATCACCTTCTAAATAACTGGATATGCATACTTATTCTACCAGTCCTTCTCCACTACATTGTTTCATTCTCCACTTGCTTGCCTAAAATGCAATTTACAGTCCCTCCTCCACAGCGATGCATTTAAATACCTTTTGAGTACTGGCTTTGAAATGCTTTCCTTGTGTTCATATTGCTAACTAGCCAAATATCAACTAAGTACGTGAGTGGTTTACCAAAGGAGAGGCTCCTCAGATAGGAGTAATGGGGCAGGATCTTTCCTTAATTAGAGAATGGCATCTCAAGTACATCTGGATAAATAAAGATCAGGCTGTTTCTCTTGGGACAGAGTTATGTTGCGGGGTAAGGAAGTTCCACTGTCTGAAGTGCACATGAGCAGGTCAAGGAATTCACCTCTTGAAGATGATGGCAAGGATGGCAATGGCAGCAATTACCAAGAAGGCCAGACCCCCGAGCGCTGAGCCCACAATCAGCAGCAGCCGGTCCTGCACCATCTCCGAGCGCTCCCCTGGCAAGGAAGACACACACACATACACGTGGATGCAGAGGACAGGAACAGAGTTTCCCTTCTGCTCATCGAGATCTCTCCCGTAATTTCAGCCCTACCAGCCCTTTGCTCCCCAGTCACTGTGCTCCTCCAGTGCCTTCTTTCCTGACTCTGAAAACCCAGTGCTCTGTCTGAATTCACTTTCTCTTCCCCATGTCCACTGACAGCTGACAAACCACTTGAGCACAGGCTAGCTCTACACCTGGGCTGTATCCCACTGTCCCCTACCAATGTAGCTTGCCAGTACCTTTGATCCATACCAAAAGGATGGTGATCCCGCTAGAAAGCAAGCTGCTGCACATATGCCTGTGTCCCATCTACCTTTGTGTCCTGTGTCCCACCTGTCTTTCAGACATTCACAGAGCTTTCAGCTGTAAGCTATCCCATGACAGCTAGGGACCAAACTACAGCAGTACATAATGCTATGTACTGCAACATCTCCCTAGAGATTCTTACTGGCACACTGCACCTGCTTGTCAGAGGCACAGAGGCAACAAGGACCAGGGCTGGGGAGTATGGCAGCAGCACAAACAATACCCTCTGACAGCATGAAGCTTCTCTGAGTGAACAAATCTGCATATGTAAATTATTATAAACAGAAATACAAGTTGAGTAGGAGTGTCTGGTAGCAGTCCTCCAGAGGATAAGCCAATAGACTGAGGGACACAGGCAAGGGGAAGGGGATTATGTGCAGACCTCAGCATAAAATGGCAGCACTTACCTCCTGTTAAAGTCTGGAAATACATCTTCCCACTGTAAGGGCCGTAGCCAACTGCTGTCCTAGCACGCACTTGGAAGGCATAGATCTTGCCTGGGCTCAGACTTGATACTGTGGCCATGTTGGTCTCACTAGTTAAGGTCAATGAATTATCCTCATCTTCTGCCTGTGAATGTCAATGACCAAAAAGGAACGTGAAACTTCTGCCTACACTGCTCACTCTCCTCATCAAGGCATGACAGTTTCCATGTCAACACAATATTCTTTGAACCTTTACAGAGCCTCCCAACAGCTGCTATTCCAGACCCTACTTCCTCTCACACAACTCATTCCTCACTGCTGCTGTTCATTCCCCCAGACCTGGGCTTCCCACAAAGCTCTGCTGAAGACTCTCAATCGAAACAAAAATGAAAGACAAAACTTTGTCCTGTGGTTCGCTTTCTGTAAACTCCAAACTTGTGTACTCTCCTAGGAGAATTCCAAGCAAGAACACATGTAAAGCTGTATCCAGGAAGCTGCTATACACGTTATCACAAATAGCAGTCCTTTTTGCTACTAAAAAACAGTAGCCCTGCAAAATCCTGCAGAAATATTTCTGTGGAAGATCAGTAATACGGAATGGGAGTTCATCTGAACAGCCCCACACATCTCTTCCCCTGAAGTCAGATGGATTAGGAGTCACAAAACATGTGAATGTAGGACAAATTTGTATTTGCCCCCCTGTAATTCCAGCACACAAAGAGGTATTTGCCACTTAGCAAATGAAAGAGGGCATTTCTTCTTGTAAAATTTCTTAGAGATGTCTGTCCACCCATAAATGGGACATGAGACTTCTCATAAATGAATGACAGACTTGCTGTGAATCCAATTCCAGTAAACATATTTAGAAACTTCAGCTCCTTCCATTGTTACCAATGTCAGCTGATACTAAACTTATTGTTAGCTGCAGCCTTTAAGCTTAAACAATTGTCTTCTCTTTTCTTAAAACCTGCCTTATCGCTAGATGTTTCCAAGTTGAGAAATGCAGATGGACTGATGCCAGATGACATGTACATCACAAACTTCTGCTTTTGCTAAAGTTTGTTCCTTCCACATAACTGAAGCATTTTTTTCCCAACCTCTTCATTTGGATACAGGGGTGCACCACCCAGAGAGAAAGTGCCCAGTATCCCTTTTTGCTCACCTTGTCAAAGTAGCGTAGCTGGTAATCCAGGATGACCCCATTGGGCTGGTCTGGCTGAGGCCACGACAGTGTGATGCTGTTGGTAGTACGACTCACCTGATGCATCATAGGCACAGCAGAGGGGACTGGAATAAAAGACAAAAAGGAGAGATTGCAATGGGATAAGCTTAAAAATGAACTGTAATTGAAGATTCCTTAGGATGAGTTAATAAGTTAGGCCAGCTCTTCCTTTAATTTTCCTTAATTTGCATCACGAAATACTCCATAAAATAACCAGAAGAAATCCAGGCACAATACTACTCTGCTAGGAGATACAGTCATTGACAGCTGAGACTGAAAGAAAATTAAGAAATCCACATCCAACTGATTATGCACAGGAGTTAAGAAATTATCTATATTATAGCTGGAATATAATTCCGATCTTCAAATGTGCAATTTTTATGTGCAAGATGAGAAGGTGCTCCATGCAACTGCCTTAAGATGACTCTTGGACAAAGAATACTACAGTGGCCGAAACAAAAGCAGAGCACTCTACTTCTCCTCTGCTCCTCCCCTGACTGTAATTCTTTTCCTTGGGGGAAAAAAATCAAGTATAGGCTATCAGAGTAACGAAGGCCTTGTATATGAAACATTCTAGAGAATGGAAATCCACTTCTACCAGAACAATTCATGAACCCATCTGCACACACATACACACTCTCCAGGTCCATGCAAAAGCTAAGAGTGTATGAGTTTCATGTTGAGAAGAGACATCCAAGCAAAAAGTTCACGACAATTTTAAGAGGATCCAGTTGTCTTTCCACAAAGCTCTTCTCAAGTTTTGCTTTCTCTCTGCAAAGAAAATGTGATGTTGTCAAGAAACCTACAGATAAGCAGCTAGGGTATCCTCATTTTCCTAATGGATGCAACATTTTCAGCAAAATTTAAATTTTCCAGAAAAAGCACACCAATGAAAAGCTGCCACCAAACCCCACCGGTTTTAGAAAATAGACATAAACTTTCTTGATGTGAAGAATGAAGCAGAGACATTTGGCAAATGATCAAAACCTGCAGAATAGCATTTTCTTCCCTCATTAATAGTGAAAAAGATAAAAGGATTGTTTTTAATAACAAGATAAAATTATTCTGAAAAACATATTTCAGATGGGCTTTAAACAGCTCAAGCAAGTGGGAACTAATTTAAAAATGTAAATGAAACAAAATAAGAGTCTAAGCAATAAAATACTTCCTCTCCTTGTTGCTCCTTTTATTTTTTCCCATTGCTCGTCCTTCAAACAAGATTACACAACTACTTCACCTGCCAATGAGAATGTTGTGACAAGAATGGAAGAGAGCAACAATTAACCAAGACTACACGTAGCATTTAAGATGCAAATGAATAACACTGTATTAAAATATCAGGAGGTAACTGGTCAGTTAATAACTGACCAAGACAGATTCTGCTACATTTAATGTTTCAAAAAGTTTAACTCTCTTCCACTGAGGCACAAAGCAAACACAGAGAAAATGTGCAAACCTAAATGCAGAGCTACATTGCCAGGGAACAGTCCACTTCCTTCTAAGATTTTACAGAATGATCAGAGTTAAAGCTCCCCTCAATTCCCTTTCCTTCCCATCTCTAACAGTTATTCTTCTCTTGCTTCTCATTTCTTCCCAATGTCCAATTTTTCCCCTACCTGGATTTAATTAATCAACAAAGAAATAACAAAAACATCACTCAAGTGTATCTCTTGACCACGTGCCAAAGCATTCTAGAATTTTTCTATTATCCAGATATCCATCACTTAGGGTAATGAGATGGTGGCGGGGGGGAGGCAACCAGGATACTGCAGTCTGTTGCATTAAAAATAGTAATTTCAGTGATTTGCACCTAATAAGCAGAAACTACTTAGAGCAAAAGCCATTAAAAACGCTCAGAAATAAAACCAGCTATGAATCACTGCAAGGCAGGTTGTCTTTAATCTGCCTCTCTGAGACAGAGTTTTGATTTTGATACATGTTTGTCTCTCTTTTAAGGACCTAAAAAATTATGAAACTCTGGCCAGGGAGCTCTTCCATCACTTGAAGCAAAAGACATAACAAGATTTCTCTCTTGAAAATTTCATACTAATATGGTATGAATACCAATACTAAGGTGACATGCAAGGCAAACATAAATGTTGGTGGAGTAAGTACCTATTTCCTGTCAGAGATGTATTATAAGGTTATTCTCTTAGTGTTAATACATTAGGAAATATTAAGATCAACATTTTACGTCTATAGACATTCAAAGTTCCGTACCTCTGCTGCCACAGAAGTGCAGGGTGAGTATTTTCCCTTGTCTGCATGCCAACTTTTAAAAACATTTATAACAGAACTTCGCTTTCAAAACTTTCTTTTGCTTACATAAAAGTGTCAGGTCTATATTGATTTGTCAGTTTTATTCTTTTCTTTTTACATGAGGTTTATAGACACAGACATGTTAGGTCCTGTCTAATGACAGCTGAAACCAGTGCCTGATTCAATCCAATCTGGGCAGTTGGACTAGATGATCATTGTAGGTTCATTTCCAACTATTCTATTCTATTCTATTCTATTCTATTCTATTCTATTCTATTCTATTCTATTCTATTCACGCAGAGCAAAAAACCATGCTATGAGATCACATCTTTAATTAAGACTGAAAAGGCAGTTCTCATTGTATGTAATTTAAATAATAGCAAATGTATGGAAAATTCTTGCCCACATAAACCTAGTTAAAACTGTAACAAAGTCCAAACACTAGTTAAATACAACTCCCAGATTCTATGTTTTGTGGGTTGTCAGTTGCAGGACACATTTTTTCCTGGCAGTAGACACGTTGCCTACAAGACTGAAAATCTATCTCAATCAACAGACTAGGTAGGTAAGGAATGTGAAGGAAGTGCAGACTCACGTAACAATACATGGCAATCCTCACTTATGCAGAGCACAGCCAGGTGCCATTCTCAGAAGACCATGAGCATTTCTGGCATGTGACATTCAGTCCATACTACATCCTACGAAGATACTTCGGGAGAGCCAATGTGGCCCCTTTGTGGCTCTGCCTGGAGGAGTCCTGTGGGATAATGCCTTGGAGTGAAGAGTGACTCAAAAAAGCTAGTTCATGTGCAAGGATTCCCTCTGGCAGGTGCAAAAGCAGTCCACCCCAACAAGCACAAATTCAGGCAAAAAATGCCAACAGGCCTGCATGTTTGAACAAGGAGCTCCTACCTAAAGTCAGACACAAAAAGGAAGTACATGGAGGGTGGAAGCATGGACAGGTAGCCTGAGAGGAACATAGAGGCACTGCCCAAACATGTAGACACATGGCTAAGAAAGCCAGAGCCCACCTGGAATCACATCTGGCTCCGTACATCAAAAGCAAGAAGTGTTTTTCTAAGTACAGAGCTAGTTGAAGAAAGAGGGAAAATGTGGGCCAGCTGCTGGGTGGTGTAGGGGTCCTGGTGATCAGTCTTTACCGGCAAGTCCTGCCTTTAGGTACACCAGGTTGTGCAGACCTTGGGGAAGTCTGCAGCCGGGAGTATCTTCCTCATGCCAGATCAGGTGACTGAGCATTTAGGCAAACTACTCCATTCCATGGACCCTGATGGGATGCATTCTTTGGGCTGATGTCATTTTGAGAGCACTCTTGATAACTTTAGAATCATCTTTGTGACTGTGAGGGGTGCCTGAGTACCACTGGAAAACAAATGTCACTCCTCTCCTCAACAAGGGAAGGAAAGAGGATACAGGGATATGCAGGCAGCTAAGCCTCACCTTCATCCAAAGGGGTTGTTGAGTCTCCAACCTTGGCAATATTCAAAGGTGTTCTGGGTGTGGCCAGGGGCAATTTGCTTGAGGTGACCCTGATGGGCAGACAGGTTGGAGAACATGTTCTCCAGACTTATATTCCAAGCTTAGCCATTTTCTGATTCTGAGGAGACATTCATTTAGCAGTACTGACTAGATACCCACGGAGTACAAGAGGAATTCAGACACCTGGCTCGTGGGTCATCACTCCACCAGGATTCAAACCAAATCCTGCCAAGACCTGTGTGTTAAATCTAGCTATTTATGTGTTTTCTTCCCCTTCCATCTTGCCCCACAATCTTCTGAAATTATATAGTTTGAACAACCTCAGCTAGGCCTCTAATGTTTGCTAACATGTCTCTACAGTCTCTCATGGTTATTTCACTTTTGTTACCTCTTCAGGTATCCTATTTTCCTCATATTCCAAGCATATGACATAAAGACCCTATCTTTGTTCATAGCTTTGTTCCAGCTTCCCAAACATCATCTTCTAGAAAAATCAGTCTGAATGCAGCATGGAAATTCCCTTCTTGATGTGTTTATTATCTTATCCTTATTTTGAAAATGTCCTACATTTTCCCACAGATTTCAATTTAGTTCTGGCCCTTTGTCTAAATACCCAAAAATTCTTTAAAAGTATCTTGGATTGTCTTCTGTCATAATCTTGTACTTTTGCTCCCTATGGATGAAGAGTGCTTTAAAAGGGCAAATTAGTCAGTTATTTTAACTTCCCTTCAGTCTCCTATTATTAGTTTTTGTATATACATTACATTCATGCTTAATGAAAAGGAAAATAGCCTTTATGACACAAGGTGTCATGTTTTACTTTGTATTGTGTGCTTATACTTGCTCAAAAGATTTTTGACTTCAAGTGAACAGTAAGTGAAACCTGAATTTTGAAAACAAGCACTTTCGTTCTCTGCTCATGCTGCAGAGATTGGGCATAGTAAAGAGAGAAACTGGAACAGTTCCTTTTTGTGGAGTGACCATATAAACTATTATTAATTCCCAGTCATAGCTGGGCAAATCTATTAAAGATGGCTAAATTGACAATGTCATTAATGTCGCTAAGGGAAAAATTAAAACTTAAAAGGGTATTTTTGTTGTTGTTCCTATCTGAACAGAAAACAAAAAAGTTGAATTCTTTGGCAACTTTGATGAGTGCTCATGGTTGGCAATTAGATCATAAATAAGCTAAGGACTTTGAAAAACAACATATTTCATTCAGAGGACAATGAATACTCACTGCACTTGCTGTACCTGCTGGTTTTAGCCTGGCAAAACACAACAGAATGTAGCTTTTGACAGGTCTCTTCTTATTTCTTTATAGTTTTGAACTAGAAAATGCCTTGCCTTTGTCCCTGATTTTGCCAACTAAGTCTACTGTACTCTTTTGGCTCCCTTTCGAAAAGCAAACATCTTCAACCAATTCATCATTTCCCTTCACAATCTCATAATCATACTTGGTATTTAATTCCTTTCCCCTTCTCACACCATTTCATGTGAAAATCTTCTGTCAGGTCCTCTTAAAGTTTCTGGCACTACCCAAAAGTGTCCGTGTCCTCATTCATCTTCTTACACAAGCCTTCAGACTGTCTAGCACTCATTTCTACAGTGCTACATATTTTTGGTATTGCTAGGTCCCACTGCTCTGATTTCCACTGATGCAGAAGGCTGCTACATATATTTTCACAGGTACAAGGCAACCTGGTCAAATAACCTGTGCCTTCACATACCTCTACTAGTTCTCAGCATGTCTGGACTCAGCTAAAAACCCCAATACACTTGCTTTTAAAAGTCTGCATTGATTTGTTCCAACATTTAAATCTCTGCTGCCTTTCTTTTTTCCTCTTCTTTCTAGGAATGGAAGAACTGCCTGAACGAATAAGTTCAGTAGCATTTCTCTGGTGACAGACATTACTACATGCTTCAGTGAAAGTTGCAGGGGAAAAGTGGTAGTTACAGGTAGTTACAGCGGTGCATAGAAGAAATTTTTTCACAGTCCTTTAAATGAAAACCTGAGTTCTGTCCTTAGACATGAGAAGAGATATTTGTTTACCTTGATAAGTACACTTGAAGATGCTAAAATAATTAGTAAAATTTTAGTCAGTTTTATTTTTTGTGATAATGTGGTAGGAGTTTAAGTTCTTTGCATTTCTGAGTGTCAGGTTCATACCTGTGAAGTACAACTTCATTAGAATTACATAATTGCCTTTCATCATATCGTTCCTGCTCTCTGGAACACCCTTCCAACATCTCTGTATACTTCCTGATATTTATTTAGGTATTCACCCTCAGCACTTCAAACCTGAGCTGAAAGCAATTCCCTTCTCTTGTCTCATCTCTTCACAGTTCTTCTGGTGATTAGCATATCATATTTGCATTTCACACTATTACATTCCAAACAGGTTTCATTACTGCTATCCAAACAGGTCTCATGTTTCAGGTTAAGTCTTACAGTAAAGGAGGTTTTTCAGTGACAGCCCTTCTAATTCTGATTTCAGGCACATGGTCACACGAACAGTAGGAATGTCATAATCAGTCTGCCACGGAAAAATGTCATTCTGTTACCAAAGGATCCTATCATACTCTGAAGAAGGGCCAGAAGACTATGAAGGGTATTCAAACTCTTAGAGGAACAGTGTTTTGGAGACAAAGTTGAAGAGTGAATAGTTATCACAGGAAGAAGAAAAAGTAGGACTCTTTCCACACAGAACATTGCCTAAGATAACTCTAACAAAGGGGCAGGAGTATTTTTTGGACCAGCAATTTAGAAGGAGAGAACTCAGAGTGATGTATGAGTAAGCAGAATCTTCAGAAACTGCCAGGACTGGAGGGTCTTTTTTTGGGTCACCTTTAATTCAGTGGGGAGTAAATTTTTGCTACGGCCCTTTATCCTGACACTGTAACCTTTTTCTGGTTTGCTTCTTTTTTTTTTTTTTTTGGTACCCTTCATGTTTTCCTGTACCCTTTTTCTCTCAGCATGTAAAATCCTGAAAGTTCTATCTCTGCTTGTATAATAACAGAAATACTAATAATTGTTACAATAACACAACATCCACAAGCAATGCTGAAGTGAAAAGCTGTTGAAGGGATCAAAAGGGGGGGGTATGGATGAGACAGGCCACGTGATGGAGAAAGCAGGGCCTTGTTAGTATGAGCTGTCAGTACAAATCAAGGGCAGCTCATCTCAAGCTCACTCCTAACGATCCCAAGGAAAAGCAAGGAAAGAAAAAACTGCGACCAAACACAAAAAAGGCCACTCAGTACACCCTGATGTTTAAGGAAGTTGTTCTCCCCCGAAACGGCTTTACTGGACGAGAGATGCACCTTAGAGAGGAGTACCCAAGATACCCAAGACAGCCAGAGACACTATGAGACACCTGGAAGAGGAGTGGTCAGAAAATTCAACCAGAAACAGAAGGAGAGGGTAGATTGGGTGATTCCGGGAAGGAGGAGGAAGCAGCTGCTCAATTAAGTTATCTCTGATACAGATAAAGAAGGTTGAGATGAGAAGCATGAAGAAAGAGAACTCTGTAGGATGTTAATAGAACAACGACCTTTCTCCAGGAGAAGCCAAAGGAACTGCCTGGAATTACCATACAAATTACCCAGCCACATTTTACTGTAAACAAAAACTGATCATCCACTTGCAGCCAGCCTCTTAAGGGGACCAGGGATTCTAGAGGTGCTTTGCTACTTGATGTCTGTCAGGTAACATTTAAAAGGGAATAAACAGATCAAACCTGGCATCTATTAACAGCAGGAAATTAGTTGGGGGTATATATATATTCCCTTTCTTTCCATATAATAGAAACAGATATGGTAAGATGTGATTTAACCAAGCCCATGATACCACATCTAGTTTCACAGCACTTCTCTGGAGCTCTACTAAAACCTTGTTTTGCAGGGGTTTCCACACTACACTCTAGAATCTCATGCAGGATTTGTTTCAGTTTAACATTCACACAACTCTTAATGTTTGAAGACATTTTCTGTCACTCAGTTAAAAATGCTCCCCCTCCTTCTCCTCTTCATCACATTACTCCTTATTATATCCTCTTAAACAAGCTGTGTATAATTCCTCTCCATATTAGCTTATACATGCTTGTGAAGAACAACATATGCACAGTCTCTTAATGCTGACATTTAGCAGAACTCTATGCCTGGATGTATGTGTCTCTCTCCAGCTCCAGTCTTTGTAAATTATATTTACAGGAAACAGAACTCCTCTGACTGCCCACATAACCCATTAGTATGTTAGTTTAGTCATCCCCACAGTTTAGTTCCTAGTTACAAGGATCACGACATTTTTGAATATAACTGCACAATACATTTTAATATTTCTACCATGTAAAGAGCAAAAAAAAAAAAAAGTTTCTTATTAAGAGGAAAAATAAGATGATGACATGGAGAAGAGGATAGAGAAAATTATTAGCTTCTCTGGCAAACTGATGACGAAATCCTCATCAAACCCTGGTAGTGTCCCCTCTCTTGCACAATAAAACAATGTGCTTCATCTGACCCACAGCACCACATCTCGTTGGAATTTCTCCAGGGCAGATTGTTCCCCAACAATCACATCAGCTGCTAAAGTTGAGTTTTTCTGCCAAGAAGCAAGAATGGAAAGCCCATTTAGATGAGGCAGAAATGAGAAGAGCAAAAGTGAAACTGTGGAATTAGCAGAGCAGGATAGAAAAGGCACATGACACAAGTAAAAAGACAAAACTCCAGCATTCAAAAGATAAAAGCAAATCAATTGAGAGAGAGAAAAGTAGAAACTTCAAGACAGGGGTGTCCTCACCTGACTGGCTGGTGCTAACATTGATGGTGGCAAAGTGGGGTGCTTCTGAACTCAGCTCAGTGACCAAGTTGACGGCCTGGATCTCGAAGGTGTAGTGCACACGGGCCAGGAGGTTGGAGACCTGCACGCGGCTCTCGGTCAGCCCCACCTGGCGCGGCTCGAACTGCACGCTGTCCCCACAGCGCACGCACGGCCCCACCGACCCCGCCGGGCACACCTTGCAGATCACGTTGAAGAAAACGTCCTTGCGGCCGCCCAGGTCCTTCGGGAGGCGCCAGGTCAGCAGCACGTTGGAGCCAATGATTTCGTAGCTGAGGTCACGAGGAGCAGAAGGGATGCCTAGAAAGAAGAACGAAGGATCAAAATCCCAGGAAAGAATGGGAGAGAGGTGAGGGAAGGGAAGATGCAAAGCAAAGGGAAAAGAACAGAAGAACAAGTTGCTTCTTCGTCTCATTCTTACTCTTCTTCAGTTGTTTCTTAGGGCGAAGGTAAGATAAACATACTCTTTGCTACATCAAGCACACACATTAACAAAGGAACAACTGTATTAGCACATTTTTGACAAACAAAATTACAAAGAAAAGTCTTTGTTTCAAGGGTGTGGCTTTTTAATTTCCCTAAAAGAACAGCCATTGTTTAGGGAAGTGCCAATCCCTTGAAATTTTAAACTTTACACAAGCTTAGTAAAGATTTATCTCTACTGAGACCTGTAATTCTCTCCTTGGCACCTAGTATCTCTGAACTTTCTCAGACTTTAGTTAACCTGCTGCATCTGTTCCAGGAACTGGACATCAATTTTGCCTACAATTATTCCTGGTGCCAGCCACATTCCTCAATGGCATCAGAGGTAAACTCTGACGGCTGAAAAACTGCCCATTCTGTGCATCCAACACTTCCCTTGATGGCACAGAGATGGTGAAGAGGAGGAAAATGCAGAGGGTGAGAAGAAGCCATGGGCATGAGAATGGGACAAGACACTGCAGCTAAGAAGGGAAAAGTTCAGAAACATAGAAGTAGGCAGCAGAATTGCACTGCCAAGCCTGGGCACAGACACAAAATGGGGAAGGGAGGGACAGAGAGGCTGAGCTCAGTATCAGGGAGGGGTAAGGAAAACATTATTTACAGAACATTTCCCTCTGAAGGTTGTAATGAAACCCAAGAATCCTCATTCTCACCATCACTCTAGTCAGGTGCAGGAGCAAAGAGAAGTTTTGGGTTATTTCAAAGGTCTTGAGAAGAGGGGAATTGCAACTCTCCCCAAATCATTTGGACACATTCTCTCTCATTAACTGCCCTTCTTGCTTTCAAACACTTCATCCAAACACTTACCAGTACAGGGAGCATCAGAATTGTCTGAAGCAGATCGATAGTACCGGTTCTGACACACACATTCCCGGGAACCCGGCAGTGGAGCGTGGCTGTGGGCAGGGCACAGATGGCAGGGGTCATCTCCCACAGATACTTTAAAGAAACCAGGGGCACAGGCTAAAAGGAGGAAAATAGAGAGGCAAAAGCAGGAAAATAATTAATTCAAATTTCAGAAACACTGTAATCTTATTTACATTTAACTTGTGCTCCTACTGCTGGGAGAAGTTATTGCATAGAGCTACTACTGGTTTTGGTTCTTTATGGAGCATATTTTGTCCAAGCTGCAATTTCAAAACAGTTTATTTTATTCTGTATGTAAGGGCTTAAATTGATTCACCAGCAGATGAAAGACAAGCAGTCCTGAGACAGCTTTGGCCACCTCAAATAATTGTCTTCTTATTCACTCAAAGAGCTTTTAAATTGGAGAAGCCAAGGAGCCCAGCCAAGCAATTTGTCTCGAAATATCAAACAGTTACCAACGCCTCCTTCCCCTCACCCTACACAGCCACAAAACTGGATTTTTTATGCTGCCTACAAAACTTTCATTGCTTAAAGTAATATACACTACCATTGCTGATTTTGCATTAAAACTAAGAGCAGACACTAAGACTGGCAGTCCTATTTTCTTCCTGTAGGTCTGAAAACTTCCCAATAATGGATAAAAGTATGTTAATTAGTCAAATTTAATCTGCAAATGCACACGAACATGTATATGCAACAAGCTGAAACAAGGATGGAAATCCATCCTACAGGGAAAGAAAATGAAAAATGAAAAAGTAATTTATTAACAATATGGGAGTACGGCACATTCTAGGTTTGGCAAAGATGCCTAATAGGAGGTGCTTGGACCTTATATAGAAGTGCTAGGATACAGCTTTTACAACTTTTATGTACGTTTTCTAAAGCTGATTTTCTATATAAATTAGATGCAGCTCTTTTAGATTTTATGAACTAACAAGCTAAGGTGAAAGTTCATTTGCAGCTGATATTTGGTTCATTAAATTCACAATAAAGGGCATTTCCATACCCAGGGAATGGGAAACTTTCAGATAGACCCCAGATACATATTTGATGTCAAAAGACATAAGGGACACCCTTGAGAGCAGAACTATTCTAGCAGTTATTGTAACCAGAATATTCCAGTGGCTTGAGGATAGCAAAAAATTACCTAAAAAAAGCAAAGCAAGTAAGAGAAGAATATTGTATAGAGGTGTTATATGAAGTCAGATTAATGTGTGTTCAATTCCCTTTGGGGCTACAGGCACAGTCCAGAAATAACAGCCAATAACATCTGTGGAGTCCCTTCAGTTAATGCCTCTTGTATTACTTCATCCTCTCTGTCAAAATTCTTTTTGGATGCACAGAGCAACCTCCACATGTACACAGATAAAAGTGCTAAGTCCTAGAACAGGCCAGACCATAAAGGGGACTGCAATAACTCTGAATGAAAGCTATTAGATAGGGGAACTCTGTTTCTTTCCAGCACTCAAAAAATGACAACATTCAGTGTGTGATACATTGCCATTTGGAAAGGGGGAAAAGAGACTGTAATTTTTCATGTGATGGATGATGGTTAAGAAAGTGCAGCTGCCTTTGCCTTCAGGCCTTTATCCAGCAGAAAATCAAATTATTCCCATACAGAAAGATACATTCATATGTTTGTATGGACAAGAAAGAGTATGTAAGATTTTATCCACTTCATAATCTATACACCTTTCACTCAATTTTAAGCTCTCTTAACAGCCACAGATGTAGGATATCATATTCAGACTTCTTGGCAAATGCATTTGTACTGAAATTACGGGTAGTATGAATGGGAAGTTCTCATCCAACACACTGCAAAGTCATTCAACCAAAATTTCAGGGATCTTTATTTATTTCAAGTTCGAGAATGCTGAACTTAATGTGACTGTCTTTAGCTTTTTAAAAAGTAATTTTATCTCATCTGTTTTTTCTTGCATCAAACTCCTTCTTGAGCTTTTGTTGAGCTTAAAACCAATGACACATTCATTCCACTTGTCAAGGCAGACCTCACAGAATGGTTATTTTCTTTCATTCAGTATTACAGCCTGATATCAAGTAGGACACCTTGCTGCTAGTCACAATAATGAAAATGAACAGGTAATGGTAATGTCTGCCACATATGTGATGCTAAAGGGAAATCTGTAGTGGGTACAGACTTTACCCCTGAAGTACAAAACCATATTTACCCTACAAGGACAGTGCAAAAATATTTCAGGTAAATTCACCTTTAGCCCAATTGCAAATCATATGGAAAGCTAGCAAAGCTGTAAACGAAGAATTTGTCTGGTATTTAGTAAATACAATTAATTTTAAAATAAACATGTTGTGTTAAACATTTATTTTTACAGAGTTCTTCAAAGTCTACTGGCAAGTTGATGATGAGCCTGGGGTGCAGGGGTGAGGTCTGCAGAGATGACACACTGTAGATGAATTAGCCAAAGGCAGTAAGCACAAGTGCAGTGCTACAGGCTTTATGCAATGGAACAAAATGGTGCAGCACCACCTCAGTAAAGAAGGGCAGTCTGTGTAAGTAAGAGCACCTCTACTGCTTAAAAGGCCATGCAAGATTTCATCCATGTTATGGGCAAACACTCCAAGTAACCATAAACATTCAAAACCTGCTTGTAAAAACCAACCAACACGCAGAGCAAGAACACAAGCCTCTGGACAGGAATACGGTGTCAGCTAATGGATAACAATGTTATCTGCTTATATCACTGATGCAGTACACTGCTATAGGGACAACACTCTGCAACAGGTATGTGTAACAAACACTAGTGATCAAATACTTACACCTCTTCTTAACTGCCTCACAAAATCTAATTTCACTGTCCATGCACTATGCTTGGCATTACACATCTGAACCATATGCAAAAGTAGGTTACTGGTCTCTCCCCCAGCACTGCCCATGACTCCATGCCTTTTGTCTCGTGAGCTGATTCCTTGCTACCTAAGAGATCTCTTACTCACTGAGGCCACAGCTATTTTTGAGTGCAATCCCAGAACTGTAAGAGTCACTCAATGAAGAATTTTTTATTTAGGTTCAAGAGTAATGACAGCATGAGAGGAGGTGACTTTACAGTAAATTACAGGTTTAAACAAGAAGACTACTTCCACCAAGTAAAGTAGCAGGCTTCTGAGAAAAACTTCAAATACTAGCAGTAGACAAAAAAAACCCAAAACCAAAAACCAACAAAACAAATAAAACCAAAAAAACTCCAAAAAACAAAACAAAAAAAAATCCAAAAAGCCTAACCACATTTAAGAAGGAATCTAGCCTGTTTATGAAGTGATTTTGATACAGCCATTTACACCTCTTCTTTCAAACATCTCCAGGCCAAATATTCCCTTGTCCTTTATTTAATTTAAGCAGAGTGAAGCAGCCACATAGGCTCGTTAATAAGCACTCCACTAGAGCTGAGTAAACTGAAGAAACAAAACTTCACTGCAGCTGTTCCACCAATGAAACAAATTTCAGCAATATGCTCACGTCCTATGTGCTAGACCAGAGTAGACTGATGTCTTGGCTACACCAGTGCATCTCCGATGGCTTCTGATGTTTACCTGTGAAAAACTGGATGGAGCTCAGAGCTGACAAGCTGGAATTAGCCTCCCATTCAGAGGCACTGATCTTCATGGGGGATTACAACCAGCCTACTGTACTGGAGGAGGGCATAAGGGTTCCAGGAAGTCCCTGGAAAGGACTGGGAACTACTTCCTGACCCAAGCAATAAAGGAGGCAATGAGGGGATGTGCCCCCCTGGGCCTGATGCTCACAAACAAGGAAGGGCTCACTGGTGATGTGAGGGCTGAAGGTAGCCTTTGCTACAGTGACCATGACATGGTGGAGTTCAAGATCCAGAGTGCAGTGGCCAGAGCAAAAGGCAAGCTCACAACACTGAACACCAGGACAGCAGACGTGACCACCTGGGTGATCTGGAGGAGCCCCGCAGGATAATGCCCTGGAGTGAAGAGTGACTCAAAAAAGCTAGTTCATGTGCAAGGATTACCTCTTCCAGGTGCAAAAGCAGTCCATCCCAACAAAGCACAAATTCAGGCAAAAAATGCCAACAGGCCTGCATGTTTGAACAGAGCTCCTAGCACAGAAAGGAAGGGTATGGAGGCAGAAGCAGGGACAGGTAGACTGAGAGGAACATAGAGGCATTGTCCAAACATGTAGACACATGGCTAGGAAAGCCAAAGTCTACCTGGAATCACATCTGGCACAGGATGTCAAAAGCGAGAAGGGTTTCTCTAAGTTTTCTCTCAGCGGCTCAAGGAAGACTGGAGAAAATGTGGGTCGACTGCTGGGTGACACAGGACAAGTTCTTCACATCAGTCTTTACTAGCAAGACCAGCCTTTAGGAACTCTAGGTCCTGGACACCTCGGGGAATTCTGCAGCAAGGAGGATGATCTTTGGCTTCTACTCAGCTTTGGTAAGGGTACACTTGGAGTCTATGTTGAGTTTTGAGCTCCCCAGTACACTAGAGACATTAACATGTTGGAGAGAATCCAGCAGAGGGCCGTAAAGATGATAAAGGGGATGGAGTATTTCCCACAGGAGGAGAGACTGACAGAGATGGGACTGCTCAACCTGGGGAGGAGAAGGTTTCTAGCAATCTCATCAATGAGCACAAATAGTTGAAGGGAGGAAGTGAAGAAGACAGAACCAGGCTCTTTTCACTGTTTCTCAGTGACAGGCACAGAGGTGAAGAGCACAAACTGAAACACAGCAGGTTCCCTCTGAACACAAGGAAACAATTTTTCACCATGAGGGTGACCAAGCACTGAAGCAGGTTACCCAGAGGGGTTGTAGAGTCTCCTTCCTTAGAAAAATTATAGTCTGGACCTACTGCAGGGCTACTTGCTAGAGATGACCCTGCTTGTGCAGGGAGGGGGTTAAGGTGTACTCCACAGATCTCTTCCAAGTTCAGCTATTCTGTGTTTTCCCTTAAACATAAGCCAATTAAAATGTGTGGATAGAGCCCTGTGGCCTTGGTTGCCTCACTGCCAGATCACTCATCACATACATGATTGCGGGGGGGTGGACAAGGAACAATGAATGGAAAGTTCTTGACATTAGACTACATCTCATTTCAGATGCTGAGAAGTGAAATGATAATAGGATTGTCAGGTTCCCTCTGACAATCTTTTCTCAGGAGGGGCCTGAGAAAAGACTTTAAACAAGACAAGAAAGTGTAAAAAAAAGCAATAAGGAAGAGATTCACCTGCCCAGCTCCACTCACATTACAGAAATTGCACCTGAAGAACTGTGGAGTGGAATGCTGAGCAACTTGGGAGGGAAGATCTCTCCACAGTGATTATTTTTTATTGTCTAGTGAAAAAAATAATTACTACATAAACCTATAATCTCACATTGTTATTTCCAGGAGGGATGGCAGATACAGAGAAACAATCATGCTTTGAAACTCTCATTCTGCCCCTGGGTATTTCTATTTCCAGAAGAAAAACAGCAAAATGAAATCACATAACATACTGCAAGCAAAGCAGATTTACAGTGATTAAACATGATTCACATTTCTCTCACCTTCCTAACAAAATATAGTTGGAAAAATAATACTATGGCCTAAATTTTATTGTTGCTTATATTTTATATCTGTAATTTTTGTCAAAATGGCCGGACCAAATAAAGTAGACACTAACGGGCCTCAAGCTACAAGAAGCTAAAGAATGGCTTCCAAAGGCAGGCACCACAAACTTTCTGCTTCCACCTGAACCTTGCCTCTGCATCTAGTCAGAGAGCTGCTTCCATTCAAAAGCACCTTTATCCCTTTACAAAATTGCCTAAGATAGGCTGCCCACAGCACTCAGGACTTTAGCCCACAGATAGCAATAATAATTGTTCCCAGGACATGGAGCTTTTCCTGGCATTGCCTCAGTCCAGTCACTATAAATAGTATATCGAAAGTCAAGTCAGGAGGAAAGTGAAAAAAATTCCCTGGCAATCTAAACAGGCAAAAGACACTTCCTCTTATTCAAGCACTTACAGTGAGCCTAGGGCTGTCTTCATACACACAGACAGAATCCATCTCTCATTTGTTTCTGAATGAGCTTACCTTGCATTCCATGCCCTTCTTACTGCAGATCATGGCATCAGGTCCACTTGCCATGGTCCTACAGCCTCTGCAGATGACTGTGCTCACTGGAGACAGTCATAACAAATGTTCAGACTGCAGCAGGTGCGCTGCCACCAGGACCAGTATGTTTTCATTCAGTGAACACTACCACTTCAGGACCATCCCAGAGAAAGCCTGAACAAGAGTGGCTTCTCCTGAAACACCTCCACCGTGTTCCTGCAGAACAGCTTCACACAAAACATGAACACCAGCTAAGCCACAGGCTGTGTCACTGGCAATACTGAAACTTATCATCCCCCAGCACCAGGATCTTCCAAGAAAATATGGATCTAGCTCTGATTGATTCACAATACCGGATGCAGGGACAGAGGGTTGCAGAGCTAGCACCTCAGAGGGCAGAGCAAGCTGCCACTTCCCATCAAGTCAAGCCTACTATGAAAGGAGAAGGCAGAGTTTGGTGTGCGCAAGCGCTTTTCCCTCAGCTTGACTCAGTCATTTTTCATATCTTGGCACAGTGTCAGAATGCCACAACAGTTCAGTTGGGCACAGCTCATCTCAGACACTGACCCAGTTTTCCTCAGCTCCCCTACAATGCTCGCCCCTGTGTTGCCTGTGTTTGCCTGACTGCTCACTGGAGACAAGTTCCACCCAGGAGTCCAGAGCAGCAGCTTCTGACAGACTTCTAGCAACAACAAATGGCAAAACCAGCAGAGAGAAGTGCTGGAATCATAGAGTGGCAGTAGGGAGAGGGGTAAAGAAAACGAAGAGAGGACAGACCAAGAACCAAAGAGGTAGAGAAAGAGGCATTAAAAAGCTCACTCGGACAGTAAGGGCAGAGAGTGTTGCGGTTCGTTTTGCAAGGGGCACCCCGGGGAGTCCCCGGAGAGCCCCCTAGGCTGTGAGTTCGCTGGCAGCAGCAGGCAGGCAAGGAGACTCCACACGGCTTCCGAGGGTGATGATTAAATGAGGGTTTATTGGGGGTCCCATCCCCGGGAATAGCATGGTTACTGAGGGAAAAGGGGGGAAGGGGTAGGGGGAAGGAGGGGGAGCCTAGGGAAGGGAAGGGCCAAGAGGGTAGGAAGGTTAAGAGGGGGGAAAGGCTAAGAGAGCGGCTGGCAGATTGAAAGTGGGCGCGGAATCAGACTTGTGCCAATGGGATTACAGATACAGGATGGCTCAGGGCAGGACCACAGGCTTGGGAAATACCATACATTTTGGAGGGGTGAGACAGAGCATACCATTTAAATAAAATGCAATACTACAAGACAGGAAATATTTGGAGAACTAAGCAAAATGCAACAAGAGGAGAAGGACCAAGGAAGGCAGCTGGGAACTTCACCAGAGCTTTAGGTACATCCAGCAGTGACTTTAGGGAATGTGATACAGGTGACACTGACTTTTTGTATGCAGTTATGACTTGGAACTGAACTGAGACACAAGGAGACATTTAAAAGAGCATAAAATTGCTCTCTTCTTGACTGAGACAAGTGATCTGTTTCTTGCATAGGAGTTCTGGTCCCAGGTGTACTGTGGGGCAGCAAGTATAAATAAACTAGATGTGAGAGCATTGAAAATGAACAGTGTCAAAGCTGGAACTGGAGTCAAACTGGGAACAGATGATTTTGAGGCCTAGGGAAAATTGGACGTGCAGAGATACAGAGGACCTCAAATGAGAATGACTCTAGGTAAAGGAATGGAGTTTGGCACTTAGAGGGCAGGATGATGGAAAGGAGTTAGAAACCAGTAATATTGTAGAATCATGATGCAGACATTTAGACATTACATTTCTCAAAATGCTAGAAAGATAGCATAATTAGCATGCAGAAGACACACTAGAAAATAAAAATAAAAATTGTAGTGTCTTTTAGATAAAACACTTCTTCCCCACTCCCTTTCCCATAAATATATCTATGGCTTGCTTATGGAGATAGTAAATTCCTACTGGGCCAGGCTATTCCTCAGTGACTGCTACTGTGCATCTTGCATCTTGTTCTGAGTAAGGTGGGATCAGCCTGCAACAGAAGCCAGGCACAGTGATGCAATAGGGGCCTGGGTTGATCTGGAGTTTCACAGTTACTATAACTGTTTGGGTGGGGAAGAGAGACGAAATGAAAGAAACACAATGAGAGAAAAGTATGTCTTTTGAGTCTTAAAGAAGAGGATCAAATCAACTGAGATAAAATAAATGAAGTGAATAAGAACTCTTTCCTGCTTAACTGATGATAGGCGATCAGTTGAGTAAGGGATTTTTTAGGTAAAAGAGGTGGAGCTGAAGCAATTACTGGCTAATTATATGTGGGAGAACTGCCAGGGAATGGTTTGTGTGAGGAAAAAAAGGCAAAAACGTAAGAGGAAAGATCTGGGCAGGGTAGGACAGAATATGAGCAGACAGCAAGCACTTGATACAGGAAAAGAAGCAAACTACTTGAAAAGCACGAAAATGTACGTGCAAGTAGCAGGAGGCTGGAGAAGCTGATGAAAGGAGCAATACGGAAGAAAAAAAAAATTGAAAAAGGTAATCTAGATCAAGGCACCAAACATTATTGCCAGCTGTGAGTTTACGTTGAAATTAAGGCTCTTACCCAGGAGAGGATAAGACATTGGGTTTGTTCATTTTGAAGCAGAGCAAGCTGTGGGGTGTTGGGGTGTGTTATATCATTTTGGTTTGTCCCTATCACCCCTATTTTGTGAATGGTTCTGCCCAGACTCCCTCCCTCTCTCTCTCTCTCTCCTTTCGATTGCCCCGTCCATCAGTCCTTCACTCTGTTCTCCTCCCAGTTCATATATTGTAGCCTCCCTGACCCCTCCCTGGTTGCCTGTCCGTCACTCGGTGGCCACTCCTTTCCATCCAGAACCTTCTACCTTGGCCATCGAATGATTGGATCAGGGACCAGGGCTCCACCCATAGTTGCCTCCCATTGGATTCCCATCCCTGTCTGTTGTTCAGTTTCCCCACCCATCTCGCTTTGGATTGGTTATTGTTCCTGTGTTAAAAAACCTTGCCGGGCTCCAATCTTGGTCCACGACCAGCGACCTTCCCTGAATAAAGATCTCTGTTTCCCGTGCTGTCGTGGCCCTGTCTTTTCGCCTCCTGCGGGTTGCAGCCTCGCTCCTCTCCATTGCTCTGTGGATCCTCGCATCTAAAGGCGAAAGCCTTAGGCGCTCTCTCAGGAAAGTCCTCCAGTGAGAGAGTGCCCCCCAGTGCTGCTGGCGGTGCTGGCCGCAGCTTGCTGAGTCATCCAGAGACTTTACAGGTCAGCCGCCGCCGCTGCAGTGGGGCAGGAGCTTACGGCTGTCATCAGCCACCTAATGGGAGGATATGAAGAAGGTGTAGGCACCTCTGTAGGCATGAGGTGGCAGAACATGAGATAACAGACACAAGTTGTAATAACCTTTTACTACATCTTACTAAAATCTTTTTCTATGTAGGAAGAAGTAATTTCACCATGGGTGTTGTCAAATATTGGAACATTTGACCAGGGACATTGTGTAATCGTCACCTTCAGTAATAACTAAAACTGGAGTAGAACAGACTTTGAGTGACCTAACTCAATTTGGTCCTGCTTTGAGTGTGGGGTTGGAGCAGATGACTTTCACAAGTCCCTGCAACATAAAGTATCCTGTGGTTTCAAACGAAGCATCCTTTACATGATTAAAATTTAAGAAGAGCTTGTTGTGCTCTTTTTTTCCTTTCCTACTAGTATGTGCATATTTTTAGCAGACTATCAAATCTTTTATTTTAACATAAATCTTAACATTCTTTTAGCCTCACACACTGAAAAAGGTTTATCCAAGCTGATGAGAAAGGGCATTTTTCAGTAACACAAAAATAATCATGCAATATTCTTTCCAAATGAGACCTCCAACAGCTCCATGTACAGTTGCTTGCTCCTGTAGTTATCAGCAATACAGATGTGATTCCTTCTGCAATTAGAAGGGACTTTATATAGCCAAAGGACACTGGCAATTTTATGGAATCCTTACAGCTACCACCAATGACAGGCAGACCTTTTGCTTGCTAAATACTCTTAGAAACAAACATCCACTGAAAGAAGAGAGAACAAGCAGCCATGTGGATGGCTAACCTTGGTAAACATCCAAATGCCCACCCTCTTATTCTCCCTCCTCATCAAGACATAGGGAGAAAATCGGATGAGAAAGCTTGTGGGCAGAGGTAAAGAAGTTATAAATAACAGGGAGCTTGTTTACCAATTACTGTCTCAGGCAAGACAGACTTGGCTTGGGGAAATTTAATTTATTGCTGATTAACATAGATTTGGGTAATGAGAAAACAAAAACAAACATTAAACCAACACCTTTCTCCTCCCCCTCTCAAGTTCATCTTAAAGCTTTTCACTCCGAACTTGTTCCTTCCTCCTCTTTCTGGCTGGTGTTTTTTGCCTCTGGTTAAGTATGTTTGTATAGAGGCGCCACACACATGGCTAATCAGCTCAGCTCTGTCCACAGCTCTGTCCTTCTTTATTTGGAAGTCAGCTTAGCACTTCATCAGTGCAGTCATTCCTCTTATCTTTTTTGTCTGCATTGTTTTTTTAAAAAGATTTTTTAAATGTCCCAGTCATAAATTCTAAATATTATTTTCAAAAGCACCTGGTAATCTAAATACTATATGATTTTGCATGGCAAGGCACCCTGTGTGTACATACATCAAAGAAAAAGAATGAAGGTCCCAACCTTCTTTTTTCCTTTGTAAACTGCCATTCTCTTTTTTGACTGCTCAGCATGACAAGTCTAATCAGATAAAGTGGGAAGTGAATCCCACACAGATTGCACCCCACATCACCCAAAGGGCTTGCTAAAGGTTGCTGTTTCACTTTTCTATTTAGCTGGAGAAATCTGCCATATAGTAACACAGAGCAGGCATTCTTATAAAAATAAGGAAAGAAAGTAGCTTAAATCATGATAGGGGGCAGGGGGGGGGGAAAAAGGGCTTTCTATCTATCTGCTCAGAATGGCTCTTGGCAGATTTGTTGTTCTAAATAAAAAGATAACAGCTGGTCCAGGAAGGACTCCACAGGCTTGCATATGGTGAGGGGGAAGGCAATGCCCACACACTCTTCTACCAAAGAGTAAGAAGTAAACTTGCTTCTTCTTATCCTTGGTTGATTCTTCAGTCTTATTAAGAACACCTCTCTGCATTATCAGCAGTAGAAATCTGCCCTTGAGCTATTGCTTTTGTTCTGTGTTTCATCTAGAACACTGTGGCTGCTCTGTATCAGGACAGACGTCTGTTCTTAAAAAAGGAGAACACAAGCATAGAGGAGAAGGGCTGGAGAGGACTCCACGCAGAGAACACCAAGCAAGGGGACACAAGCTGAATGTGGCTTCACTCAGACAGGCCAGCAACATGTTAGAAAGGAGAAGAGATTGGGAAGGATGACCAAGCCAGAGAAGTTTACAAGAAACATGAGGAAAGAATACCCTTTAACATTATGATTAATACTTGGTAGTCATTGGCTGCTCTAGGAATCTTGGGACATAAATTTTAGGAACTGACTTTTGTAGCTTGATAGACTGTCATTATTTCAGTTATTCCTTACAATATTAACCATTATCATCTGTCTCCAGCTTCTTTGACAATGAGGCTGCAAGGAAGTATCAGCTTTCACTGAATACTATGAAAAATGGAAGATATTTTAAAAAATTCCTTGTTTTTATTTGGCAAGCCAAATTTCTTTCTTTTTTTTTTGACTACGTAAGACTACTATCTGAAACTAAATTACTGACTGGCAGTTTATTTAGCCTGTGACCTAGTCATGCTACTGATGCAGACAACAAATTCAGTGCCATACAGAGCTGCTCTATGTCAGAGCTTACTGTCTCTGAAGCAGCAATAAATGAATGTAGTTACATTTCTCTCAGAATGAGCAGGATAAAAAAGGCACACATATTTCAATTATTCTCAAAGTTTAAACAAATGAAAAGCACTTACCAATTTTAATTGCTTTTTTTAGTCTCCAGTACAACGACCTGTATTTTAATAAAGCTATTTTGCATGACCCAAATCACTTCATGCAGCAGGAATTTAAGGTAATATTAACATTAATTATTCATTGCATTTGCAATCTGGTGTTGACCAGAGTATTTGTATGTTCCATGTCCAAACGGAACTCTTGTTTGAATAAATCCAACTTTTGAATTTTGTCTGCAGCCAGAACTGTGTTCCACGTGACATTTATTTTTTAGATTACTAAGTGTAGTGCAGCAACATTTTAGACTGCTGAGAGATTTGAGTAGATGCAGATTAAAACAGAGAATGCACCAGAAGAATATAATACACAAATTATACAACCAACATAAGCAGTTTGCTCTAATGGACTGTCCTAAGCTTGAGATAGGAACGCAGTCATGACATAAGTCTGGGTGCTCAGGCTTCGCCAGATTTTATTAGCCCAATACCACTTCTGGGTGACACATAATGTACTCTACTTCCTCCTACAAACTTATCACAGAAATACCATTGGCCCTGGGGCAGAGAGTACATTATTGGTAATGATGATACCATTATGACTGATTTTTCTAGTCAGGACAGGCTCACAGAGCCACATTTTTCCCTGTATCGTGACCAGGCTGCTTCCCTTTCCCCTTTTTTTATTTTATTGCTATACACTAGAAAAAAGGCCCAAAGTAACTAGTACAGAGAGTGTATTAGGTCTGGGCTCAGCTCTCCTCCATGCGGCATCTTCCTTCTAATGCTGCTGCCTCTTGGTAAGGAAGTGGAATTGTGATAGATCTGGCTAGTGATAGCTCCTGCTAGTTCTGTATGTACCCTCAGAGGCTGTCTCTGGTGGCAGCTGTAACTAAGGCCTGAGTGGAGTTTCCGACAATTTTCTTAGCAGCAAGCAGTGGTGTCCTGATTTCGGCCGGGGCAAGGACAATCTCTTGCATTAGCTGGGAGCGGGCATGGCTGTGAGGGTGTAACCAGGACCAGATGTTACTCTACACCACCTCTTATCATTGACAGGGGTAGGGGGAAGGCACTCACACTCCAAGGAAAAGGGCATTCCTTTCTGTTGGGAGTTTCTCTGTGTTGGAAAGAACCAATCAGATCAGTATTTGTTTACTGTCACTTCCCATGTAAATCATTGGTCTTACACCTTTTGTTGTTAATATCGTTGTTGTTACTGTTCATTTTATTATCTCATTTCTGTTTCTAGTAAACTGTTCTTATCATAACTGATGATCTTTGCCTTTTGTGCTTCCAACTGGAGGGGGAGCAAGTGGCAGCATGGTTTTAGTGGCAATACCAATATGGAGAACACCATTCCTAAACCATGACAAGTGGTCACTCCAACTCCAGTCTGAGGAGCTGTATGTGTGAAAAGAGGCTGCTACAAGGCAATCTCTGTGAGAAATTATTTACTCTCCCAGCTCTGTGAAATTTTGGCTAGGGCCAAATATTGCTGACACAGAGAACCAATGAAGAAATGGCTGCCTAAGAGGAAGAGAGAAAAAAGTTCTCTCACCTTGGCAGGCTCGTTCATCATCCACAGGCTGGTAGCCAGCCTTGCAGGTACACCGTCCAATGGCCACCATCCACTCCCCTTCTCCATTGCAGTGCAGCCGAACGCTCGAGGACCCCGTTGTGCTTGTCTCTTCAGCGTTGGGTACACACATCCCCGGGGACTCCACCAGTGAGGTCCTCTCCCCGCCAGCAAATGTTTCAGGAAAGGAGGCAAATCCTTTCACCACAGCTGGGCACTTGTAGAAAAAGACTTGGACTGCCACCAAGGACATGCACGCTCCCGAATCCTGGAAGGCCAGGTAGAAGCCATGCTTGGTGAGTGGCCCAAAGCTACGTACTTTAACATTCATCTTGACCACCTTCCCAGTGCTGTCCACCTGGGAAAAGCTTTCATCAGCTGCAATAGTATCCACTTTGGTCCACGGGCCCTCATGCCACTCTGGCATGTCCTGAGAGGCTATGTCAGCCTCTGACTGGTGGTAGTAGAGTGTGAAAGTCTCCTTGCAGGAAGAGGCCACAGTGCGCATGCTGGCGCAGTCCCTCACGGAGAAACGGAGGCGGACGTGGATGCGGTGAGCCCCACGCCGCTCTATGAAGTGAGTGCGCAGCCAGTTGTTCTGACCTGGTTCAGCCACGTTGCACACTTGAAAGGTTCGGATCAGGCGCTTCTTGTCATCCAGGACACTTACCTCATCCCACTACAATGGATACAGAGGAGAAAAAAGAAACAGAAATAAAAAAAATGGATTCAGTATTCAATGGCACCAAAAATACAGGACAGGTCTTTGTCTTCCCCCTCTCCTTGCCATGTCTATGACAAGATTTGAACTTGTTGATGCTATGTGCAGCAGAGCATTCTAGACAGAGTATGACCCTGTAAAGAAGAGCAGTCAAAGCTCTGAAATAAGAATTGTTGTGACAGAAAACATAGATGATGCAAGCTTGGTCACACAACACTGAAAATCTTAAAATGCGAGAGTCACACTTTCTTCCTTCCTGTTTTCCCCTCTCTCATCTCCAGAGACAAAACAAATGACACAAACAAATGAGACAGAGCAACAAGACACTGTTCTCTGGAGAACACATTAAAGCAGAAGTCCCTTCTACCTAACTTTACCACAGTGGGAGCTGTGTTCTGAATATCCTATGCACATAAACCACTCAGCATGGCCACTACAGGGGCAGAGCCAGATTTGGTTTGTGGCTGCAGGAAGGCACAAGGGATAAGGAAGGGTGGAAGCAGGTTCCTGTACAAAGCTGTAAGACAAAACCTACCCTCTCAAAAAGCTTTACAGAACAGGTACAAGGCCCTGGGTATGACAGAGGACGTGCATCATGAGATAGAAGAAAAGGAACCTCCTCAAGGATTCTCATGAAGGGGTGACCAACCAAATTCTCAAAGTAAGATCTGCATTAGGACCATTTGGCAAGAAGAAACAACAGCAAGTTATGGTCATTAGTGACTCCCTCCTGTGTGAAACAGAAGCACCCTTTTACTGATTACAACATCTTTTCAGGCAAGTGCTGTCTCCCTGGGCCCCAGTTTAGCAATGTCACCAGATGATGGAAGAGCTTAGTACAGCTTTAGACTACTAGCCACACCTGCTTTTTCACATGGGTGCAAATAATGTCCCAACAAAAAGTGCAAAGTTTATCAAGAGAGTTTTTAGGGCTCTGGATGAAATGTTAAAAAAAATCAGGAGCACAGGTAGTGTTTTTCTCAATCTTTTCAGTAGCAGTAAGGCACATCTGAAAGAAACAAATGATGCCAAGACATCAATACTGGCTTCAGGACTGGTGCCTCTGCCAAAATGCTTGGGTTCGTAACCACTGAAGAATCTCTGAGACATAGGGTGTGTTGGGACATGACAGGATCCACCATCCCAATGGAAGAAATGTATCTTTGTTCATAAACTGGAGGGACGGATTGAGAGATTTAATCTATAATTGATGAAGGAACGGCATACCACCAGGAGAGCTGAAGGTAAACCCAAGGGCTGGCATGGCATAGATTTAGGATAGCAGTGCCAGCTGGGATCATGTATGCTGCTCCTGGGAGCACGGAGAGCTCAGGAGCACAACTGAAATGTTTGTACACCATGGGAGCATTGGGCAATTATTCATGGCACAAAACATAACAAGAACAAGTGCCAGATCCTGCACCTGGGATGGAGTAACAGCAGGCACAAGTACTAACTGACAGGAGTGTCTGAGTGCCCTGCAGGGAGGGTGCTGAGGGTGCTGGGGGCAGCAGCAGCTCAGTGAGAGTCAGAAGGGTGTGCCTGGGCAGGAACCATGGGCACGAACTGTGTCCTGGGGGCATCAAACACAGAGAATAGCTGGGCAGAGGTGGGATCAGCTCTGGGCACCACCATTTCAGAGGGGTGGGAAAGTCTCTGAATCTGTGCAGAAGAGGGAAACAAAGCTGGTGAAGGGGCTGGAAGGTGTGTCCTGGGAGGAGTGGCTGAGGACTCTGGGTTTGTCCAATGTGGAGAAAAGAGAGCCTGAAGGGTGACCCCCTTGCTCTGCAGCTCCCTGAGGAGGGGAATTGGAGAGGGATCCCTGAGATCAATGATAGGATGCATGGGAATGGTTAAAATCTGCCTCAGGGGAAGCTCAAAATTGACATCAGAAAACATTTCTTTACCTAGAGAGTGGTCAGACACTGGAATAGGCTTCCTAGAGACGTGGTCAATATCCCAAGCCTGTCAGTGCGTAAGAGTCATTTGACAATGCCCTTCAGAACATGCTTCAACTTTTGGTCAGCCCTTAATTGGTTAGGCACCTGGACTAGATGATTGTTGTAGGTGGCTTCCAACTGAAATATTCTATTCTATTCTATTCTATCCTATTCTATTCTATTCTATTCTATTCTATTCTATTCTATTCTATTCTATATGGAGGGGTGCCTGGAGAACTCTTTAGTATCTCTGGAGCAGAGGTGAAGGAATAGGGTAAGGATGTGGCAATAGCATCCCACTCAGCACCCTTCTCTCTTAACAATCTGGCTTTACAAAATACATTGTGTTCAAATTCTTCATATATACAAAATCTGTAAAGCAAGTCTCACAGTTCCCCTTTCTTCATCAGATGCATGCATGTCTTCCCAGCAGACACAGAGTCAGGAAGAGGGACAAGGGAAATGCTTACCCCATCAGAAGGGTGTGCAGTCCAGCCAATCTCTGAGGTCTCCTGAGTTGTATCCAGAAGTATTTCTGTTTGTATTTTAAAAAAATTAAATAAAAAAAAGTTTTTTGTGCTATTCCAAGTCAGATTAAAATCTTATCTGTTCCTCTCAAGACTGTCTTGTAGAGGACTTCCATACACCAAAAATAAACATTAATGTTTTGAGACTAAATATGACAGGTTATGTCCATACTAATAAATTAAGAAACGCCAAGACAAAGGCAGAGGCACTGGGCACATAATCATGCTAACTCATGAGTCTCAATTTGCTTGGCAATATTCTCACCAGACTTTCCCAGGCAAAGTATAAGCACACTGACAGGATGGTGCAGAGTTATCATAATCAGCAGTTCAGATGAGGCCACTCTCTTTTTGGAAAGGAAAAGGTGATGAGATGAGCTACATGAATGCATGCTAGTCCCATTAGGACTATGGTTGCCCATTTTATCTGCACATGTAAATGTGGACACAAGGACAAAGCATGTTTGTTCCCAGTTCTGGAACGAAATTTCTTTGGGAGTTTATGACTCAGCTGATCCTGTAATGGATTAATTTTGTTCTGAAGCTGGGAATTACACTGCAGGCCTGTGTAGGAATCCCAATATGAAATAATCTGTTGCATTATTACACTGCTCAAGAGTAAGGTACATGCAGCACTTCACAGGCCTAGTTTATTCCCACAACTAGTCTGCATTTCCATTGTTATTGAATCTACAACTGGAGACAGATATCAGCCTTGACTGCTCTTGGACAGTTATTCTCTGCTTGGGTACAAAGAAACACAAAAGAGATTTTGACAGTAGAAACTATAAACATAATATTCTCCAAAAGAGAATGTCAGGGTCTGAGACCACTGTGATATGCAAGCATGTGCTCTTCACTCTGTATATTTAGGACACAGAATAAGAAAATGACTCAGCTGAATAGGTATTTACATGTGTTGATATATACTGTATAAATCAATTGGCTTTTCTTAAATTCTGGGAAGCTTTATTTGCTTATTTTGATTTTCATATTTCTATTTTATTACTTAAAAAAAAAAAACCTGCAAAAAACAGATTAAAAAAATACAACTCAAAACCTAACAGCCAGCTTACTTACAAATAAGGCTCATGATCCATTATTAAACCTTGCAAGGGTTTAGTAATATGATTCTTCCACATTTTATGCAGGACAGATATCCTCAATGGTTTTTATTTCCAGTTATGGATTGCTTACGTCACTATCCCTACCAATACACCTGGTGATTCACTCCACATTAATCACTGGAAAGGAAAGACTAGGCTCATCCTAAAGCAGACATGATCAAGTGAGCAAGTTTATACAGACCTCAGCCTTCACTGATGTCCCTGAACTATATTTTCTATATTCCTACAGGACATTTTATACTTTTCAGACCTTCCTGAGGATGCAGCTCCTTGATTCAAAAGCAGCGCAAAATACCAGGGTTGGCTTGCCAAAACTGGAAAGAACTACAGGTTACAGCTAAAGTACAACCACACTAAAATTATGTAACAGACCTCAGGAAATGCTGAGCTGCTCAGTTCTTAAGGATAGCTCAGCTCTGACAGCTCCTCTGAGCAGCACAACATCTGCAAAAGGCCTATGCCTCCCTGAGGCACAGTACTCCCTAGGCTGTCCTAGCAGTGGAGGAACTTGGCATTCCCCCACGCCCATTACATTCTCAATTGCACAGTCTGGCACAGAGATTGCACAGTATCATGTATTATTTTGCCACTGGGATCCCAGACATAGCCTTGATATGCTGAAATAATACACAAGGCTATTTTTCAACACAGAAGAAACTTTTTTCCTAAGCAGATCTGAATCTCCCATCTACCAAAGCACAATGCTTCCATGGAAACTCTAGAAGAACTCTAGAAAGAACTCTAGAAAATAGAGAGAAGTTAATCAGGGCATGGAAAGCCATACAGGAAGTGAGGAAGGAATGGAGAAGAAAGGAAATGGAGAAGACTTGCTCAGCAGCCTGTGCTCTGCCATGTCAAGCATATTCTCTAGACAGCTTCTCACCAGTGAGCAAGGTAGTATTGACCAAGCACGTGAGTATTTTACAAGCAAACAGAAATAGGCAGCCTGAAGCAGACAGAACTGTCCCTTTCACAGTGAATACTTTAAGTCAGAAACCACTAGAAAAATAAGAAAAGCACACAAGAATTTTGTGTGTATAAATCTCATTTCTCAACCTATGGCCAAAAGTCCGCCACTATTTTTGTTCTTCCTCCCTTTCCTACTGGCTGTATGCCTGGAATCACATCCACTAGCTGCATGCACACTCATAAATCTAACAAGCTGTTAAACTGCTCTCTAGCTCTGAGGACAACAGGCAGACAACAGGCACAGTATGGCTCATGTTCCCATGGCTAAAAATTCCAACCCCACAGAAGTGCACAGCTGCACCCAAACCACTTCCCAGGAATGGTCCTCAGTCCATCCTAATCCCTGACCTATGTGTAAACACTGTTTGTGATAAGATTATTTGGCATGGGCCAAACAATCCCATGGCTGTGCTCATAATTTAAGAGTATGAATGTGTACAGGTATAAGCCTTCACTCTGACATTTTATTAGCACTGATGACTGATGTAGTACTTCACATTTTCACTGTGCTAGGCCAGACCAGTATTCTGCTGCTCTTCAGTGCAGATAGAAATGATCTGTTCAGGTGAATTTACCACCTTGGAAGAAAAATGGCTTATACCCTTTCAACATGGCTCAAAATCAAGGGTCTTGCCACATCAGGTTAGACTCAGTCTCAGTCCAGCCCATGATGCTGCTAGAGGCAACACAGATTGAGGTATCTCAGAGTATCATTGGAGCAACAGTCCACTCTTTATTAAAAATGAGGAATAGGCAAGATATCTGAGCAACCTAGAGGCTTTGAAACACATGAAATTATGACAATTCTACAATTCTTTTTTCACTCCTGGTATAATCTCAGTTTTGAAGAATGATATTGCAATTTCATATTGTAAGTGTTATTTTACTTCAAGGAAGATAAAAACAACTGATGAGAGATTCTCCTATATGTTTCTTCCCTAAACTAAAAAAAGAAAACAACATCATTTTTTATAGAAGAGTCAAATGGGTTCATTATACTCTGCAAAATCTAAACTCTCATTTGAGTATCCTCAGTTCTTGCCAGCCAGAGAAGGTGAAATAAAAATCCCAAATACTTCAGCTAGTACTATTCTATATTTACATAACAAAGCAATTATGCTTTATGTCATTATGCTGTAATGACAACATCCAGAAAAACTGGGCAGAGGCCGGAAGCTATTATAGATCAGACTGTTCAGAACAGGCACATTAATAATCTTCACATTTTGGTCTGCCTGTACTTTCAAGCAAGACTACTAAGTGCTTGTGTTACAGACAAATTGATCCCCTGATGCAAGAGGATGACAATTCACCCAAGGATGACTGACCCTTAGACAACCTTCATGGAGGCAGAAATGGCCTAACAGCTTTCTGGACTGCCCAGTTTCTGGACTGAACAGGAAGGACATTGCCCTCGGTGTCTTAACAGTGCAGTGGTGCAAGAGGGAATTATACAACCAAAGCCTTGCAAACTACAGCCACAGACAAGAGAGCTGATCCTGAGAAGAGAGGAAAAGAATCCCTTTACCTGTGTGATGAGAATCTGCTACTAAAACTGCAGAATCACAGAATGAAACAAGCTGGAAGGGAGGTACAGATGTCATCTTCACCAACACCCCGCTCAAGGCCAGGCTAAATTACAGTAGGCTGCTCCAAACCTTGTCCAGTTGAATTCTGAATATATCCAAATGTACACTGAACTGATAGAAGGCAAAAGGCACTATGGTAAAAGGTAACAGAGAGTTTGCTTTGCTATGAAGCTGAATGCCCCAAGCAGCAAAACTTGCTCGCTTAACAGACCTGAAAAGAAATGAAACATTTCTGAGCTTACTCTGCCTTTTACGATCATTCCTTGAAAAAGTGTGAAAAAGGAAGGGTGTGAATGCTCTCTAAGAATGCTGGGAAGAGAAAGCGTTCCCTGGGCTTGTGCAAAAATAGTGTTAGGAGTTGTAAGATCCAGTAAAGTCACACAAGCCAGGCTGCTGCATCTCCTTGGCCCCAGGCACAACCAATAGCAGGGTTAGGTGGGTATTCCCAACAGGCACACACACAAACACATGCAGGCACTGCACACCTGTGAATGGCCAGCCACAAGGATCAACACAGACAGAAGCACTCACCAGGCATGCAGACAGAAACAGCACCACCAATGGCCTCATCCTGCTCCCCTTTCTGGTTGGTCAGGATTAAGGTCTGTTAGTGGGAAATATATATGCATTTGTATACAATGCGGATCTCTGCAATAACCGTCCTTTGAGATTTAGCCTCCTGACCTCTGGATCTGTGCTCTCTCCATCTGCTGGCACCTGAAGCTCACAGCCTCACTCTGGTTTGAGTAGTCAGACAGGCTCACTCACTGATACACTCCTTCACACACACAGAGGCATGCTAAAGATCCCCTGCTAACTGGTTTTCAGGGTGCAGCCTACCCAGCAACTAGCCCTGGGTGCTTGCTCCCCTAGGTTGCTATTCTATGCATCTCTCCACCAAGTGGTCTTTGCCACTCAGCCTACCCAGGAATTGCCCTGGGATCCTCTTGTCTCTGGGTGCGCTGAGATACACAACACATAGACAGTACTCTCAAAGAACCCCTGGAATTTATGGTGACCAGAATAGCTGACCTGGACCTCCTGATAGTTCTTCCCTCACTAGATAAACCCCTCCATTTGTCTCACTCATAGAGACACATACACATTTAAATTAGTGTCTCATTCCTGCTCCAGACTCTGCCCTTTCCCCGTCTTCCCAACCCACTAAACTCCAATATCAAGCCAGTCTGGCTTGCTGTAGAGATCACAGACTCATTAATACAAGCTTACTCACTCCAGCTGCTTGCATCACAGATGCACAGATCCTATAATCTGTGGTCCACTTTGAGTTGCTAGCACTTGATTTTCATCCATTCCATGATCTCCAGCTGCTGGTAGTGCTGACTCATGAGCCACTCTGACCCACTCTGACCTGTGGTTCAACTCTAGTTGCTGGTGTATAAATATAAAAAATGTGCATGCACACACACACACACAAAACAAAGCCCCCTTACCCAGGTAACTAGTGAAAAATGGAATTTAATAAGAAGATAGGATAGACTGTGGTGATCAGATGCCTGACAGCCATATGATGCCTGCAGCTGGTGTATGTGACTGGCCCCTTATCTCTCTACTTTCTCACTCAATACTCCCTTTCCACACATACAGTTACTCCCCTAAACAGCCCACAGTAAATTCTGCAGATTATCTCCCCTATATCCCATAATAAATACCATGCTCCTGTTGGCAATAATCTCCTTCAATCTGAAAGGTGTCCCAGAGAGCACTTCCATTGATTTAACTTAATGGGTTCATTCCCACCCCACAGACTGATCACACTCCTGTGATAGCTCTGGGAGAAGCTGGGTCAGGACACTTATTTGTCTGTTAGGTCACTGAGGTTCCCCCACCTTTCCCTATTCCTCTGTGCTCCTTTGAGCATGGGGAGAGGACCCTTTTATCAGGAACCTTTTATCACTCATATAAACAAATATATTTAGGTATGGGGTCTATCATCTGGAGACAAAATACAGTGAAACCTTTTGGAAGCCTTAAATACAATAGAACTTCTTCCAAAACTAAACAGAAATTGTGGTGAAGTAAAAAACATATGAATAGCTAATGATATATAAAACTGTACCAAGTATTCTGTTTTTCACAAATGAGTTGATGAAACAAGTAAAAAACCAAACAAAAATAGTCAAAAAAATCATACTTGTTCGTAACTATCCAACACAAAGGTTGCTATTGTTTTTTAAAAGAAAATGTCTTAAAGTAGATATGACTTAACATGAAAAAACAAGCTACAGTTATAGAATATGCCTCCTAATATAAGATAATATATACAAAGCCAATCTATATGAGAGAAATTAGTTCAAATTTTTTCTTGTATAAAGCCATAATGTCAATCCTGCAATGAATGATCCGGTGTTACTTCTGCAATGCTACTTCTCAAAAGCAATTAATTTTAGAAAAGCTATTTGGAATCAATGGGATGTGTGTTTAGTTAGTTCCACAAAGTATAATATAATTTAACTGCTTGCTATGTCAGAGCAAAATGCTGACACTATCAGAATATCAAAGTTGTCTTCTGCAAGGAGGAATTCTCACACTCCACCCAGGAGTTATGTACCATCTGTGAAAGAGAGAAATGACAGCCAAATGGCGTAGGATATGGAAATACACAGCTTTTTGCAAGGTAACACAGTTTTTAAGCTTTATGAATGATTGTGTATTTTTCTCTTCCCCGGCCCCTTTCTTTTGTTAAAGCTCTAAGGAAACTGCTGGGATTAGCATGTTGCACTACTACTGATGTCAGAAAATGCAGACATCAGGAAATTAAAATAAAAAATTCCAGCTTTGCATATGAAATCAAGTTAAATTACTATTTACAACTTTCCTAGAGATACAATATAATATCTACTCTTCCACAGCTTAAGAAGTTCATTCTCCAAACACCCACTATTAAGGCAGGAACTTGGGTCCAACTGCCACTGCCATCAAACCAGCCACTTTCCACACAGCACAGCATTACTTTCTTATTCTTATTACATTGCTTATCTACGTTCTCCTGTTTGCTTTTTTTCATAGACATTAAAAAGGGAGCTTATGTCTCCCAAAGCTTTACCAAGGCATACACTGAAAGTCCTGGAAACCCTGCATTACAAGAATGCCATTCCTTTTCTTTGAAGCTTTAATTAGCTTTGAATATAAACAGTGTTAGTTGCAGCATGAATAGTCTCTCCTGTCCTACTGGCCTCCAAGCAGCAGATCGGGAACAGATTCAACGCAGGGCATGGTACAAACCTGGGAACAGGGATGTCTCTAGCACAGGAATCTATTATGGAAGAAAATGAATCAAATGGAGCTGCTGAGACTGACCAAAAGGATAAACTCCTGCCTGTTCCCCCTTTACAAACAGGCTGCACATCCAGCCCCGTCTCATTCACGTTCTGCATGTCTGCAACAGGATATTCCTCTGCCCTGGGCTTTCCAAGTATGTGGCAAAGTTTTTGGCATGCAGGAGAGCGTCAGGAAAGAACTGTGAAGAAAATGTTTGCTAGGACTTCAATAACTCATGTGAATCACATGCAATCAAACTAAAAAGTTAATTTAATTTTACTTTTTTTTCCCCCTGAAGTAAAATGACACTAATTTAAACTTTTCTTTGTATATACTAAACTGCATATAATAAACCAAAAGACAGTGGTATTTTTCACTCTGAAGATTCCCTCTGAGGAAGGTATATTTTCCTCCACTTCAAAGGCAAGCCAATTTGAGCAATCAATACATTATTTTCAACAGTCAAAGAAAACAACCAGTTAGTAGAAAAAAATAGGGGGCAAATGAAATAAGAATGTCTGACCTCACTACCTTTTTTCTTCCATATTCTCTTTTGCCAAGGAGACACTCCTAATGCAAAGAGGTTTTACCAAAGCAGAATAATTATTTTCTCTATATCTTGAATTTCTGGAAGATACTTAGAAAGATTGTCCAGCTATTCTGCAAGCTAAAAAAAAACCCCATATATAAATGTTTTCTGTTTGCAAAGCAGTCTTCCCTCAAGTTTCCATTCAGGCTTTTTTTTTTTGGTGTAAAAATAACGTCTGGAAAACTTTGAACAGACATGCTCATTCCTGGTGAAATCAGTGTGTCCAAATACAAGAGCTGTATTAAATAAATTCAGCCTAATGTCTCCTTTTTATGCATTAAAACCAATACCAACAAAATCATTTCAATTGCTTACAAGAACTTCTTTACTTCTGAGTCATGAGGGCATTTTAAAGTCCCATTAGGTCCTGTAAAAGCATGCTGCCTTCTTTCTATCTGAGAGGCATTCTGCCTAAGAAGTATTTGTTCTCTTCATAATGCATATAAAGATAGTCTGAATCTTTTGACTACTCCCCTTCCCCTCTCTACAGCTTCTCCCTCTTTTCTTAATGATTAAGTTTTAGAAAATTTCAAAGTTTGAACAACATTTAGTTTTGAGACAAAATGTGATGTACATTCAGACTTTAAATCTAACTCAAATGCCTGAGAAACACTAGGAAGAATTGATTGACTGATTTTCCTACTCAGTCAATTCTCTTTAGTTGGAGGTGAAATGTATTTTAAACCATCTAAAACTTCTAAGAAGCTCTACAACAACTAAAGACCACACTGGATATTCCCTATATTTTTCAACTTAAATCTGAAACCTGAATTTCAAGTTTCTGCTATATATAATAATGAGTCAACAAAAAAGCCATGGGCCTTTTTTCTTCCTTATGGACAGCTCTGCACTAAAGCAAAGCTTTCTACATAGTTATCATCAGACTTTCCTCCCCTACCATATAATTTTTATTTGACTTTTGACCACAAGAAAAACACTTGCCTCTGAGATGCAAATCAGCTTTAAAGTGCAAACTTAGGACCATGCAGTACAGTCACAATGAAGATGCTGACTCCCCTAACCCTGAATTGAGAGCTGAAGTTCGGCTCATGGACACCTTTACTGCTTCCTCTCCACAGGCAGAATTTTACTGCCCTGTTTTAATCCAGGCAGGTCAACTATGTGATCTGTGAAGCTGTATCACACAGTACTTTCTAAACTCTTTTTATCTCTACAAACTTTCAGGACTGAGCAGTGAATTTTAAAATTGTTCATTTGTACAGGCATCACTCAGTTATTTCATATTTGCAGAGAGAATTTACATTTCCCCCCTTTTTCTATCTCAGTTTCTCTACCAGTTACACAAGGAATTACACAGTTATTTTAAATACAATTTTTAAAATCAGTAACTCACCGAATTTCAGACATTTAACAATTTGTATTATAATCTTACATCAATTATTTAGTCTCTGAACTTCCCACACACACTGTATTCCCCTCCTATTAAAAGAAGTGATGCTTTAACAAGCTTTCCTCTTTTCATTAGATCTCACACTATTCTCCTTTCCCTTCCCTTCCCTTCCCTTCCCTTCCCTTCCCTTCCCTTCCCTTACCATTTGTTGCAGGCCCTTCATGCAAA